>NW_006494614.1:13225965-13238252 GCF_000325575.1 Pteropus alecto | reverse complement strand
TATATGTTTATGGTACTATGTAGTTTTTTAGAATGTTTGGACATTATCTTATTTGCTGTCTCATGAGGTATAAGATTACAGGACAGATTTCTTTACTAGTTTGAATTTGAGGAAGAAGAAGCAGTGGTTTTCATAAAATCACAGTGCTGACACTGGGCTCAAATTCAGATTTTCTTGTCCTAAATAGGTTATAAAAGATCAAAATTGACTTAACGATTTATAAATTCTGTTGCTAGCTTTTTATTGTAGAAAATCTTAGACTATGGTGTGTTTGTTTTTATTTATATAAGAGGCCTCGAAAAGATAAGTGACTTTAATCTTAATAAAATATCTTTCAGGGCTTCTCAGGAAATTTAATGATATTTTTTCTTGTTTTTTGTCTTCATAGAAAAAATACATTTTAATTGTAGTTTTGTCTTTTGTTATACCTGTAGTTTTGTGGTAGAGCATTCTTCTTTAGGCTCACTGCTAATTACTTCATAACTTTGGCCTTGTTATATCACATCTCAGAGACTTCCTTTGTTTGTCTGAAAATTAATTGTATTCTGCAGAGTTACATGGTAAGAGGTGCATGCTGAGTAAGGCCAGTTCAGGGCTCACAGTCAGCCTCATCCAAAAAGATATGGCTGTTCGATAGCTTATGCTTTCATTGAAGCTCATGTTTAAACAGAAGATTACGTGACTATAGAGAATCTTAAAAACCTCTAAACTAGCTTGTCTTAAAGGTGCCTCCCAACTCTAAGTTTATATAATTACTGTGACTTCTAACTTGAGAATTTCAAGACTCATCCGAGACTAAACATTGAACTTTTTTCCTGCACAGTTTGAGTAATAGTAATATAATTGATGCAGCAATCTTCAAAAGTCTTTTAGCAACAGTACTTTCTTCTTTCTCCTAACAAAACCTTATAGCTACAAATACTACACTCCTGTTGTGCAAGGAAAATGCTTAATGTTTATGGAACCTCCAGATTTCTTCCATGCCGCAAGAGTTTTCTAATACAGTTTGAAAAACCACAACTTTAGTGGGCTTTTAGAATGTTTTGTTGCATGCCCACTAAAATAACTAAAGTGGAAAAAGATAATCCCATGTGTCAGTGAAGTTATGGAGCACCTGGAACTCTCAGATACTTCTGGTGTAAATTGTAAATTGGTACTACCGTTTTGGGAAACTTTTCAACAGTATCCACTAAAGCCAAACATATATACATGCTCTATACCTACTAGAAATGTGGATATATATGTTCTTTAAGAATGTACATGTACACGTATGAGAATATTTATAACAGTACTATACAACTATATATAATATCTGAAAACTGCCCAAATGTCCATTAACAGGAGAGTGAATGCATTCTAGTATATTCATACAGTGTTCTACTACTCAGTAATGAAAAGGAACAAACTACTGATACATTCTACAGCATGTATAAAAATCTCAGAAAGCTCCAGTTTTGATTTACTGCTCAGAATCAATCAAGCTTATTTAACATAAGAACTGTAGTGTCTATAATGCTGGACAAAAAAAGCCAGACGAAAAGAGAACATATCTTATGATCTCATTTTTACAAAGGTCACATGCAGGCATAAACTAATCATGATGTTAAAAGTCTGAATTGTGGTTACCCTTGCAGGGGGGTGGGGCGGTGATCAGAATGGGACACAAGGAGGGTGCTGGCCACAAGGGTATGATTTACTTTATGAAAATTCATTGAGTAGTACATCTGTGACTTGTGTCTTTTTATAATTTTTCAATAAGAAGTTTGCTGAAAAGAAACAGAAGAAAAATGCTATATTGATGAACTGTGGCAATTTTGTTTGTTTTCCTTTGTGAAGGCATGCTTCCCAAGAGCCAACCTACAAATCCCCTTGCCAAAGAAAGTCCTGTTTCTCCAAGGTATGCATTCTTGGTTGACTTTTTTAAAGCTAAATCAGTTTTACACCAAAATATGCACATTAAAATATAAATAAAACAGCTCTGGGTTTGATTTATTGCTTACTATATTAATCATGTTTCTTTGACATAAGAACTGCAGTACTTCATTTGTCAGACATTATTGGAGAACGAACTGTTCTGTCAACATGAATTTTTAATACAAGTGAAGTCTGATCCATTTTAAACACCAAAACTTTGAAAAAACTATTAAAAATATTTTCTTCTGATTGTAAAATATACATTCATGGTAGAAAACTTGGAAAATGAGGAGAAATACAAAAGAAAGTGATAAAAATCACTTGTAATTTCATCAACCCCATATATACATACTCTTAATATTTGGTTTATTCCACCCAGTTTGAGTCATGTCATGCCTATTTCATTTATTCTTTTTTGATAATATTAGTATTACGATATATTCTGTGAGCAATTTTCTATGTTGTTAAATATTCTTCAAAAGCATTTTTGTCTGCATTCCATCATATGACCATACCATAATTTATTTAACTATTCTTTGTATATCTAGTTTGTTATATCATTTTTAACAGAAATCTTTCAAAATGTATTTGTTGCACACTGTCATTATAAATTAAGCAAGCCATGTATATTTTTTGTTATTGACATTTCAGATGCCTTCAGAGTAATGTACGCTCTTTATAGTTTTTCTCTTTCTCCCCACCATCAGTCAATATTATAACAGCATCAGCCTGCTGCTATATTTGTTAAATCTGTTGAATTATTTCATATGCAAATTTAACTTAGATGCCTAAGGATACCTCCTCTAGGATTTACCTGTGGGTGCCTATATGTAGGTAACAAGTGCAAAAGCAGTATCAGTTTGGTCAGTAGCTATTACCGAACAAAAGACTTAGCTTTTCCTTAAGTTTTTCTGTTGACCAGCCTTGATGAATTAATTTATTGAGTAATATACTTGTGACAGGTAGGAGTGAAAGTAATAAGCATATAGATTTTATCATGCTCCTTAAGAAAACAATGTATTTTGTTATTGCTCTGTTAAAATATTTTAATGAGATGTATAACTTCTATAAAAAGTGTCTTATCAAAGATTTTTTTTTAATCCAAGTTGGAACATATGGAAGTATAGGTATTTTAAATTTGGAAATAATTGCCAGTAAGACCACTGATTATTTAGAAAAGAGTTTACCTAGAGAAATATATTTTTCACTAGATTTGAAATGTTTAATGACTTAACATATGTCAGTGCACATGATTGTTGATATAATTATTCATTCTTTTCTTGATGTTTTACAGCTATGACTGGTTCCAAACGGACTCTTTAGTCACCATTGTCATATATACTAAACAGAAGGTAAACATGTCTTAAAAAATATGTCTGAAAAATAATAAATAAATGTTAGTTATGTGCCAGGTACTTTTCTAAGTACTGTTCATGAATTATTTACTCCTCACAATAATTCTATGAGATAATACTTTTGTTGTCCCTGCTTTACAGATGAGGAAACAGAGTAAATATTTTACCCAGAGTCACACAATAAGTGGCAGATCTAGCATTTTGAACCCAGGCAGGCTAGCTCCAGTGTGTATTCTCTTAATAATCACGCTATAGCCTCTTAGGAAAAACTAGACTAAGACGTAGTTTATATGCTTTTCTGCAGTTTTTTTTTTCGAAAGCATGGATAACAAAAGTGAGAATCCCATTTAACTTCACCATAAGAACTAATTTCCTGAACATAAATTGGGATTTCAGAGATAAGAGAGACTGCGTTGCTGTGCCTTAGTATACTTACACCACTAATGGGGTTTGGATGCCCTCTTGAAACTAAAATTCTGGAGATAATTCATTCAGTAGTTCTTTTACACCTACTTTATCTGCAGCGCTCTTTTCAGTGTCAGGCTTTCATTGGGCTTTTAGTCCAGCTGGGTAATCAGATAAATAAGCGGGCTACTTAAAGCATCTTCAAAGACATCCAACAGCAACTTCCCATACTTGAGGAACTATGTGGATTTAAAGACAAGTTCTGGCAGCTAGGAGTTTCTGAAAATTCATGCTGCTTCTGTAGTAGCAGAACCACATCTGAACCCATAAGTTCCTCCGACTCTTACAGCATGATCTGACCATTCCACAGCAGTGACTAGTCTCTTCCTGATACCATCAGAAGGACCAGAGGCACTGCTTATCCTGCCTTCCACTCCCTCTGGTTATTGTCTCCTCAGTTATTGTCTTCTCATTGCACAGTCCAAAACCAAGAGGGCAGAGCCTAGGGAGGTTGAGGTCTACTCCCATTAATAATATCAGTGAGGCAGAGGATGGTTGACTAAGAGAAGGGAAGGGAGAAGGTTTCTATGTGGAATAATGTGTTCAGTGTATGATATAAATGATAGGTACCCAAATAACTTGCACCAAGGCTTTGTGGAAATTATAGACATCTAAAAATTTGTTAGTGAATTTGTTTTTTAGATAAGCTCAGGCTGAGGGGTTGTATAATTTTCCCAGTGTCACACAATAGTGGAAAGATTAAAATGAACACAAATATCTTGGCTTTTGATCTGATTTTAATTTTTTTCCCAAATTATTTATTCAACAAATATTTGTTGAGTGCCTACTAGATGCCAAATAGTATTCTATATACAGTTCTTTATTCTTAGAACTTAGAGATGAGTGGGTAAGGTAGATAGTAAGTACAGACAAATATGTAATTCAAATTGCAATAAATACTTTGGGGAAGAACCAGGCTGTAGGAGGGAGAAAAAACAGGAATAATGTTTATTTAGCTTGCGGTCTGTAAAGAAGTGCCATGTGACTTTCCACTGATCATCTTAAAAGTATAGTTGTAGAAGTTTTGAAAAAAATTACTTCTTAATCTTGCTCTTTTTGCTTTCTGTTTAAGGATATCAATTTAGACTCAGTAATAGTTGATTATCAGGATGATTCCTTTAGAGCTGAAACAATCATCAAGGATTATTCATATCTTATATATATTGGTAAGTACCTTATTCTTTATTAATAGAAACAACTCCAACTTCTTTTAAGTATGGCAATAACTTGGTCTGTGGTCTAGGTACTAAATATTCTATATGCTATTATTTTGGTTTAACATTTAATAAGCTATCGTTCGAGTTTGTCATTTTTGATCAATTTTTTTCTGTTATACTAATGAAATTACTAGAAATGGCGGTATAACCTCACCTTTCTCAAGTTTAAACAATTAGATGTAATTGGAATCAATAATAATATGAAATATTCATTGACCCAGCTTTGTAAGACTCTATTACTTGGCATCTACAAACAAATGTCCAGAGGCCTGTCTGTTACATGCTCCTATTGACCACCTATCACGTGGTGCTAGTTTCATTGACCTGTTTCCAGCTCTGTCACAGGAAGTTAGAGGCTGCACCAAAGCAGCATGGATTGTGAGGTTGTAGGTTGTATTGTACCTCCTCATGGCCAGAGACTAACCATACAATTCACTTCTGTCTCTTTTGAGAGATTACAGGTCTATCAGAAGAAAGAAAATCAGGACTAAAATCTGGAGTCAAAGATACCAAATTCAGAATCCATTTCTCACCCATAATAAACTTGACTCTAGGATTTCACCCTTTTCTCCTTTTATGAAGGCGATGTTCTAGTTAGAAGGTAGAAATGAAACAAAAACAAGAAAATAGTCTTGTAACTATGTTTTAAGGATGCATTATTATGTAAAGAACCTTTCATTTACCTTTCAAAACATAGACTGAAATTCCCCAGATCTCAGCTGACTCAGCATTATGCTCACTGCTTTGCTGTACCCATATAGTCTTGAATTGGATTAGAGTTGATGAATGTCTTTTTCTGTCTTTTCCCCTTCATTAGATTAATCAAAATTAAACCTGAGGATATAGAAATATATCCTATCCTATTTTTTGTTACCGTAAGATCTAATATATGTTGCCCCTTATGGGAGACTTTTAATCAAACACTCATATCTAGAAAAGTATACATTATTCATTAGCACTGTCATAATTTTTTCTTTCAGTAAAACCTCTGTGCCAGTATCTATTAAGTTTCAAAGATTTTATGGCTAATTTTGTTCACGCTGTAGCTAACTATATCTAGCACACATATAAAAAACAAAATTCCACATTCAAAAATATGAAACTCTTAGTTGCTAATATTGGATCAGAAGGATTAAAATAATGCAGAATTATACGTTTCAGATAACCATATTAACACAGTGAAATTTAGAGCAGATATTTATAAAAATATTTCTTGCATCTTCTTCTGGAATATAAGTTTCATAAGATTAGGGATTTTTCTTTTTCAACTGATTGCTGTACCCATAACACCTAGAAAGTGCATGGCATACATAGATGGTCAGTAATTTTTTTCAATAACTGAATGAACATTCAACTTCAGAGAACAGTAAGAAAGGAAAAACTGAGCTAGACCTGGGTCTGTCCTATATTCACATGTACGCATGCACACACCAGACCTTCCATGCTTTGGGCACTGCCTCTCTGTTTGCCCTGCTCTCTTCTTGGTTTGTAGGGTTGTCCATCTGGGACTGTACGTGGAGTAGTGTAGGTTACCCACCTGTGGGAAATTGAGTATTTACTCTTTAATTAATAGGGAGAGAAATGGAAAAATGAAGAAATGTATGTAGTATATTTAAATAATTTGATTTTACATTTTAGTTATATATAGTTTCTTTTGATCTCTCAGAATGTTTTACTTACCTTGAGAGATTTGAAATAATACATAAAAGAACCATTTAAGTGATCTTATATGATGTTGATAAACTGTATGAATTAAAGTTGGTTTTTAACTAAATATGTATTTTTTTCCTCAGGGCTAAGCCATGAGATTCAAGAAGATTTTTCTGGTAAGCTACTAAAAAATAATTATATATATACACATACAGACATACATACATACATACAAATACATACATACATACATACATGCACACATGCATACATATATACATACGGGGGGGGAATCAGCATTTGTCTTTCTGGTAAGCTACTAAAAAATAATTATATATATATACACATACAGACATACATACATACATCCAAATACATACATACATACATACACACATGCATACATATATACATACGGAGGGGGGAATCAGCATTTGTTTTATTTTTATGTATGTATTCATGTTGTAAAACAAAGACATGATGTTTTCTAAATAAATACATTAATTTTTAAATATACATATTGGTAAGTACCTTATTCTTTATTAATGGAAACAACTCCAGCTTCTGGTTGGAAGATTTTGCCCCTTCCTTGCCCTTTTACCTTTCCTCTGGTTTCTTCCATCTCTTTACCTTTTCTTCTTAGAAAAAAAATTTGTGTCTTCTTTTTATTCTAACTTCCTTCTGCATCTCCGCCATACTCCTGACATTCAGCTTGTAGAAATATACTAGACCAGACAAATTTTTTTAGATATATACATTTTTGAATGTTTAATGTTGACAGAGCATATTAAATTATGATTATTGCTGCATATACACACTGGATTTTACACAGCTGTTTAACAACAGGAGAGTCATTATAGAATGGTAATTTCTTGTTTTATTTTTTTAATTTTACTGAGGCATAGTTAACAAATAAAATTATATTTAATATATAAAACATGATTTGATGCATGTATACATCATGAAAGTATTTCCACAATTATATCTACACATTCGCCATCTCACATATTTACCTTTATTTTAATTTTTTCAATGAGAATACTTAAGTTCTACTCTCTGTAAATTTCAATTATACAATACAAGATTATCAACTATAATCACCATGTTATACTTTAGATTCTTAGACTTTATTTATCTTATAACTGAAACTTTGTACCCTTTTATCCTCTCCCAATTTTCTCCACCCCCACCCCCAGCCCCTGGCAACTACCAGGGGTGGTTCAGCTCTCTGTTTCTGTGAGTTCAACTTGTTTTTTTTAAGCATCCACATAGAAGAGATACCATGTAGTATTTCTCTTCTCTGTCTGGCTTATTTCACTTAACATAACATCCTCCAGGTTCACTCATGTTGTTGCATGGCAGGATTTCCTTTTTTGAGACTGAATAATTATATATATATATATATATTTTTATATATATTTTTGTTTTGAAATGCTATCAGAATACCTTAAACTGGTTTGTCTCTCTTTTTCTATGAACCATAGTAAGCTCTATAAATTGTATAATCAAAGCTCTTTAAAGGCAAGGACCATGTTTTTATGTTTGGTAAACTTCAAATCCATACTCATTGAATTGAATTCATTTAATTAGTCTATCTTAAGAAGTTGTTTAATTACTATGGACTTTTGTGTTTACAGTGAGGAATAGGCAGATTGTTTCTAAAGACAAAATGAAATCTATCTTAGGTCTTTAAGTGCATACTCATGAAATTTAATCAATGTATAATAGTCTATATTTTATTAATTTACCCATGTATTCAAACTATTTTAATTATTCAAAAATAAAGATAATGTAAAAGGTTTTTAATTATCAAAAGTTCACATGCATTTTACAGGGAGTCAGTCTTCTGAGGCTATTCCTATGTTTATTAGGCTCAGTATTGGGCTACCGAATTCACTCGTAAGAACCTCTCAGATCTCAACTAAGAAATGTTAAAAGGGTGTAAATTAAATTTTTTAAATGGTTCTAGTCAGTGATTAATTTGTATATGTAACTTCACCCCCTTTTTAGCTATGTGTTAATTTGAAATTGTATGAAAACTGGAATTAGTTTGAAAGACGTTCATCTGAATCTAAAATAAAACTGAATTTAACATCATAAATAATTTTGATGAATATGTGCACAAAATCTTATTTATTTTACTAATGGTCAGTGTCATTCGTATCAGATTGGAACATTTGGATTGTTCGAGAAAGACTGGTTTTAAAGTAAAATTTTACATTTGGTATTAGTGAACACAAATGGAATTTATCTTCTTTTCAGTGCAAGTTGTTGAGAATGTAGGAAAAATAGAAATTGTCCTAAAGAAAACGGAGAATACTTCTTGGACATGTCTCGGTCATCCCCTGGAGAATCATAATTTACTTATTCCAAAAAAAGACACAGGTATGTTGTGCTGTTATTTCAAGTCCTGTGTTTATGAAATTATTGTGCTGGTGGCACATTTGTTCCAAACTATGGAAGGCCACTTTGGGATGAGCCAAAGGGTCCTTGTATCTCTCAATAAGAAGTTAAAATGGGACATTTTGTCTGTTGTTATCCTTCCTTTTCTTCTTTTTTTTTTAACAGAGATTAAATTTCAGATTCTACTATCTAATATTTAGGCAGTTGTCCGGCCATTCACTCCCATCAGGTTTCTTTTTATCAAAGGTGCAAAAACAAGTTTAAGTTTATGCCTTGTAGGCACATCTAGTTTTTTTTTTCTTTTAAAAAATACATGTTTATTGTTTTTCTCCTTACCTAAAAACCAGTTTCTCAGTTTAAACCTGAAGGATATAATTCATTTCCTTTCTTCTTTTATTTTTTAAGCATTTTATCTTAGTATAACATTTATAGAAAATGGAGCATAAGTGTTCTACTTGATGAATTTTCAGAGTGAACACACTATTTTCTCTTTGGAAATTGGTAGGATTTGCTCCTTGTTCCAAGTATTTTGAAGTTTCACAATTTGATATGCCTTGATGTGAATCTCTTTTCATACTTCGTGCTGCATAGTCATCTTTTTTGCTAATCTTTTCATTGTACAAACTTATGGGAAATACTGATTTTTCTTCACTTCACGGTATGTTTTTGCTTTCTAGAATATTCTTATTTTAAACCTCCTTAAGCAGTTCCCTAATTATCTTTTCTCTCTTATTTTCACTTTTGTCCTTTTGTTCTAGCTTTTGGGAGATTTCTTCAGCTATGTCTTCCAAATTGAGTTACTTATTTTTACTCTCATATTTTTAACTTCTAAGAGCTCTTTTGATTTGTGTTCCTTTGTTTTAGCATCTTATTAGCTTCTCTTATTTTTTTTAGGAATTACCCATAGTGTTTTAGAGTTTTCTTCTCTCTGTGTAACCTCTGTGTCCCCATTATTTTGTTTCGTTCTCTCTTTCATTTAGATACTTCCTTTGAATGTCTGTTGATCCATGACTATCTGCTCATATTTCAAGGTGTAACTCTAAAAGTTGATTGGAAATTTCATGTGGGTGTTGCTTGTCAGAGTCTCTAGAGTAAATATTCTCCTTCCTTATACCCAGTATTTCAGAAGTCATGTGGGGAAAAAGGCTAGTGTGCCTGTATATTTAATCTCCCCCTCTTTTTTTTTTTTTGCTATCTCTAAATACAGTCACATTCTGAGGTACTGGAGGTTACAACTTTAGCATATGAAAATTGAGCAGGATGCATTTTGGCCTATAACATAGACCCAATCCAGAGATCCTATGTTTTACCCTCTCTAGAGAGCAAACTTCGAATATTTTGCCAAAATAGGAGAGGGTCAGTCATGTAGCTGTGTTAAATAGGGGAGAACTTCAGGAAGTTTAGGGGTTGAGGGACATCTAGGCTTCTTAAATGAACTTTCCATGCAGAAAGTGGTCTTAGCTCTGCCTTCGCTCTGATTAATGGTATTTGGTCCTGCCAATTTCTGAGCCTTAAAGGGATCTTATGTTAAAATGGGTTGATTCTTGGCTTTCTATACTTCTAGCTTAGGATTCAAGTCTACTGAGTCTGTTGAGTCAGTTACCAGTCATCTCTTTGCCTTGTCAGATCTCAAAGTTTTATTGCTTTTTAAAAATTTCTATTCTTTAGGTCCTTGCAGCCTTATGTCTTAAAAAGCAACCAAACAAGAACAAAAAAATCCTTGCTTTTATTTAGGGGATGTTTAGTTCCTTTTAGAAGGAACTAACTGCATATATTTAGTTTACCATCTTTGAATATTAAAAATTATAAAATGTTTGGATAATATTTTAATTTTCATAAAAGTATCAAGTAATCTTATCCTGAGTACATATTGCATGTAGAAGTCTATTTTAGGATTTTAGGCACTGTAATATGAAGCAAATAATCACAAATATGAGACTGAAGAATACTTTTATAAAGGAACAGGCTAACAAAGGCAAGTTATATAGTACAAAGTTTACATATTCTGAGGTAATTCCAAATTAACAGATGGAGATGAATTTGACCTTGAATGACTCCCTGAAGGAGGTGGATTTCAAGCAATGCTTTGAAAGTAGCTTTCAAAAAAAAAAACCTATGAAGGGCTTTTCAGGAAGGGGCTTCAAATTGTGCCAGGCATTTTGCAGCTTATAGAGAAAGAAAAATGTAAGTCATATGTGGGAAAGGTCAAATAAATTCATTTTATCAGAGCAAGAGGTCTGAATTTTGTAATATTAAGCAGGGAGAGAGAACACAGAGGAATAATAGTATAATCTAACAGATCAGAAAAGACTAGATAAAAGACAAAAAGATTTTATTAAAGTGAAATTTCTTGCCTTTTATCTGACTTGTGATCGAAAAATCATAGCAAACCAGATAAAAGCTTACTCCAAGAAAGAAATGATACTGAGAGCCAAGGCTGACCTCCATTTGGAAATAGTTAGAATGAACATCGCTCAATTATTCTTCTCTGTAATTTCCTGAGGCTTTCGATGAACTCTTTATCCCAGCCATAAATTTCTCCTTGAGTCATGAACTGCCATAGTTAACTTTAGCTTTCTTGTCTGAAATTGGAGCTATGCATATATTTTTCAGTGAATTAGGTTTTCTGCTTTGGAAAATGACTCAGAGTTTAAGGGATATTTTCATTTATTTGACTGAATTAGCAAAGATAATTCTTCCTTGTCCTTTTCCATCCTTAAATCAGAACAAAAGCTGTAAATTATTTTATTCACTGTAGCAAAGCTGAATACTTTAAATGTTTATAGTTCATCACATAAACATTCTTAGGTTTTCAGTATGGATTACCAAAATTGATTAGCATACTGGCTTCCTTTATTGAAATTTCTTAGCTAAAGGAACTTTAGTTTGAAATAAGCATATAATTGACCCCCTTTACCTTATCTACCTCCCACAGCCTCTTTCTCTAGTAACCACTAAACTGTTGTCTATGTCTGTGTTGTCTTGTTCGTTTGTTGCTTTCAGTTTTATATCCCACATATAAGTGAAATCATGGTTCTCAACTTTTTCTTTGGGACTTATTTTGTTTAGCATGACAATTTCAAGATCCATTGGTGTTGTCACAAATTGGCAGTATTTCATCTTAGGGCTGAGTAATATTCCATTGTATATATGTACTACATCTTCTTTATCCAGTCATCTATTGAAGGACACTTCAGTTGTTTCCATGTCTTAGCTACCTTGAATAATACCGCAGTGAACATTGGGGTGCATATAAATGTTTTCAAAATTTGGGGATAAATAC
>NW_006494614.1:13167444-13225372 GCF_000325575.1 Pteropus alecto | reverse complement strand
TAGTTTTGTTGCATTGTTCTGTGTGTCTGGTTCCTTTTTTTTTTTTTTTTTTTGCCAAAACCATGCTGTTTGGATTACTGTCACTTTGTAGTATAATTTGAATTTAGGCAGTATGATACCTCTGGCCTTGTGCAGTATCCATATGATGGGTTATTGACTTGTATACTTGAAACTTATATAATTTTATTAACCAATGTAACCTCAATAAATTTAATTAAAAAAAAATACACATAGAAAAGCCTACCAAAAAAAGAAAATAAACACATAAGTTAAAGACTTTTAATGCAGTACCTTCTTATGTCAAATATAGAATTTACTTATGCGAAAGATTCAAATATAGCAAAGAACATAATGAGAGAAGAGAATCTACTTCATTTTTATCTTTAATCCAAATGTAATAAGTGATATTTTAAACTTAATTAATGGAACCAGACTATTACTTATAAATTGGATGCTTCAAATTATTTTTTCTCCCCAGAGATGAAGTTTATGAGTGAGGTGTGTGTGTATATGTGTGTTTGCGATGGCTAAGGAACCTGTTTTCCTATTAAAGGTCAGAAACCAATAGATAATTAGGTTGCTCTTTCTGTACCCAACCTAAAATTTTACTTTAATTTTGATTGCCTTTAATATGGAGACTCTGATCACCAGACAAAGGTAGTTTTAAAGATTTGCCAAGAAACAACTCAGTAAATGAAACTTGGGATACAAAATTGTAAACAAGATTTTTAAAAATCGTGTCACAATTTTGATATGTCAACAACCATTTATCAACTTATATTGTTGAATCTGTAACTTTTTAATTCAAATTGAATTATATGAAATTGCTGACATTTAACTATTTACCTAGAAAAATGACAGCTTTGCATGGTTTGACCTATACTTTAATCAGAGCTTCTTAATTGCTGACATCACACACACACACACACACACACACACGCACGCACAAGTGAAGTACTGTTCATACTTGTACATCCGCTTTTTCAGTGAACTGTAATTTAGATGATTCCTTTAATTGAGATGTTTTGTAGGGTCCGTGATTCTGCAAGCAAGCTACTTACTCTCACAATGGACAGCTCTTCCTACAGATGTAGAAAGAACCACTCACCTCTTCTCACTCCTTTCTGTGCATCCATATTTCTTTGCTGCCTGAAATAAGCACTCAGAACTACTAGACATGAAGAAATGTTGTGGTTAGCCAATAAAAACTTCATTGTGCTTTGTTCTCTTAAATTTTCTCCTCTGCTCAGTGGGTATAAAGTTGTCGCTTGCACAATAATTATAAGATGCTTTGGTATCTTTCCTTTTTTTCATTTCTATCAAAATGGCCTGAATATGAAATCTGAAGAAATGCAGAATAGATGGGCAGACTGTAATTGAGTAAGAAATTATTTACTAAAGGATAAAATAGAAATTTCAAAAGTTAAAATTTAGGTGATTCAGGCACTTCAGTGGATAATGTTGGCTGAATTATCAGTTATGGAACATAAAAGGAAAGGCGATAGAAATGTTCAAGCTTAGTTACTGTCTTGCTAAATGGTGTGTTGCCCCATTGAACCTAGTCTTGGAGAAGGAGCTGCCTTTCTCCAAGTTTAACACTGTTTACTTATACAAAATCCTCATTTTGAAAATATACATTGTGAATGTGTTCTTATTTATATATACAAAAATATTTTGGATGAGGATAATAAAACTATACTACTGGAGATTAAAAGGAAGCCTTATCAGAATTAATGAAAAGGCTGAATAATTTTTATAAAAAATTAATGCAATTATGTAATAATTTTAAAAGCATTTAATAACTCAAACTTGGTTGTTTCTACAGTATAGGAAGGCATTCTAATGACTTCATGAGGTTGAGTTATCAGTAGTCAAAATGTTAAACATTTGTACAGTGCTTGAAAATAGTTTGTTCTCAAGTGTTCTAACCATCATCCCTGGGGTTAAGTTCATTGCTTATTAAGGTCACTGTCTTGGTGGAAGCAGACAGCTAGCAAGCCTAATTAGCCTGGCCTCTGCTGTATGAACTATGACAGATTCTGTAAAGGAAAAACCCAGATTTTTCCATCCCATGTCGGGAAAAATCTAGCTCTTCCCTACTATGTTTCTCTCTTATGTGTCTCATTTACTGTTCACACAAAACACTTCTGACACTTCTGGTCACCAAATATGTGTATTTTTCCTTACAACAAGCAATCCTCTGCAATACTCTCTGGGTGTTCTACAATTTAACTCAACTCTGACACTGTCGCCCTGGAGATAGCATCAGATCCCATAGGCTAAGGGCTCAGTCCCACAAAATTGCCACTCCCCCATCTCCCTTTCCCCACAGACATACTTCACATGCCAATCACAAGCTCAAGTTATCACCTGTGCTTCTGACTGACTGGGTATAGATTGGATATTTCAAAGATCCCCTCCTTGAGTTCGATTAATTTGCTGGAACAGCTCATAGTACTCAGGGGAACACTTAACTTTTGTTTACTCGTTTTATTAAAGGATGTGATAAAGGATACAGATGCACAACCAGATGAAGATATACATAGGGCAAGGTCTGAGAGAGTCCCGAGCAGTTGGAGTGTGTCACCTCCCAGTGTGAATGTGTTCATCTACTTGAAAGCTCTGCATACCCCACACTCTTGGGATTTTATGGAGGTGTTCTCATATAGGCATAATCAATCATTAACACCTTTCTTCCTCCCTGGATGTGGGGTGGGGCTGAAAATTCCAAGTTTCTAATCATGGCTTGGTCTTTTTGGTGATCAGCTCCCATCCAGAAGCCTTCTAGTAGTCCACCCAGAGTCACCTCATTAAAATAAAATATGCTTCCAGTACTCATATCACTTAGGAATTTATAAGAGTTTTAAGAGATATGAGCTAGGAACCGTTGACAGAGACCACTATATATATTTCTGTTACCTCATAGCCTACTCCCCAGTCTCTGGTCACCACCTATTCACAGCAAAATGATACACAACTCAAAACATACTGGCACATTAGTAGGATCTCATTCAATCATTAATAATTATCCAGTCCATCTTCATATCATGAAAAATATCTCCCAGGGTAAGGACACTCAAGAGTTCAGGCTTCCAGTTTGATCTTGACAGGTTCTAAAAGCAGGAGTGGTCTCAGCAATATATGGCTTCACCCTTTCAGATATCTGATATAATTGAACTAAAAGACAATATCACCTCTTGCTCTGAGCCTCTTCCAAGGTGTTAATGTAATATCGAATTTCTCTCATTACATAACCCAGATTCTAAATGGAATATCTGTTGAATGGCTGTAGGTTGTGGTTTTCTCTTGGGTGGACATACCTAGTTATGTGTGACAATATATTTTTAGGTATTGTAGATGTTAGTATGTTTTGAGTTGTTTCTTTTCGGTTTGAGTGTTTTAAATATGTAGTACCACTACTTGGCTACCCTACATTGGTTCAGAAAGATCTTGGAGGAATAAATGAGTAATGTTTGATTGCAAATTATAAAATAAAGAAATAATATTTAGGTAATTGAAAGTAGTAAAGAGTACTAAGAAAAAGTGTGGTTGATCAGAACAGTAGAAAATGGAGATGCCAAAGAAGAAATGTTCTTGAGATGAATGTCAACTTGAACTGGTTCCTTAATTTGGACATTAAGTAGTTAGCAAGGAGTTGTAAAGGATGGAGGAATAATTTATAAATATTTGTGGTTTAACTGACATGGTTAAAATAAAGAGGAAGACACTGAAAAATAATTTACTAGTCTACAACAATGGTTCTCAAACTTTTTGAACAGAGCTTATGAATTGGGCCAAGAAAGTAATAACTTCTTGCCCCATCCCACATCTTTTCCAGCTGCTCTATGATCTTGGGCAAGCTATTTAACTTCTTTAAGTCTCTTTTCCATCAGGGAAAAAAGAGTGAATACATGTTTTATAAGTATATGAAGTGCAAGGAGTCGAAGGCCAGATGAAGGCATTGTGAACTCCTAGTTCAGCGCATTCTTTCTTCTCTTTCCCACTAAAGACTTTATCTGTATTTTAGCCTTTTGAAATTTTGTTCTGTAAAAGGAAAAGTATAGTTTCAACAAAAAGAAAAAGTACGTCCAAAATATCATATTATCCTCAGTATTTCAGTGTTACCCCGAGTATCTCAATGTATTTTATTAAAAGAAGTTAGGTATTTGGGGCATAAATTTTTCTGTCTTATGTTTTTGTTTCACTATCTTATATTTATTTGTTTTTCATTTTCCTGTATAGTTATCTATGCTTGCAAAGTCCAAAACCTAACATTTAAATAATAGTATTGTCTAGACTGCAGTAGCTAGCACATCTGTTTTATACTCATTTTCACATACATGTCAGCTACATCTGTCTGTGCCATCTCTCTCCTCAGTCTAATGGAAAGATGAAAACTTTCTTAAATTTTTCTTAAAACTTTTAGGACCTATAGTAAGGGTGTTCTTTTGAATTCGTGGCAGCCTTTTATAGAAAAGATGTTGAAATTATCTCATTGGTGTTAAAATAGCAAGAACACTGTGTTAACTATCTAACAAGGAAAGTCAGGAAATGACTGTAACACCCAGAGTTTCCTTGTGTTCCAAGTATAATTGACAAGATGTGTACTTACTATAGCTAATCCTTTCCCACAAACTCTAGAGTTGACAAGAAATCGTCAAGTCAGTGAACCTTTTCATCCAGCAGTAAAGTTATTAGAGGAAAGCAGTATAGCCCTTAGCCTGCCCTGGACTTCACAGGTGGAGAACTCTACGGTGGCTCTCTTTCAGCCATTCCCCTCCCAAAGGATGAGGAGTGTACAAGGCTAAGAAATGTCCACCTGTAGTTCATGCTCTTTCTTTAACACTGCACCCCAGGGATTGGAAACCCAGAATTCCCTGCCCAAATGGCCCCACATCCACTCTATCAAAGGAGTGACCAAGGCTATTTGTTTATGGGGAGAGCTAGTGGATGAGCATGAACATATGGGCTGTGTGCCCATACCATATAAGTCTTCACTATGTCAGACAGAGCTGGGGGTGAAAAGGAAAGGGGGCTAGCCATAGATGGTCAGTGGGTGTGCAGCTGTCATCCCTCTGCCATCTTCCTGCATGGAACTCTGAGTTCAAGAATCCAGAATTTGAACCTAGCCTTCTAGGACATTTATGAAGGTATATTTCAAAATACAGAATAGAGCATATTTTATTTAACAGTTATGCATCTAGTTTATAACTTTTAAGTGTTTAGAGCTGCAGTATGTAGGTCTCTGATTGTATTCTCACTCTGGGTCTCAGAAGAGCCAAGAAGAAGGGATAAATGAACCTTCATTTCTCCTTGTGGGTGAGCCTGTATCCTTTAATTTGTCAGTCCAGTACTGGATTAGGCCTCCAGGATATCTTTAGGGTGATACCCTTGGCTGTAATCTGGTCCCTGTTATGCCCTGGCACTAGAATGCTACCTCGGGGTTTTATTTGTATATAGATTTTTTTTTGTACCTCTGTATACAAATAATATTTTCTTAGCTGGAGATATCAGTTTCAAATATTTCTAGTATTTATAGAAATACTTGATTCCTTTTATTTGTATTTTATTACCACAAACCTCGCATCTTCAATTTTTCACTTAAATTGAGTTTTCAGATAATCAAAACTTACACCCTTAAACATAAAAGTTTATTTTTTGTTTTAATCATTTTTGACAGTTAAAATGTCCTGTAATTCATATACATATATAATACATATATACATGGAGACACAAGAATGTATATAATTTTCTGCCTTTACTAAAGAATATTTCTTTAGAAATATAATAGGGCTAATATTATAATTCAAATACTTGAGTTTCAGAACTTTTCCATTCTGTAAGAAAAGAATTTGGAATGTAAATTTGTTCCTTACAAATATTTTTTACATATTCAATTTAATTATATAATTTGTTAATGTAAGGTTTTTGAAGATAGAATTATAAAAAAGTGAATTTAAGAAGAAATAAATTAGGTTTTAATTTCTTAGAATGTAACAGCTTTAACATGCTATATCAGACATGAGGAAATAATATTCATTTTATAAAATTCACTTTCAAATTACAGAAATATTTACAGGTTTTAGAAAAAAGACATCTTGGGAAATAAAATGAAAAAAATTAACACTGCAAGATTTTCAAAATACTAAAATTTAAAATACTGAAATTTAAAAATATTTAGGCCTTTTAGTGAAATTCAAGCTCAACCAAATAGCAGAAGCTGAGTCTATGCTTTAAATTCTTTGTGGGTCTAGTATTCTTATTTATTCTTATTTAATTTATTCATCAATAAGAAATGAATCGCTTTTTAGGTTTGTACTACAGAAAATGCCAGTTAATTTCCAAGGAAGATGTTACTCATGATACGAAGCTTTTCTGCTTGATGCTGCCCCCAAGCACTCACCTTCAGGTGCCAATTGGGCAACACGTTTACCTCAAGCTAACTATTACAGGTAAGGAGGCAAAGAGAGGCTTTGGGAAAACAGTTTTTTTAAATAAGCAGTTCAAAATCAGTACTAATCTCTTCAGAAAGCACCATTTAGGTTATTCATTCATGTTTCTGGGCAGCTGGATTTAGTGACGGCCAGATGCTAGGTTTGTGGATGTAGTGTTCCTACATGTTGGAACTACAGCTGTGCCCATATCCCATGGAACAAAGAAATTGCCACTAGCCATAGTGATGTTTCCACCAGCATTATAATTTATTACTAACAAAGCCTTAGAGGAAAGAAGCGAGAGAGAACACAAATGGTCCTTCATGAAGACAATTCCTGAAAACAAATACTAGCATCTCTTAGTAACCACTTATGGTTGAGTCATTTATACAGTTGAATTTATAAAATTCAAGGTGAGAGGATGATTATAAATGATGTACCTATATATGCCACCAGTTTAAGAAGCTCTATAAATGTATTCCTTACTGTGTAAAGTTCCCTCCTTTTCATCCTAAAATTATCTCATTGACTTATGTTAAAAACCCTTCTTATGATGTCTGACATTTTCTTGCCCTTTTGAAGCTACAAAAGGTAACATTCTCATATCAGTTATAGTGCTTCCAGCAATCAGTCTAATAGACTACCAGCCAGGATCTGGTGAATGTCATATGTTACTGTGGCACTGCAGAGTTTTTCTCTTCATTATCACTAATGTCAGGTTATCATTAAATAGCTGGTATCATCCCCAGTACAGTTATTGTCAAATATGTTATAATAGATAGGTTAATTTTGCATATGTCAAGCAGCCATGTATAAAATTAGGGTCTTTGAAATGTGTGATGACTCCTCTCTCTTTGGAATTTGGCTAGCTAAAATATAACATGAATTCTTATTAATTTTACCCTGTTTTTAAATACTATAAGAAGTTAGTTGAATTACTATTTTTTTCATTCAGCTATCAAAATAATATATAATATATTAAGACATTAAAACAATTTAAAATATATAAAGTAAAATATGAACTTCTTCCCTTTCTCACACCCAAATAGATGATCAGTAGTCATTATTACATAAGTACCTTCTTACATCTCTGTATAAACTTTTGATGACATTTTTGTTATGACTCATTATGAAGTTTATATGTTGATGGAATAGATGGTTGTCTGAGTTTGTTTTTTTTTAATACAGATCCCTATCTTATTCCACACTTAATAAAAACAGATTTTTTATATTAATGAATAAAGTATTGATTTGTTAAAATTATTTCAGCACAGGCTTGGGGTATATATGTCTATACTATATATCTACAGAATATACAGTTAGAATTACATAAACATTACATGTACAGTTTTAAATATATACTGACAGCATCATAAAATTAGTCTTTTTCATCTTCATTCAGAGCTTTTTAAATTTTTAGAATTAAATTTGTTTGTCATGACTTTTTCTAGGTACTGAAATAGTGAAGCCATACACACCTGTATCTAATTCCTTACTCTCAGAGTTCAAGGAACCCGTTCTTCCGAACAATAAGTACATCTACTTTCTGATCAAAATCTATCCTGCTGGACTCTTCACACCAGAGCTTGATCATCTTCAGATTGGTTAGTAATTTTGGTTTTTGTTTGTGTTTTGTTTTGTTTTGCTTTGCTTTTACTTCATTTATGTTCTAGATTAGATCACATATTATACTGCCCTCTAGTTATCGCCATCTGGGAGTCTATCAGATATCTTAAACTCAACAAGTCTACAAACAAAGTTATGTTTTCTTTGTCTCACCCAACCTATTGTTACTTCCATACTCATCATTATTATAAGCAGCATCACTGTTCATCCTTGACCTGATCTGGAGACTTGAGTCATCCTTGAGTTTCCTCATTTTCTCCCTTCCAATCCAGTCAGCCACTGTGTTCTACTGAATCTAACTCGTTCTTTTCAATCCCTTCTGCTGCCTTCTTAAGCCTTCATCATTTCTCTCTTAGCCTCTAACTGCTCTCTCACTTGCCTTTAACTGGGGTCTTTCTCTTTCTGTTTATCTGCATTTTCCAGGTATTTTTCCAGACTGCCCTGAGGATAGATTTAATCATATTGCTCTACAGCTTTGAAACCTCTGCTGAGTCTCCATCACCTAACTAAGTCCTCTGCATGGCCTGCAAAGACTTTCATGATCTCTCCAGCTTCATTCTCTCATTATACAAAAATCCTTGTGCTACTCAGAGTTCCATGAGCCTGTCCTCCTCATTCATAGCTATATGCAGTGCCTTACCTAGGATGCTTATCAACCCTTTCTCTGTCAAGTGCCTTATTTTAAAGAAGCAAAACAAAACAAAACAAAACAATTCTTTTATGAATCTCCCCTCCTCCTCTGAATCCTCCAATAACTAATACTTTGTTCATAGCTCTAGGATAAGAACAAGTAATATTTCTTCTATATAAGCCTTTGAGATTAAAGGTAGAGTGTCTTACTTATCTTTATATTTCCCACACCTAGCATAGCACTTGGCACATAATAGGCTCTTAATAAATGTACTTTGAAAGAATGACTAAAAGGACTATAATGAAATCTATTATGGTTTAGAGACTCTTCTTTCTGCTTTTACTCCTTTTTCTTACTTCAACTTTTTACTGCCTTTGCCTAACAGTAAAAATACTCTTCCCTTTTCTCAGGCATTATTAGCAGTACATTGGAGTAAGAGTGAAATAGATCACGAATATTTGGAAATAAAGAAAATTGTGTTGTGTTCTAGAAGTTAAGCTTGGAAATCTATATGTAATGGTGTGATTAGTTGTCTTTGGTTGCATAAATCAACATATTAAATATAAATGTGAACTTACTGAATTTTGGGATACTTGCAAATCTAGTGAAGGTGACTATCATCTTGTGAATGACATATGATTGTAATATAGCAAGTGGAAACTTAACTGATGGCATTTATAACCTATTTATAGAGATTGTGTGAACAGAGCGAAGTGGAGAAATAGCCTAGAACATGGAAAAGGGAAGCTTAAAGAACAAGATCAGTGTTTTTTTAATCTCACCCAGGGGAGCTAGACATGACACAGATACTTGTTTCACTTGGAGGAGTGTATACTGGCATGGTAATGATAACTCATGCAGCCTCATCATGGCTTAAATAAACTACCCTATAAAATTAACCACTTTATTTGTTTCAATCCCATGTTCACCAAGCAACTTTTATATGATTATTTTGGCATTTCAAATCTCAAATGAATGAGATGTCCTAGATGGGTCGTTTAATATTCAGATGCAGATAACCTGTCTGTAAGTCAGTGACCATTCTGACATGTGCACTTTAATCCGTTGTGAATTCAATTAGTATCAAGTACCTTATCTGTGTCTTATCCATTTTATGACATTGGAAGAGCTGGACTCCGAACAAAAGTTACCATATTAACATCATTTCTGTGATGCTTCTTTAGGAAACAACCATCTGACTTTTTCCTGAGGATAGTCTTATCTTATGGTCCCTTTCAAACCTGTTAACAAGGAGCTTCTGTTACTTTCTAATTCTTGGTTCATCTATTACTACAAGATTCTTCTATCCTGCTATGGACAGGAAAGGAAAAATTATGAACATCCAAGCATTTAAAAGTGAACCAGAGTATTTCAAATTATTTTTAAGATATGGACAGCTTTTAAATATATACATATATCTATATGTGTGTATGTGTGTGTAATATATATATATAATTTTTTATTTTTTAAATTACATTGAAAATTTCTGAAATGTCCTAAGGGTTGTTCGCTTACATGAGTGGTACATAATGGTTATATGTTTTTTCAATTACTTTGACTTTATATTGGGAAGTAGCATGCTCCAAGTACAGTTTCCGATCTTGCTTTATTTTTATAGGAATTGAATTCAGAACAGCTCTTTTTTTTTTTAACTGATAGGTCTTTTCAAAGATTTGATGGAAATGAAGTTAGCCCATTTACTAACATGAAATTTTAGAATACGTTTCTATTTCGATTTTCTCTCCTACTAGTCTTATTACTGTGGTTAAGAATCAATTTGTAAGTAGCGAATATCTATTTTTACCTTGTACTATGCAAGACAGACATAGACTCTGCTTTTGAGGTGCTTATAATTTAATTTATACATCAATCCTTTATTGATAATTTGAGCTTAAGTACTTGGCAGCAGTTTGTAAATTAGACTCTAGATGGTTTGGGAAAGTAATGTTGGGATGAGTGTAATTAAACCTCATTATTAATTTGATTATAGTGATATAATCTAGAAAAATTTGGGGACCTAATGAGTACTCCTAAAACTCTTTACATACCTTAAAGACTGAGATGTAGTCTGAAAGTTAAGCATTCATCTGTTACTCATCAGTGTTCTAAATTCAGCTAGGTTTAGCCTTCTCAGTTTCCTTGATTTTTTTTTCTGATTTAGTTTATATTTTATTGTTTAGGAGATTTTGTTTCCGTAAGCAGTCCTGAGGGCAATTTTAAAATATCCCAGTTCCAAGAATTAGAAGATCTCTTTTTATTGGCAGCTGGAACAGGCTTCACACCAATGGTTAAAATACTCAATTATGCTTTGACTAATATACCCACTCTCAGGTATGTAATTTTATCTTTAATTACCACCCTCGTGAGGCTGTTAGATTAGTATAAGGTATTCTAAATTTAATTACTCAGTGGATCCTAATAGATGTGTTCTCATTTCCTCATTCGTTTCTTACTCTGCCTCCTCAAGTCTTAGCTATTTTATTAACTTCATTCTTTTTATTTGGATACTTTTGGTTACCTAATTGGCACTAAAAAACATGCTAGTTCACTTTTAGACTTCTATTCATGCATACTTTAAATGTAATCGAAATAGTTCTTTTTGAGTTGTTGTTTTTTTCTTTTAAGGAAAGTGAAGCTGATGTTCTTCAATAAAACAGAGGATGATATAATTTGGAGAAGCCAATTGGAGAAATTAGCATTTAAAGATAAAAGGTATTAAATTAGTATTAGCTCTGCTCATACATGTGTAGTCAGTCTTGGCCTTATCTCCTTTGGTTGGAGTTTTTAATTGGCCAGGAAGCTTTTCCAAAGAAAAAGTAAACTAATCAATAATTCCGTAAATGTAAATAATGTTAATATTCCTTCCCCAAAGAAATGCTGTTTGAAAATATCAATGTGACATATATATATATATCAATATATACTGTGTTTTATGTTTGTTATTTACGCTGAGTTGGGTTTCATTCAGAATGATCCAATGTAGTCAATTTAGTAATTCAGGATTTTCTTGTTATAGTGGGGACAGTTCAAATAAATTTAGTGAAATGGATTAAGCAAAAATAAACATATTTCTTTACGGCAAGATTTCTTAGAGCCTTTAATGTTACTAATGTCCATGTGACTTTTCAGGGAGGGATTCCTTTGCATTGTTTAGTAAGATTCTCTTTATTTTTGTTTGCTTACATTAACACTTATTAATAGCTGTATCACTAGTGGTCCTCAGTGCACACTTTGGGAAATGCTACTAGAGGTAGTAGAAGAAAGTTTGAGTCAGACTGAACTCAGTGATAGAATGAGGCAGCAAGGAGAACAAAGTGAAAATATGTTTCACTAAAAAAAGAGCCCTAGCACAGTCAACTGAAATAAGATAATTTAAATGGGCATGTGCCCCATCTCTCCTAAAGAGATTTGAAAGCAGTAGGAAATTCTAAATGAATTTTTTAGAAGAGCGAATTAGGTAAGCTGACATACTCTCTGTAATCATCAAAAGCTATTTATAATAATTTCAGGACTCAAGGCACACAAAGTATCTGAAGTAAATATTTGTGTTTGATAATATGGTGTAGATAGTTCGAGGCCTTATAAAAGTTAAAGACCTCAGAAACTCAGCTGTTTCTCTAAGGGCTCCAGGTTCTTCTAAATATTTTGTGGATAGTCTTAATAAGGTAATGCTGTGTTTTTTTCTAGTTTTTTTCCTTCCTGTTGTCTCCTGTCCTCCCCTCCTCCTCTTTTAATAAATGACTTTCACAAATTAAGGATGACCTGAACTTATTTATCCTTGAAGTGTTTTCTTACATACTTATAAAACATAAACCTAAGAATTTTTACTGTATTTATTTAGCTGTATGGCAATTTAGAGCGTGATTTAAGGAAATACAAACTCAAGTTTTCAAGTGTCTTTTACACTAATTTTCAAAGTGAAAAATTGGAAGTAGTATTTATTGAAAAGCCTAAAGACCTAAATTCTAGTTTTCATGCTATCCTTCCCTAGCTTGAAACTTTATTCAGAAATTACTTAACCTCTGTGAGCCTGTCTCTTCGTCTTCAAAACAAAACAGTGGCATCTTTCCTACTTACTTCATAAGGCTATTATGAGGATTAGAGAAGATAATGTGAATGATTTGAAGACTGAAGCCCTACCTCAGATATTTGAATTGTAGTTAATAGAGGGCCTCTGTATACATGTATTTTGTTTCTGTATTAACTGTTTGAGTTCCTGTTTCCCTAAACAAACATTTAAAAGAATTTAAACAGATATGGGTAGGATTTTTAAGTTTTTGTTGTTGTTTTAAGTATTTCTGAAAGTTTTTTTTAAAATTCTTTAAAAATAGTTCTCTTATAAAAGTCCATTTACCAGCATTTTAATGAACAGATATTGTACTTTCAATCTAATAATAGGAGTTAAACTTAATATAAGAAGTAATTGGCAGAAAGGAATGTGTTGACGGCCTATGAACGTAAAGTGTCTTTTAACAAAGTCAACTGTGTGTTTTGTTTTGTTTTGTTTTGTTTTGTTTGGTCTACATAATTTGGGTTGGTGGAATTGCATAGGCTGCAGTATTGAGGATGAGGAAAGGCCCCTTTTTTTCCCACTTCTGGATGACTGGCTCTAACAGCACTCACCAGGTGAGCGATACTCTCCAGCTTGCTGAGAGAGGTGATAGTGTTCCAACTGCTGGCCTGCCTGTATCCTCCCTCTTCTACGCCTTCTCTTTCTCTTCTTGTTCTCCCCTGCTTGCTCCTGTGTGCTCACACTGTCTCTCTACTTCCTAACCTCCTTCTCTTTCTGGAAACATGGCTCTCCTTTCTTGAAGCACTCTTTTGGCACCAGCTTCTAGCATTATATAATTTATTGCTCCATGGAGATTCATGGTCAGGCCCTCAATGGAAAATGAAAAAGCCATTTTCAGATGGCTTTGGAATATTTATTAGGAGTTTTACCATATTTTGAGGCTTTATGCAGATATAGGAGAAACCTAGCCTTAAAGCTTATTGATGGGTTTTGTAGTACTCTTCATTCAAAAATATACTTGTTGAGTCCCATACATAAAAGGAAAGTAAAAGTTCAGATTTAATATAAGGTAATTTTAATTAGCCACATTTGTATTTCAGTTAGCATTTAAATTTATTTTATATATATTAATTAAATCACCCTTTCCTACATCTCGTCTCTCCTATTTCACTTCTAGTTTTAGTAATAAAGTTTCTGAAAACAAAATGTGACACCTGAACACATCTCCTTGGTTAAATTACTATTGGGTTGTAAATTTTTAAAAAAATTTTCTTAGATTTTATAGTTAAAAAAATGAAATACTTTGTTATCTGTAGGATTAGGTCTCAGCCTTCCACTCAGTCCTTTGTGGAACAAGGAGGGATAGAAAAGATGGATAATAAGGCTGGTATATGATCTAATATTTTCATTTTCAGCAAACGTGCTATGCTTGTCCTCAGTTTATCTAGATAATGTGATTAGCAACTGAAATTTTTGGAAATATTGTATAATGGAAACATATTAACCTTGGACTTTGGGCAAATTACTTGATCTGACTGGGGCTCAGTTTTTCCATCTGTAGAATAGGGACATCAATACCTACATCATAGAATTGTTTGAGTATGGGGGCAGTGAGATAGCATATGTAGGCATCTAACCCATAATTAGCATATTTGTAACATTCATTCATTCATGAAATATATGTGACCATCTACGGTGTGCTTGTACACAGGGATACAACAGTGATCAAGATACTGTGCTAGCTTATTTTCTCACGCAGTATTGGGAATGTGTATTTTCATTTTCCCACATTGCTAAACTTAGTAGAAATGCAAAGCAGTGGGTATACTATAAGTATTCTTTTAGGATATTTCTATTTCAACCTAGTTTTCATATCATTAAGTATAAAGTTTGAACAGAAGTTAACTTACATGAATTTTATCCAAATATGTTATTATACTTGATTGTTAACTTTGATAGTTGGAACTCAATTCACAGCATTCAAAGTCAAGCAAAATCTCACACATTTATTTTTCTTAAAAATAAAAATGAGAGAAAACAGAAAGCAAATATGTACAGCAACAGATGTAACTAATTACTATGCAAACTGAAATCCAAATTAAATTTCACTCATCTCAACTACTGTGCAGTGTTTTGAGGCCTAATTGATGCAATCTTCACATTGGCCCACCCTCTCCCTCCCTTCAGGAGAATGTACTAGCTCTGTGAGGTTCCAGCCTTTGCAGAACTGGTTTCAAGGGATAGGACAGTTTGACAAAAAGATTCAATTCTGGACAACATTTGTAATATATAAATATAACAATTATTTTCCTTCCCTTTAGCGGTCATTTTTGGAGACAACTTTATTTTAGTAAAGCTAATAACATATACTTTTCTATAAATAATAGAAGTTATTGATTTGCTGATGTTTTTCCATTCTATTTATAAAATTTATACATATTTATATAGAAAAAAATGTAAGGAAAAAATCACTTATAATTCTACCCTCCAAAGAACAATTATTAACATTTATGGTCTCTATCTTTCCCTTTTTTCTTCCCACTCCCCCTCCCCCCCTACACACACACTGACATACTTATACACACATACCTTTTTGTTTTGTGTTTTAGAAAGGATGAGGCTAATGATTGGAACGTAAGAGAAGAAGAAAGAGACTCCAGGCAGCAGGGGAGTGGGGCACAAAGGACAGGGGATCATATCCCCAGTTATATACACAACAGATATGTGCATCACTTCAGGCAATTGTATTCACTATTTGCAAAGTGTTTTTAATGTTGGGAAAAGATACAAAATGAATAAGACTACCTTCCTGGGGGAGAAGTTCTAAAGTACAGCAGTAACTGGAAAGTCTGCTTCAAGAGGAACAAATCACATGTTTGGAAGTCTAGGGAGAGGAAAGAGTAATTGTTTTTGAGAGGTCAGTGCTTGTTTGAAGAAAGGGCTTTTGAGTAGGCTTTGGGAAACAATAAGCATTACTCTGAACAAGAAAAGAAATTTGAGTATTAGGATTTCATGAACAAAAGAACATGAGGGCTGGGAGGTTCAGAGTGTTTTAGCAAAAGAGCAGAGCCCAATTCTGTTGGAAGTTAATATAATTCATGAAAGAGAACAATGCGAAATAACTTTGTAAAAAATAAAACCATTAAACTCTGTATCCATATTAGAAGGAATCTTAGAGGTGATCACTTCTAATCATCTTGTTTTACAGTTGAAGAAACAGAAATCAGGTGATGGGAGACCTTGAATATAATTCATATAGTAAATAAGTATGTATTAGATGGATGTGAAAAGGCCCAGCAACACTTGGCGGCTTATCTCCCTTTATTATTGACAAGCTCAGTAGATAATAACCAACTGTGTTTCTGTACTTGAGTGTCAGTATTGGGACTAGCAATGTATTAGTCCCAATTAAGAGAGCAGAAGCCAGTGGTTGTAGAAGCATAAGTTGAATGATGTGCCTGAACCTCTTTGTTTTTCCCTAGCCTGTGATGCTCACAGATATGTGGGCCCCTAATCTAGACCCTTATACTAGGGGTCCCCAACCCCCAGGCTGCGGACCAGTACCAGTCTGTGGCCTGTTAGGAACTGGGCTGCACAACAGGAGGTGAGCAGTGATCAAGAGAGCAAAGCTTCATCTGTATTTGCAGCCGCTCCCCAGTGCTAGCATCACCATCTCAGCTCCACCCCAGATCACCAGGCATTAGATTCTCATAGGTACACCGGTCCCTAGTGCCAAAAAGATTCGGGACCGCTGCCTTATACCTGTTCCTCTGATGCTCCTCAGATGATGTGTTTCTTGGAATGTTCTTCTTAACATGTTCATGTGTTCCTGCCAAAGGGCTCTGTGATTAAATAAGTTTGAGAAACAGTGTGCATTGTATTCCCTTCTTGAAGATTTACCTTGAACTTAACATAGTTATGGCTTTGAGAAATTCTAAAGAAATCTATTTAACTTTTTTTAACCTAGTAGTCCCAAATGTATTTAATATTAATAGTTAGCCTTTTTTTTTTAATGGAATGCCATTAACATCTGGAGGAGTACTAGTGATTCAATAGATTCATTTTAAGAAATGTTTCCATAATATGTATAGTTTATCTAATTTTAAACCCTAGCTGTTTGTTTTGTGAGCTGTTTTTCTCATGAGCAAATACCAAATTTTCCTGCTCTTTCTAGAATTTTTCTTTAGCTAGTGAAGCCAAGAAAAGCTGGGGCTCCAAATACTCTAAACTTTTCTTCTGAGGCTTTTTAAGTAAAGAAATTGTAAGATTCAATCTGGGTTTTTAGAAGAACTAATATGGCAATGATGTTTAAGAAAGATTAGGACGGGCTAAGGCTAGTAGAGCAATATTTTAGATAAGAGATATAAGTGCCTCATTTGGAATTGTAGCTGTAAAAATGGGAACTTAGGGGACACGTGTAAGAAATATGAAGGAGGTAGGTTTTGGAAGCTGATTGGCTAGAGAAGGAGGGAATAAGTTATTGGATGCCTACAGGCTCTGCATAGGATTTAGACTGAACAAATATATTTATATTTCAAGATTTGTTAATCTTAGATTATTATAAATCTACTTTAAAATATTTTTTGATAAGCTTATTTACTTCCATTGCCATTAAGACCACAGAGACATTCGTTAGAAGCAAGTATATTCTTTCTCTTTCTCTTTTAAAAAATGTTGCTTTGAACTTTATAAGTTATGTAAATGTACCTTTCAAGAGTCCTGGTCCTTTCTGGCACTGTTGAAATTATTGGGCGGAAAGTATTTTCAGAACATTTACCAATATGTCCTCTTATGCTATAATTGTTTCAAACAGTAATTTGGCCTTCTTTCAGAAACTTCTGAAGAGATGATCGATTCTACAGTAACCATCTATATCTTGATTTGGTATAAGAAATCATTTGTTAAAGTATTCTTGAGTCTTAACTTGGGATTGATCCTGCTCCAGTTAAGCTCTTCTCTAGTCCTATGAAGGAGCAAAGCAAGATAGGAGACTCTTTACAATATCCTTAAAAATTGCATTCAGTTCCTCTTTTTCAGTTGAGTGCCCAAAAGTTATAGCCAAGGGACCCATTATGTGAATAAATAGAAAATGAGAAGTGTACACCATGTATGTAAGGATCTCAGTTACTTATCACCCTTTCATAGATTCCTGCAGAAAGTATGCCACTGAATCTCAGTAAAAGAATTTTTTCAGATGATAAGAATGCCAATATTTATTTATATACCTTAGCAGTTTTATTCTGGTGATAGACTTGTTGGAAACAGAGCCAGAGGAGGCTATTATTTTTAATTTAACAAGGCAATTGCTATCTTTTATCCGGTTGTTTATGTATAATTAGAAATTTATTAAGACAGTGGTTCTACAGCTGCTTTTGGGTTCCCTTTGATAATCTGATGAAAGCTGTGGACCTTCTTCCTAGAAAAATCACCGAGAAATTGACGTTCATTTTTATATGTAATTTCATAGATGCCAGCATATGGCTTTATTCTTCTGTATACAATTTTTTAAAAATTTTAGTCAGTATGACTTCTTTGTAAATAAATTCCTTCATTCATGCTACAAGTCGTTTTTTTTTTTTTATACACTTAACTTGAGCCAGGCCCATCTATAGCATTGACAAAGTCAGACAAGGATCCTACCTTCATGGAGCAGTAAGCAAATATTACATTCCAGATTTATCTCAAACTATCTTAGTTTTAAGAGATGGAAAGGAAAAATAAGTTAGTGAAAGTATTTGGGGAGGCTATTTTGTATAGGATGGATTAGTATTGCTGCTAAAACAAAATGGGAACCTTGAAGGTAAGAAATAATAAAATTGAAGTTTTAGAATTGTAAGAGACAATGTCATTCTCTCACCTTGTTCTACAAATGGACCAATAAGACCTCGAAGCTGGGGTCTAGGTGAGAGCCAGGGCACTCAGAGTTGGTCTGTGTGCCTGTGCCAGGCTCGTCAGCTCTTGTGAGCCTTAGCCCAGCTGCAGCACAGCAACATGAAGGCTGCTGTGCCAGCCACATCCTGTTTCTGTGCTGATATTTGGCTCCCCAGACCTCCTCACAAGAGAAACTGTTCATTTCAACTTTTTCTTAAGATTGAAATTAATGTATAATTTTCTTCTGCTCTAAGAGAAAATAATTACTCATTGGAAAATGTAGAAATGCACTTGTTCCGATGCTATTGAAATTTGGAAGAATTGTGTTTTGCTAAAATGGAGCAAAGGGAACAGGTACAACATAGAATTTTGAACCATTTACTATGGCTCTTCACCAGCCATTCACTTCACTGATTACAGAACTGTGGGAAGAAATACTCTGTAGTTACATTGTGAAACTTGTTTTTATGTTCTCATTTTAATTCTGTACTATTTCTTTTTCTTTTATGTTTCATTTCATAGTATTTGAATGCCTCCTTTGTGTTGGCCACTGGGGGCCTAGTGGTAGCCAGAGCAAACATGGTCCTGGCTCTCTTAGAGTTTATGGTATAGCAGGGAAGGTGGACATTAATAATCATCTTGGTGACCACATATTTACCACTTGAAGTAAGGTCTATGAAGAAAAGAAAAAAGAAAACATTTCTACATCAGATATAGCAAGGGACCCAAGACTGGTGGGACTGCAGTGCTTCCCTGTGGGTATGGTGCTTAGCAAAGAACTGAGGAGTGGGGTGTGGTAGAAGCATTACAGAAGGAAGAAAGAATATGGGCAGTGTTGAGGCACTGAAGACTGGGAGAAGCAGACACATAGATAGGAGTTAGGATTTGGTTAGGATGTGAGTCTGAGGAGTGAGGGAGAGAGAGGTCCCCGGGATAAATCCTAGCTTCTTGGCATATACCACCATTCATGACCACATGATACCACTTAAATGTGGGATATAAACCTAAAAGCAGCAAACAAATAGGACATACAAACAGAGACTCATGGACATGGAGAGTAGACTAGTAGTTAGAAGAGGGTAGGTGGGGAAGGGGAAAGTAGTTGGAGTAAAAGAGATCAAATATGTGGTGACAGAAAGAAATCTAACTATGAGCAGTGAACACACAATGCAATATATATATGCCTTACTGGTGAATTGTATACTCGAAACTTATTGGATTTCATTAACCAATGTCACCATAATAAAAAAATAATAAAATAATTTAAAAAAAAACAAAAAAATGAAAAAAGAGAACATCAGGTTGTTGGGTAGAGAGATTGTAAGGTTAGATTGAGGCCTTTGAGAAAGCAGCATTAAGAAGTCAAATAGACTGTTGGTTAAAAAGGTCTAGAACTCATTAGAGGTTTGAGCCAGAGATTAAAATGCACTTGTCCCTGGAAATTGCTCTTCACTATGACTAATATGAGCAGATTGTTAATAGAAATGCAGAGTTCTCTGGGATCCCTTGGAGCTCTCTTTCTGAGTTCAGTAAAAAATGCGAAACTATTTTTCTCTTCTGTAGCAAAAGCTAATCCTTAGTAAATGTGGACTTACCTTATATGTTTTTGTTAAATCTTTGCCTATAATCTATTGTAGTGCTTTTCTAGCAAGTGTGTCAGTTTTTATATATTGTTTTCAAGGAGAGAAAAGGAAATTTTAGTGAATTTGAAACATGCTAATATGTTTCGTGTTTAAATGAAACATGTTTCGTTTATAGATGTTTAAAAAATGTTTCTTTTCTCTAGATTTGATATTGAATTTGTTCTCTCAGCACCTACTTCTGAGTGGAATGGCAAACAGGGACACATTTCACCAGCTCTTCTTTCTGAATTTTTGAAAAGAAGTTTAGACAAATCCAAAGTCCTCATCTGCATTTGCGGACCAATGCCATTTACAGAGCAAGGAATAAGGTGAGTAGTGATGTGGTAGGAAAAAGAATCCTCAAGATCCTCCATAAGAAATGAAAATTTTCCATAAGAAACAATTGCCTTAGCTCTCAGTTCATCGTAGTCATACGAACCTGCACTTTACTAGCCTGTTACAGCTTGAGAAGATGACAGTTTTTAATCTTCATACAGGTGAAGATTGGAAGCTAAAATTATTACATGTAGAGTTAGATGTGAACACAAAAGTAAGATACAGCCAGCTGTTAATGCCTCCGCCAATCACTAGAAGTATGGATACATTAACAAGATGGGTACCACAGTCTTATTTGGGAAACCAGATTCAACCTCTCCTTCCACCAAAACATTACAATATATAGTATTTAATAAACAGTGTTCGTAGTAGCTTTCCATCTTTCTTCATTCTCTGCAACTGGGTGAAAGTTAGTAAATAATACAGTGATTGAAAGCCAGACAGCAAGACAAAAAGGAAAGAGTAGAACATAAGCCAAGAGTAAGAGTTGAACTCTGGAAAAAGATAAAGAAAAAGTAGTGCCCACCTTATTTGAAATTCACCTTGATCTGATTTAACTCTAAAATGACACTTTAAAATATTGTTTAAATATAGCCACTATGGGATTTCTAGATCATTTTAAAATATGACTGCCTTACATGCCCTGTTTTTTCCTTGTTTGGTATATGACTAAACCTATTATTTTCTAGATAATTTTCTTTCTCTCTTGCTATTTTATTTTTAATTTTAATTATGAAAAAGATTGAGCAAAAATAGGCATTAAAAAGTGTTTCTCTCCATGTTGTATTTAAAATTCATTTTAATTAAATTTAAGTGTACTTCTGGATTTTAATACCTTCAGGAGAACGTTCTTCTGTTTAAGCTCTCTCAACTTAAAAAATTAATTACTATTAAACTTTAACATTTTAAAAGCTCAAACCAAACTATAAAAATTATAGTTAAGACTAACAAAAACAATTTGAAGTAAAACAATATTTCAGAACAAAAAGACTAAGAACTACATTCTCCTACTTTATCGACACTGCTATTTTAGAAGTATCTTACTACTTATTTATAGATCACAGCCCAATAATACTTTTAAATGATGGGAATCATAAACTTCATGAAGAAAGAGAGTGACTTTAGGGCCACTTGGTCCACTTTCCGCTGACCGATGAAGGGAATCCCTTGTACGGCCTCCTGGTAGAAGTGGGTTATTTTCTCCCACGAATTATAGGCTTCTTGAGAGCTCTTCTGTTTGGTTCCATGTGAGGCTTAGCCTACTTTCTTGCATACTGGAGCCTCAGTGCAAGTGTAATAAAATAAAAGGGAGCCAAGGTTCTAGTATTTTTGCCTTTTTAAAATTGACCGTAATCTCTATAGCTGCATTTTCTCAGCTTTACCTCAGAGCTGATCTTTCTATGCTGTGCCGGCTGGCTTGCCCAGAATTGCTCAGGAGTGTTATCAGGCATCATACGTGGACTCATGTGGTCACTCACCCTTAAACGTGCTGCATTGAGTTGCCTTGTGAGATGTGGCTTGATTCAGATCAGAACTTGCAATTCATAGCCCTTGTGAATTTCAGTCTAGGACTCATTTCTTTGATTTCCTTGTCCTCACCCTGTGATACATCTCTCACGTGACAGTTACATGAGTCTCTTATTATATCATAGTATTTGCCGTCTTCAAAGATGACTCTTTGGGATGCCCACTCCTAGTGCCCTGCAGTCTCATGTTTGCTACACAAGTTATATTCTAAGTATAGTCATTCCAAACATACTTTCTATATTTGGTGAAAATTTGTCAAATTTTTATGATGTGATAACTCAGAAACCTTTTTGTAAAAAAATATAAATAAAAGTTTATAATTATTTAGCCGGTGAAGGTTCTTTCCACCATTAAATACCCACTTTATTACAGAGATGAATGACAGTCTCTACTTTCAAGGCCCACACTGTCTAGTGATACAAACAAATGCATGGACTGCTAACTAAAATACCACTCAGAATGTTGTAAACACTTGCTAGAGATAAACACAAGTCATTATGGAAATTCAAGAACAGACAGGGTTCTTTTACCTAGGGGCGTGTGTACTGGAGAGACGAGAACTGCACGGTCAGAAAGACCTGTACTTTAAATGATATCTAAAATGTTGCCAGTCAGAGGAGGTTGAGAAGGGTGGTACAGGCAGGGAGAGGATGAGCAGATGCATTAAGGGTGCAGGTGTTCAGAAGTCTAGACTGGTAGAGCTAGCATGAAGCAGCTTGCCAGGGAGAGACAGGAGGTATGGCTGAAAGGTAGGAAGGGTTCAGACAGTGAGAGGCTTGACTGCTGCACCAGGTTGGCCTCATAACTCCTATGCCATACTCTCTTTTTATTTGAATATAATAAAAAATGTGCTTTCAAAGCTGCCAATTTGGGTTTGAATCCCATCTCTACCACTTAGAATTGTCTTATAATCATTAACTGGGTATCCTGGGGCCAGTTACTTAACCTTTCCAAGCTTTAGTGTACTCACCTATAAAAGAAAATAAATAACAATACTTATTCATATGAAGTACTTAGCATAGTAACTATATATGGTAAATGTTAAATAAATGTTTATGATCAGGTACATTTTAAACAGAGCCATTTCTAAGATTTTAGTCTCCGTATACAGTTTTCCAGGTCGCATTATCATTAAGCAGTATTTCTGCTTTTTTTGTTTAGTGGAGAGAATAAAAATAGAATGCTATGGGGATCAACTCCTTACTTTGAAAGCTGGTGAATTAAGGGGGGTGAAAATAAAGCATTTATTCTGCCTTTAATATATGAGCTATACTATAGGGTAACCACATAATAAATGAGCAGAAGTTTTTCTTTATAGAGTTCCTCAGCTGATAAATGAAGAAAGAATGATAGAATATCACCAATTTCAGTCCCTGATGAACTGATGGATCTATAGGTAGATCATCAATAGTTGTTAGCATCCACAAAGAGAGGCAACCAGGTATTATGTGCCTCCTGATGGAAGAATACTACCTATGAAGTAGTATTGTCAAAAAGAATATAACCTGTCTATGGCCATGCCACCCTGTACAAGCCCGATCCCGTCTGATTTTGGAAGCTAAGCCGGGTCGGGCCTGGTTAGTACTTGCATGGGAGACCAGCTAGGAAGACCAGGTGCTGTAGGTGTAAAAAATATATATATATTGTATTTTAAAGCAATATATATGTATATAAAAAACCTGTGTCTGATCCAGCCTCTAGATTCAGTTATTAAATTATGGGCAATAAGAGGATATAAACACATACCATTCAAGTATTCCACAGGAATGCAGAAAAATGAGGACAGTGGGAGACTCAGCACATAAAAGTCTGATTTTGTCAAATAAATTGCAGTACAAAGAGAGAAAGGGATGGAGGAGAATCTTATAGATCAAAAGATACCTAAAAGACTTATCAGGCAATCACAATGAGTTGACTTTAATCGGATCTTGACCCAAACTTTAAAGTTACGCATTGTAAGACAATTGAAATGTTGAACACTGACTAGATATGTGATGATATTAAGGAATTATTGTTAATTTTTTAGAAGTGATCATTGTATTTTTTTAAATACATAGGAAATGAGGGAAATGAAAAAGTACTATGTTTATGATGGTAAACTTTGATTTCCTTTAGATTTAAACATTTTCTCTAAGAGACTTGTGCTTTGTATTTGTTTTTCAGGTTGCTGCATGATCTTAACTTTTCCAAAGATGAGATCCATAGTTTTACAGCATAATGAAGAGCTGTCATTGTCCTTTACTCAACTGTTTTATCTAAATTTGTGATTGCTTAGGGTTTTTTAAGACAACATTTTTGTATATACTAAAAGGTTAACTAGAATCCAGGCTTCAGTTTCTTAAATGAAATCAAATGTTCCTTTAGTATAGATAACTTGTTGACTTTATTTTATACCATAACTTATTTTACTACTGATATTTGACCTGGAAAGTCAATCATGGCAACAGGTGTATACAGGATTGTTTGTTATAAATCACAAAGTTCCTTACCACTTAAACTGTATCACTGTTCTACGATGAGCTCTTGTGTTTTACGACATGATGAAGTAAATGATCATTTTGATCACGTTTCTATGCTGTAAAATGTCTTAGCAATACAGTAAATTTTACATTGCACTGTTAACTCAGGAAGTGATCATTTATGTCCTTGTTATTACTATTAAAACATGGAATGTTATAACTTACTAAGTTATCCAAACATTTTGTGCATGTGTGTGGGTGTGTGTGGCATTGATACAGAGTAGAATAAAAGTATATTTAAATACTTTTTAATCCTTGTCGTAGAAATGTTTTTGAATGCAACAATATTGGGTCCACATCTAAGGGAAATTTTAAAAGGCAACAATAAAAGATGTTGGAGATACTTCAGACACACAGCTTGGATCAGGTGTATTAGAGAGTTTAAGAGAAACTTGAACAGCTGTTTTTATTCTTAGCCCAAAGCAAAAGCATTAGGAAAGATAATGAAAGTGTAGCATCTGGTCCCAAGCCTAAAATAATCATTTGGTGCTATGGACTGGGTTAAATTTTAATTCTTTTTGAGCCCATCTAGACCAGCTGGGAAAATGAGGAACACTCTCTCCTAAATGGTACTTTCCCTAGCTGGCTGCTCTCCCTACAGCTGGCCGTTCAGCCGGGAGCCCTTTTCTCTGATGTGTGGGATCTTCATATGCTTCCGCAGGTTGGGATTCAGCAAAAGGTATGGAGAAAAATCTTCGTGAACTTTTTATGAGGAAACTGTGTTAAATGAATAGGTGGCTATTATGTAAACTAATAGATTTTTCAGTCTTATTCAAGATAGCAGCAGTGTTTTCACAGAAATATGGGGGTTAGAAGAGTCTCCAATTGCCCTGTGATTTCATAATAGCTAAATCTTCACTGAATGGATGATGCATCAAAAAGGCACAAAATATTAACATTCCTCAAATTACAAGCACCCAGCTTATGAAGCTCCCTGTGTACAAGTGGCTGGTTGAACGCTCTCATCTTTTCCTGTGTTTCCCTCTTCTATAGCCAGTTCTACACACATTGTCATCTACCCAGGCAGGGTCTGATCTAGCCATCCTGGGCTGACAGTGCTTTCTGGTGCCTAACAGCAATATTATCTAGTTTCAAGCCTCCCTACCAACCTCCTTTTTCTCCTCTAAGTGGGATCATGTACTTTCTGGACGCACCTTTTTTTTTTTTATAGTTTATTAGTAATATAGCAATTCTGCGTTAGCCAATAGCTTTCTAACCTTTTCTTACCTTTTTTTCTTTCTCTTCTCATCCCTTTCTAATTACATCAAGCAAACAAAATCTTTGTTACTCTATTTATCTCTTCCTCATTCCTCTTCTTATTGTATTTTAAAGCAATAGAAAACCCATAGGCATCTTCTAGGGTGTTTCATTGGTTCACATGATTTTATCAACATATATGTTAATTCTCAAATTAGATAGAGAGCAAATTGAGAATCAGTCAGCTGAGTTTCAGTTTACAATATCCACTTACCTGTTAGATACCATCTGGATGTTTCGCAAGCCCCTCAAACTCAACATTTCCCAAACTATCTTTTTTTATTAAATTTATTGGGGTGACATTGGTTAATGAAATTATATAGATTTCAAGTGTACAATTCAATGATACGTCATATGTGTATTACATTGTGTGTTCACCCAAAGTCAAATGTCCTATCATATATTTGAACCCCCTTTACCCATATCTACTTCCCTCAGCTCCCCTTTCTCTCTGTTAACCACTAAACTATTATCTGTGTTTATGAATTTTTGTTTGCTAGCCTTATTCATTTGTTGCTTTCAGTTTATATCCCACATATGAGTAAAATCATATGATTCTTAACTTTTTCTCTTATTTCGCTTAGCGTGATTATCTCAAGATCCATCCATGTTGTCGCAAATGGCAGTATTTCATCTTTGGCTGAGTAATATTCCATTGTATATGTGTACCACATCTTTATCCAATCATCTATTAAAGGATACTGGTTGTTTCCATGTCTTGGCCACTGTGAATAATGCTTCAGTGAACACCAAGGTGCATATATCTTTACAGATAAATGTTTTCAAATTCGGGAAATAGATATCCAGAAGAGGGATTGCTGGGTCATATGGTAATTCTATTCTTAATTTTTTGAGTAACTCTTTACTGTTTTCTATAATGGCTGTACCAATTTACATTCCCAGCAGCAGTGTATGAAGGTTCCTTTTTCCTCACAACCTCTATAACACTCATTACTTGTCCTGTTGATAATAGCCATTCTAACACAGGTGTGAGATGGTATCTCATTGTGGTTTTGATTTGCATTTCCCTAATACCTAGTGAAGTTGAGCATCTTTTCATATATCTGATGGCCATTTTTATGTCTTCTCAGGAGAAGTATCCAGGTCCTCTGCCCATTTTTTAAATTGGATTGTTGTTTTCTTGTTGAGTTGTGTGAATTCTCTATGTATTTTGGATATTAGCCCCTTATTGGAGGTGGTGTTTGCAAATATCTCTCCCACAAGGTTGGTTGCCTCTGTTTTGCTGACGGTTTTTTTTTGCTGTGCAGAGCTTTTCAGTTTGATAAAGTCTCATTTATTTTTGCTTTTACTTCCCTTTGAGATCAAATTCATAAAATCTTTTCTAAAACCAAGGTCTGTTAGTTTAGTACCTATGTTTTCTTCTATGCAATTTATTGTTTCAGGTCTTATATTTAGATATATGATCCATTTTGAGTTAATTTTGGTGTATGGTGACAGCAATGTAGTTTCATTCTTTTGCATGTGGCTTTCCAGTTTTACTAGCACCATTTATTGAAGAGTATTTCTCTTCTCCATTATATGTTTTTGGCTCCTTTGTCAAAAATTATTTGCCCATAAGTATGTAGGTTTGTTTCTGGGCTCTCAGTTCTGTTCCATTGGTCTTTGTGTCTGTTTTTCTGCCAACATCATGCTGTTTTGATTACTCTACCTTTTGTAGTATAATTCGAAGTCAAGCAGTGTGATAACCTCTGGCTTTGTTCTTTTTCCTCAGGATTGCTTTGGATATTCAGGGTCTTTTGTGATTCCTACAAATCTGATGGTTTTTTTTTGTTGTTCTATTTCTATTAAAAAAAAATGCCATTTGGATTTTGATGGGGATTGCATTAACTCTGTATATTGCTTTGGATAAGATGGCCATTTTAACTACGGTGATTCTTCTAATGAACATGGAATATCTTTCCATTTCTTTGTGTCTTCTTCAATTTATTTTAATAATGCCTTGTAGTTTTCAGTGTATAGGTCCTTCATATGCTTTGTAAAGTTTATTCCTAGGTATTTTATTTTTTGCAACTGTGAAAGGAATTGTTATTTTAAAATTTTTTTTCTGAAATTTCATTGTTAATGTATGGAATGCAGTAGATTTTTATACACTGATTTTGTACCCTGCAACTTTACTGTATTTGTTTATTGTTTCTAATAGTTTTTTTTTTTTTCGTAGAGTCTTTAGGGTTTTCTATATAGAGAATTATGTCATCTGCAAAAACTGACGATTTGACTTCTTTATTCCCAATTTGGATGCCTTTTATTTTTTTCTCTCGCTAGATTGCTCTAGCTAGGACTTCCAATACTATATTGAATAAGAGTGGTGAAAGCTGGCATCCTTTTCTTGTTCCTGATCTTAGAGGAAAAGTTTTCAGTTTTTCACCATTAAGTCTGATATTAGCTGAGGGTTTGTCATATATGGACTTTATTATATCTCCTCAAGTCTATTCCTCTTCTTGAATTCTCTTTAATTCAGTGGTACTACCTTCTACCGAGCCAGCCTTTCCTGGAATCATTAGATATCAGTGTCTTCCTCTCCAATCTGACTTCTCCATACTAGCTAACCCTGCCCTATCATCCCTCGAATGGATTAGTTATTAGCCTGATAATGGTTCTTCCTCTTGCAGTTGTGATCTCACTGAAACCCATTCTCTATTCCAGTGTGTTCTAGAATGACTTGGAAAGAAAATCCCCTGAATAGAGGCTCAGTCTCCCATTGAATACAGCCATATACAGTGGGGCACAGATGGGAGTATAGATTATATTATACTCCCATCTACTATGCTTGAGTCAAAGACCCGCCGTACATCACATAATTACAATGAGAAAAGGGAATTATACCCAAAGTCACTTTTGCTTAAGAGTTCTGCTTGCTTGCTTTAAAAAAAAAAAAAAGTGTTACTATATTAGCTTTCAATTGCGGCCAGGACAAATCACAGTGGCTTAAAACGACATCCATTTATTATCTCCCATTAACGTGGCTTAGAAATCTGAGCACAAATGTACTTGGCTGGGTCCACTGCTAAAGAAGGCTTCCCAAGGCGAAAATCAGGTCGTCAGCTGTGCTGGGTGTTCCTCCAGAGGCTCTGGGGAAGATTGTGCTTCCAGGCTCACTCAGGTGTTGGCAAAGTTCAGTTCCTGTGGTTGTAGGCTTGAGCTCCCCATTTTCTTACTAGCTGTCAGCTGGGGACGACTGTTTGCTTATAAAAGCAGCCCACATTCCTTCTCAGGCTGTCTATGTGGCTCCCTCCAGCATTGGTAGATCCAGTCCCTCTCATGTTTTAAATCTCTCTCTCTGAACTTCCCTTCAGCTACATCTTTCTTGCCCCAGCTGGAGGAAGTTTACTGCTTTTAAGAGTTCACATGATTAGGTTGGGCCTACCCAGGTCACCTGGAATAATCTCCTGATCTTAGAATCGGTACTCTTACAGCTGCAAAGTCCCTTTTGCCATTTAATATAACATATGCAAAGGTTTGCAGGCATTAGAGTGTTGACATCTTTGGGGAGCCATTCTGCTTACCACAGTGTAAGGAGAACAGAGAGAAACTAGTCCAAGGTCAGATAATTGTGTTTTGTCTATGGGCCCTTGATGTTTACCATAATATGATAGAACATGAAAGAAATGTGCTTTCACACTCCAGAATACAGGCACACCTCAGAGATATTGCAGTTCAGTTCTGGACCACCGTAATAAAATGAGTATCACAATAAAGTGAGTCGTAATCTTTGCTGGTGGAGGGTCTTGCCTTTGATTTGTTAAAAAAAAAAAAAAAAAAAGCAATACCTGTGAAGCGCATAAAGCAACACACAGTAAAACAAGATTTGCCTGTACTCAGATTACGCTGGCAAAGGCTTGCCTACAACTTCCTCTATGGTCCACCTACTCTGCCACATAAACTTGTCCTAGACTAGTTTGGGGCTGTGTCTGTTGATAGCTGCAGACCCCCACCTTTGGGCAGATGAACCAGACTCCTTTTAGTCTGCAATATTTAGAATTGGGGCTAAGAGGTTAAAACAGAAAAGTAAAACCTCAACCTGTTCCAGTCTCTTGGTTTCATTCTGCTTTGGTTTCATTGTGAATTATCTTCATCCAAGAATGCTAATTAGGCAGACCTCAAAGCAGAATGCCAGAGTGATCTAGCTAAATGCAAAAACATGTTCGTTTGTTTTTTGTTTTGTTTTGTTTTGTTTTCCTGGTTAAAGTTCTTTGCTGCTGCCTGATCCCCACTCATGGACTGGAGGCCTTCCCTTGGATGAAGCACACCAATACTGGGCCCTAGAATGAGGCAATGTTTCTGTTCCAGGAGAAACAAGAAGCAAATGGAGAGGACCTTAGACTGCTGTCCCCACTCCTCCACCAAGTGCTTGGCTCTGAGAATGAGGCATCAGAGAGAAGCTTGCTATTGTCCCCACTCCTGGGACAATCATGTCCAAGTCTTTTTGGGGGCATATTTTTTCACTTCTCTTGAATGAATAACTAGAAGTGAAATTGCTGGGTCCTGTGGTAACTGTATATTTACTTTATTTTTAACCCTATTCTGTGTATATTTCTAGGTGTGATGCATGCTTTTGAATGTACTGTTTCAAACTTTGGAGGAAATGCTGGAGTTTGTTTTTTACAAACTGGTAGTACTATTTTACATTCTTGCCATCATTGTTTGAGACTTCGTTATTTCAGATCTTCACCAACTATGAATTATTAATCTTTTTTAAATTTTTTAAATTTTTAAAAAATTTATTTATTTAAATTAGTTTCAAGTATACATACAGTGTATTGATTAGACATCTATATAGTTCACAAAATGATCCTCTCAATTGCTTCCTCCCTCCCCTAGCCCTCCACCTAGCCATCATATTAATGCTAACTGAATTATTAATCTTTTAAAGTTTTAGTGTGTAGTGCTATCTGATTGGGGGTTTATATTGCATTTTGTCTGATGTCCGATGATGTTGAACATGTTATGTGCTTATTGGCCGTTGGTATATTGTCTTCTGTAGGGTGTCTGTTTAAATCTTTTACTATCTGTAAATTGGATTGTTTTTCTTCTTGTTATTGAGTTGTAATCATTCCATATGCAAGTCCTTTATCAGATAATGTCTTGTGAATATTTTCTTCCATTGTGTGACAGCACATCATATATGTGCTTTCACAGCTATTAGTGTGTAGGGCACAAATAAACTTAAAGACATAAGTCAAATTAAATTTGACCAAAATAAAAATGTAAAACATGTAATAGCAGAGGAGGCATCTTTGAAGTTGATATGTGAATGACTGGAATCCTAGAAAGAGAACTCTGGTTGCAGAATGGACAGGACATTCTAGAGGTGACAGGCCTGAGAGGCAGGCAGCTAATGACAAGCAGGGACCATGAGACACCTTCAGTTCTGCTTCAGTGGAAAACACAATAATGAAAGTCATAACTCTAGCCATGAAGGCACATAGGAGGAACAGAGCATTTACATGTTGTAGCACATATTATTAACCAACAATATGCTTTGTAGCAACTGGAGACTTAAAGGAAAATCTGAAAATGAACTGGCAACTTTCTTTCTCAGATTCGAAGAGCTTATGTTCTGACTTAGGATTTTCTAATTAGCCATTTCAGCCTGTGGTGATTAGAAGAGCGAGGGGAGTGTTTTCATTGTAGTGTTTGCCGAGGCAGCCTGCGTAGACTTCATTACAATTCTATTTCCTCTCATTTAGAACATACTGAGAAAAGCAGTTATTTGTGCTCTGCAATTGCTCTTTGAGCGTGTCTGAGGGAAAAGGCTGCTGACATTTTGAGTAAAATACATTCAGGTGTTTGTTATGCTAAGGGTTTCTCACTTTCTGAGGAAGTTAATGTTTTATTTAAGAATTGTCACAAGGCAGTTCTCAGAATAGCCACATTCTTGCGCTGTTTAGGAAATAACAAATTATACAGCATGTAGATTTTCATTGTTACCTTTCATATATTGTGTGTTGTTTTTAAATATAGATACTTATATTTTTAAATCCTGATTTTATTATTCTAAAGCTTCAGTGAGGTGGGAATTCTGCACACACACACACACACACAGAAACCGTTAGAAGAAAGGACATGCTCCCTCACCCAGTTAGGATGTGGCAAAGGAAATCAAGGGCAGGGTTCCCTGTACTCAGTGTGGTTTTAAGAGGAGCACAACAAATAGTCAAAACTAACCTGTACGGAGCCCACCTGCTCACTCAGTAACAAAGCCCTGGAATTCTGCCCCACTGTGCTGACTGACTCTGGAAAAACTAGTTGCCTGGAGACACGTCATAGTAACTTGGGCTAAAGAGGAAGGCCTTAAACTTGTGTCCCGCATGAAGTGTTCTGTGAGATGGAAAACAATATTTTTGTGGGAGGTGTTTTCATCTCTCATGTTTCTCCTTTTTGATCTCTTGGCCATGAAGTCCCTAAGAAATAACAGCTAATATTTGTATAGTGCTTTTCAATTGACAAAGCAACCTTTATATAGTGTTTTCCAACTGACAAAGTGGTTACTGCTAAATGTTTAACAACCGGCTTCCACATGGCCAGTTTCAACGTGAGGTGGCTGAATGTGGAGTTGAGGAAGAGATGGCACCATTAGCTCTGCCCAGTGGGTAACGGTCTCAGAGAGTGTGTGAACCAGCCACTGTGCATGCTTTCATTTAACTCCCTTTGTCTAACTCAATGAGATAGGTATTAAATACTCTATTTTGTGATGAAGGCTTAAAGAAGTTCAGTAACGAGTCAGAAAATGGTGGAGCCAGGACTAGAATTGAGTTGGTCAGATTAACTTGCCCAAGGTCACACAACTGGTCAGAGCTGTTGCAGGAGCTCTGAGGCAGGTGTTCTGGTCAGGAGGCCTCACTTCTGAGGGAGCCCTCTAAGTTTTGTTTTCTAGGCTATGAAATTAGAAAGCTCCACATTATGGTCAGGTCTATAAACTGTCAGAAGCATTCTTCTTTTCTCTATGCTCATTAAAAAATTACTCAGAAGCGAGACAGAAATATAATGGCTGCTCTGGGAAGGGCGGAAGAGAGAATGTAGAGAAGGCTCTAGGCCCTGCTCTGTCCCTGATTAGCTGGGTGGCTTTGGGAAATGACTTACCCTCTTAGTGCTCTGGTTTTCTCATATGTACAGTGGAGATGATTGGTGCCTGGCACAGAGTAGGTGCTTAATGAATGTTAGCTATGCATACTATCTCAAAATGTGCTGGGTTTTTATATATTTGATGAAACAAGCTGAGCTTTGCACGGAAAGCTTATGCATTCTTTGTAAGTCCAGAAACCTGGGGAATTATTAATTAATGGACAATTTATGAACCATTATTCTCTCAAACCAGCTGTTATTACAGGTTCTTATAAACATCTTTTAGAGTTTTGTTAAACATTCGGATTAATATTTTTAGTTGAGTGATAAAGTAATTTGATGCCAGGGCTCCCTTATTCTTTTAATAAAAATCAAATATTTCAGACACACGAACAAATAGAAAACAATGAACCAAGTATTGCCGACCTAGCTTAAGAAACAAAACATTTAAATATTGCCGAAGACTCCTGGGGACCTTTCCATGATCCCATTTTCCTCTATACCATTCCCAATGTTACCATTACTCTGATTTTTCTGTTTATTTTTCCCATGTTTGTCTTTATACTTTATTTATATACATAGTCCCAAACAATATCCCCATGCAATTGTACAGAATTGTTTTTTGTGTTTTTAAACTTTATATGAATGATATTGTTTGTGGCCTTCTGCTCTTTCTTTTAATAGCAGGGTTTGGGGATAAATCCGTGTTGATATGTGCAACACTAGTTCATTGTTAACTGTGATTATCATATTCCATTATTGTATAAATATATAACATTTAAAAAATTCTATTGATAAACATTGAATTTTTTTCCATTTTTTTTAACATCCCAAAATGGTTAATATTTTTGTACATGTCTCCTTGGGCATATATGTGAGAATTTTCTCTAGAATTATACCTAGGAGTAGAATTTCTAGGTCTTTCACTCTTACTAGAGATTAAAAATAACCAAAAACCTATTTATAAAATTGGTTGTGTCAATTTACCTGCTTAATACTAGTATATTAGAGTTCTCATCAATCTGTATCCTTAAAATGCTTTTTATTATTTGAATTTAGAAATATTCCATATCTAATGGATATGAAATGGTCTCAGTGTAACTCTAATTTGCATTTCCCTGATGAGTTGGGCATCTACCTGTTTGCTCTCTCAGATCTTTCCCCTCTTCTCTCCCGGAGGGAGTCCATCTCTAAAAGAACAGTTCCCAGGGTCCTTCACCCACTGGTGTCCGCATATGGTTAGCTAAGGGAAGCGCTGGTAGGAGATGGAAGCGGGGGAGCCAGGGTCTTTCTCCCCATCCATTCTGTTTCTGGTGGGGTCTCCAGCAGTGCTTTATCTCCTCCACAGTCCCTGCTCCCATCATCCAGCCCCTGTCATGGCTGCGACTCTGCTGGAGGCAGCTTCTCCATTTGGTGCCCTCTGGGCAGTCCCAAGCCTTGGATTCTGAAAACACTGTGTCTTCTCTTTCCTTTCCAGCCTAGGGGTTCCTGCAGTTGTCTTGGTTGCCTTACCTTTGGAGTTTACAAAGCCTCTGTATTAAATTACTTGTATTGAATGGCTGGGTGTGAATATTGCTTTCTAGTCTGAACCCTAGGTGATCTAAATCAAGTATGATTAAGCTTTTTTTTCCTTCCTCTCTCTTTCCTTCCTTTTTCTTTCCTTCCTTCTTTTGCCATTTTGATTGCATCTGCTGTAAATTAACTGCATGTGTGTCTATTTTTTTTTTATTGGGTTATCTTATTAATTTGTAGGAATTCTTTAAAAATTCTGACTATATATATGAGTTGCAAATGTTTTATCCTGGCTGATGGCTTAGATTTTCATTTTTAAAGTGATGTATTTTTAATGCTCAGCAATGTTTATTTTAAATGTAATCAAATGTGTCAAGCTTTCCCTTTGTGGCTTGTATTTTTCATATCCCTTAAGAATCCTTTCCTACCCAGGAGTCAAAAAGATATATTACTGTTTTGTTTTTTAACTTTCCTAACTTCCGTTTTTCACATTTCACATTCACATCTAGCTTTGTTTTTCATATGTCAGGTATTTACTTAACCTGAAGTTCATGTTCACACGGTATGATGTCGAGGTCTGGTCATTTCTTTCTTTCACGTGGGTAACCCAGCTATCTAGAACCAGGGTGTTCTGGAGCTGCCTCATACCAGCTCATGGAAATCCACTGTTACGTTCTCAGAAATTTCATTTACTGGTTGTTAAACCTGTTGCTAGCTCGTATCAGCCGTGGTGGGAATATTTATACCACAGAAACAGGCAAATGCTGCAAATGAACTCCCTCTCCAAGCCATGAAACCAGTTGTTTAACGTACTAGCACACCTCTCACAGAACTCCTTATCAAGAACCTTATTGTACACTGCAGTTTTTCAAACTGAAGATCACAACTCTGCCGTGATTATGAAATCAATCTTGTGGGTTGCAATTATGCTGGTTTTAGTTTACTGTGAAATGGAGCTGAGTAGAAAATATCAGAGCGCATCATACATAGCAATTGTAAACTATTTTCCTTAAATCAGAGTGGATAGTTCATAAACAACAGAAATGTATTTCCCACAGTTCTGGAAGCTGGAAGTCCCAGATCAAGGCACCAGCATGGTCACATTCTGATGAAGGCCTCTTCATGCTTCATAGACTGACCCGTCTTGCTGCATCCTCACGTGGTCACATGGTCAAAAGGGCTAGGGATCTCTCTGGGACTTTTTTTTAGAAGAACACTAACCCCATTCATGAGGACTCCACTCTCAGGGCTTAAGCATCTCTCAAAAGTCCAACCTGCTAGTACCACCAGCTTTGGGGTTTAGGATTTCAATATACTACGAATTGGGAGGTTAGGAGATAGAGTCACAAACATTTAGACCATAACAAGAGATTTGTGATTTTTTTTTTTTTTTTTTTTGCCTTTGAGTCAGTTTTACTAACACAATTACCTAGAAAAGGGTTTCGTCTAACTTTTCTAATTTACTGGAAAATTTTTGTTCAAAGTATTTTCTTATTTTTGGTATTGCTTCTATAGCTGTAGTTAAGGTCATTTTTTTTCCATTCCTACATTTTGCTAGTTCTCATTAATGTTATCAAAGCGTTAGCGATTTTATTAAGTTTTTAAAGAATGAGTTTCTGGTTCATCCATCCTTTCTAATGTATTTTTGTTTTCAATCTCATTACTTTTGCTCTTACCTTTATTATCCATTCACTGTGGATGCCTTACTATGCCTCCTTTTCTTCCTGGGACTAGGGAGTGGAGCTTGAGGGTAGGAAGAAGAAAATGTACTATTCTTGAAAGGAAATTAAGCCAAGAAAAATTGAGACAGGAATTTCCTCTGAGAAGTGCTGGGCTCAAGTTCTTTAAAGGAAGAGTTTTGAAATCTTTCTTCTGAGCTACTTGGAAAGCCCTAGAAGGTATGTTCTAGAGGAACATTTTAGAGAAGGTTAATGTTTTTATTGCATGACGAATTTCTACACAATCCTAGAGGCAAAAGAAAAAAGATCTTTTATTTTATTTATATCCTGTGATTCATTGTATTGCTCATAAACATCATATTACGGCTTGGCAATCAAGGGAAAAAAAATAATAAAGCAATGACTGGATGATTTATCTCTAAGTCACAGTCCATAGGCTGAGCTCTTTTAGTATGTGGCATTTTGCCTAGCTGATGAGCCCTTACCCACATGCAGCCCCGACCCACACAAATGGCAGGATTTGCCCCGCCTCCAGCATCTGCGAGCATCCAAGTGCTATAGAAATATTAGGAAGAGTTTGTTCAAATACGTCTTTATTACCATTTACCAATTTGGCAACTCAGAATTTCTGATGTCCTTTGAGCCCACTTTGGGCTAATTCTTCCATCCCTCAATATAGTGGTGTTTACTTTTAAATCAAGAAGCTCCTAGTTTAATGTGTACAGATTAGTAGGCCAACAATTATGGCACATTACAATAAATGAAACATTGGAAATAATGCAAAGGTTATTACAGGATGAGAGGTAGAGACTGGATCCCTCACTCAGCCTTAAAGAATTATAACAGGATTCCGAGAGGAAGAAGTGAAGTTCAGGTTATCAAGCTGATGGAATGTCTTTCAAAAGGGACAAAGAAAGGTACGAGGAGTTAAGGCCAGAGGAGTAAAGGGATTGGTGGGCTGTATAAACACAGTGAGGCCACACCCACAGAGAAGCCAGTGTTCTCATCTGCTAAAACACTCTAGTAATGAGAAAGGAGGCAGGAGTTGGGAGGAGGGGTAAGTGGTAAAGCATACCTTTCTTGACTGGAATGGCCGGCGGTTAGCTTCCAGCACAGAAAATATGTACCAATTCTCAGATATTACTCAAAGGGAGAATAGTGTTATTGACTCAACCAGAGCCACTCCAGGAATGAGCCATTTGCTCCCATCTCACCTCACTGGTTTGTGACCTGCACATGCTCTCAAATGACTGATTTGGATATAAGATCTCACTATCTGGACCATGTCATTTGCTGACCTTTTTTCCTACCTCATCATTTCTAGAAGAGCCAGACCAAGGTGGTTGGGGATTGGGGCCGAGGCTGCTCTGGTCTGTAAAAGCCAGGCATTAGGACATGAGAGCAGGATGAAGGCCACACTGGTTTACCAGCAGGCTGACCCCACTATGTGCTTAGGGTCAGTAAAGCAGGGGACCAAAACATTCTATTGAGAGAATGTTCTATTTCAAAAATAACTTCAAAGCTATTGCCATAAGAATGATCAGAACGTTGTATTACAATTTCTTACACTTCCATAAGTTTATATAAAGATCTTAATGTGGCCCTACATGAAAGGTTGTTAAATTGGTACCAAGTCTCTGATCCAAAGTGTTTCTGGGACAGAGGGGCTGCATGAGCAGCCTGTGGCAGCCCAACCACAGGAATAATGGGGAGCTTTAACAAATGTTGCAAAGCACTTTCACAAGCTGCATCTCACTTATTCCTCACTAAATCCTATGAGCTACATTATGTTAATCATTCTTACTTTGCAGGTGAGGAAAAGATGGTAGAGGAAGTTACATACCTACCCAAGTTCCTCGGCCACTGAGTGCAACACTTAGGACTCACACCCAGCTCTTTTGACTCCTGAGCCTTGGCTTCCTTTCTTATGCAGGACTGTAGCCTCAGGTAATTCTCATCAGCCTCTCTCCACTGCAGCCGAGGGGTGGAGGTCGGGCAGGAAGTCGAGTCCTTTAAAACCTGTTGTGCCAAGTGGGGCCTCAGTCAGGTGAAGCACAATGTGAGTCCAGAGAGAGGGCAGGATCAGTGATTACAGGAGCTCAGGCTGAGCCAATAAAATGAACTTGTAGCCCTTATGTTCCTTTACCTGATGTCAGAGTCGGGGTAGCTGGGATGCATAGCTGGGTGTGAAGTGGCCTCAGATGGCAGAGTACAGGAGTAGGATGGGGCAGATAGTTGCAGCAAGACTTTGCTTTTTGTGCTTCAAAGTAAAGTTTATTCTCATGCTGCTCAGTGACCTCGAGAAAATTGTTCTACTTTAATTCTCTAGCTCTGAATTTAATTGGATATATGAGCGCCTGTTTTGGGAGGATGTAGAGATGGTCCTTGTCCTCAAGCACTTACGTTTAGAAGGGAATTAGTGTATTTATAAGGCAATATGTTTAAAAAGAAAGTTTTAAGATACTTGTTTTGTTGAAAACACAAAAAAGGAAAATATTTTAGATTATGAGCATTGAAGAAGATTTTTGAATGGATTTGGTATTTCTGCTGCCCTTTGTCAGGCAGTAGGATTTGATGGACATGGCTCAGGGCAGGCTAAGAACAAACACGAGAGCCTGGAAGGGCTGGACGTACAGTTTGGCTGCCTGTGTGAGGGTGACGGCAGGTGAGGTCTGTGGCCAGGTCATGAAGGATCTTATGTGTCAGACGAGGAGTTTGTATGTAACTGTAAGGATGGTGGAAACCCTTTGAATGTTTTCGATTTTGTAGATTTAAGGAAATGGCATGAGGAGAGGGTAATTTATGGTCAGCGATACTCTTTCAGAGAAGATCCAGTGAGTTAAGACATAAGGCAGGTAATCTGTATTCGATTCATTTGTAACTGGTGATGGTTAATTTTATATATCAACTTTGCTAGGCTATGGTGCCCAGTCGACTGGTCAAACATTAGAGTAGATGTTGCTGTGAAGGTATTTTTAAGATGTGATTAACATTTCCAACCAGTAGACCTCAAGTAATGCCGATTGCCCTCTATGATGTGGGTGGGCCTCATTCAATTAGCTGAAGGCCTTATGAGTAAAGACCGAGGTTTCCTGAAGAAGAAGGGATTCGGCCTCAAGAATGCAACATAGAAACCTTGCCTGAATTTCCATCCTGCTGACCTGCCACCCAAAAGTATGGACTTACCAGCCCCCACACCGTGTGAGCCAGTTGCTTAAAATAAAAGTTGTCAAAGGCAGTTTCATGTGCACAGTCTTTCTATCCCAATTTGTCTATGTAAGGATGAGACTTGGGCCTTCGCCTTCTTTACCAAGAGATAAAGAACCTACACAGCCCGTGCTTGGTTTGCCACCTTTTGTGAGAATCTTTCTCTGTTTCTGGCTCAATGAGTGTTCCTTTGCTCTGCTTAAGGATGTATGGCAGTAGCCCTCAGGCACTCACCCCACTTTCAGTATTTCAGACTCCACAAGAGAGGAGTCCGGGTCTTTCTACTGAGGGAGGAGAAAGGTTCATGTAGATCAGTTGCCCCACATTGGTTGTGGTGGGGGAGGATCCACCAGCCATGAGGGACCAGTGCATGGGAGGTGATCTTGCTTTGTCTCTTCTCTATTTGAGTAAAGACTTGGTCCACCGAGTGCTTGATTGCACTGTGTTTTTCTAGCCACTCTAATACCAAGATGCAGTGTTCAGAAGTGTTCGGGGCCCTCCCCTAGGACTGGTAACTGATAAACAGTATTCACCTTGACAATAAATATATAGTCTACATATATATATATTCATAATTATCTACATGTCATTATACAGATCTATCTACCTATCTATATACCTTCTCTCAGTTCTATTTCTCTGAATAACACTAATATATACCCCAACTGTTTCTAAAAGTATTTCGAGATGGCTAATCAGCCACACTCAGTACAAAATGACTTTACATTTTGTAGATTTAAGCAACTTTTTTAGGGCAATGAATGTACCTTCAATAGATTTTTGAGTATCTCCCTTTTTTCCTCCCGATCTATTGCTTACTGTCTCAGGTCACTCTCTCACTGCCCACTGTCTGATGATTCTTACAGCAAATACATTAAAAGAATAGAAATGATGGGTTTTTATTGATTTCTGAAAGCTGGAAATAAGATTTGGTCTGCAGTTGATACTAATAGCATCGACACTGCCTATATTACTGCTCATTCTGCCTTAAGACTTAGATACATATATGTATAAAAATGAGGCAGCATCTCTGAAAGAAACAGAAGTTTATAGAGTAAAATGTAATTAAACCAGGATAAGAAGAGATCTTGGAAGCTGCGACAAGAAGCTTAGAGAAAGTTTTGGTGATGCTGATAAGGAAGAGATGGAGAATAAGAGATGGGACACAGTTTCTCCAGGACTGGCAAAACAGGGCTCTAATGAGGGCTTAATGCCAGGCCTTCCAAATGGCACTGGTCTTCAAAACACACACACACACACACACATACACCCCCATTCTCTCTCTCTCTCTCTCTCTCTCTCTCTCTCTCTCTCTCTCTCTCTCTCTCTCTCTCTCTTCGAGATTTCTCCATGACCTAGGACACATAATTCCTCCTCTAGGAGCCTAATTTTCTTGTCTATAACATGATAGAGTTGGCCCAGAGGATCTCTAAATTCCTTTCCAGTTCTGGCTGTCTATGACTCTATAATTTCTTTTCTCAAATAGGCTCTGTGATTTGGAAGAGAATGAGATGATATTCCAGTGGACATGGACAATTATTTAGTATTAAATTAAAATAGTTTGTGTGGGTATTCAAATCCACCTTTGTGGGCTCTGATTAGTGAGGACAAGCTCTCCTCCTCAAATTACTTCCAGGTGCACTTATCAAATCATCTGCCTAGTCCCACTCATCCTTTCCACGGCACATCCCAAAGCAGTATCCAAGGTGTTTGCACAGTGACCATAGGGAACAAGGTCCTCTCCCCACAACAAATAAGGAAAATAGCTTTCAAATGCTGTGAATAATGTATGGTAAAATATTTAGGCAATACCCAATAGTATAAAGGAAAAAGAAAAATAACTAAAATCCCACTACTCAGAGATGAGCACCATTAACACGTCAGTGACCATTCTAACATGTATTTTCTATGTTTAGCTATATACATATATATATAATTTGTATAAATGAGATTATGTTACATATGCAATTTTGCAATACTGTAAAAACTTGCATTTAAAATGTTATTTAATACATTATTTTAGAGTTTAATATTTAATTATAAAATAATAAATTATATTTATCTTATATTTAAAGAGGAGTTATTGGCATAAAAAAATTAGATTGCTTTCTCAACCCATAGTTGTACCATCTATGTCTAACGATGCTGAAAAACATAAAAACTGACATAACGGAGAATTCTCTGACTCTCCAAAGAGACTATGCAAAACTATAAATGAAACAAATGACAAAAGTTATGTTAATAATTTGCCAGTTGGGTCTTATGCAACAGGAACTTTTCAGATTATATAATGTATCAATTCAGTTGTCACTCTGTTGTCAATTTAGAATTGCCAATTTTAACTCAGAGTTTAAAGAAGAAATAATTGAGTATTTTAAACATAGACTCGATGAGCTCTTTAAATATCAAAAATTATTTGTTACAGTTTTTTGAACTACAAGTAAAACCTATGAAGCATCTTCTAGGATAAAGTATGTGGCTGAAGAAACACAAACAATAACTGAGAGACAAATACAGGCTTTAACAATTTTATAATCGGACATTGCTGAATGCCAGTGGGATGAAAGGAAACCACAGTAGGGCCACTTTCCAATGTTATGACAACTCGGTGAATTAAAAATTTAGCTACAGACACGAAGACTAAGTTAACGTCTGCTCTGCAGAACTGTACTTTTGCCTCCCAAATGGATTAATCTACAGACATGGCTGAATTTGCTACTTTGCTTGCATTCATCTGGTTTTCAGCACAAATAAGCGCAAAGAAGAGGTTCTTTTACATGACTGCCCGGCAACTAGCCACAGTGTCACTGAAATATTCAAAGTGTTGGGTAAGTTTTTTTAATCTTACAGTTTATCCATGGGACAAATGTGTTGACGTTTTACTGAAGACACAAAAGCGATGGAGGGGTAAAGCCGCTGATGTTTGAGTACAAATTAAGGCAACAGCACTGAATCAACCATCGCGTATTCTTCAATACGTATGCCCAGAAAACAACAAATGTCAACTTCACTTAAGAATGTCCTTGATGAAGCAGTAACATATTGTGTTACTGGTACATGGTAAATACATGTAAATATATGTAAAACATTTCCACTGTATACTGAAGAAAGACTGTTTTGAAGAAAAATACTTTGAATTGCAAGCTGAGCTAGCTGCTTTATTCATAGATGACAAATTTATACTTGAAAGAACGAGAGACATACAAACTATGATTATTCAGACAGATTTATTTGGTAGACATTATCTGGAAAATTAACAAAGTAACCTGTTACTGCCAAGACTGACATTTTTGCTAATTTTGTACTTTGTGCTAATAATTAAGTTTCCATTTTCAAGAGATTAGAATCTTGGAAAACTTGTGGGTTTGACAGCTTCTCAATACTCAAAGACATTTTTGATGAAATTGATGGAGATATTAATAAGTGAAATTTTTTGATATTGTATAATTTTTTTTGATATCAATATTTGGAAGATCTCTACAACTTAGCGAACTGATATTTACCATTATGTGACCTGGTAAAAACATGCATGAGTGAAAGATTCAAAGTGTAAGACAGACCAGTGGATTTTAATATTACGAAGAGCAAAAAGTTCATTGATATCATTTCAGATTTCACAGTGCAACTTACCTTTAAGAAACTATCACTGTAGAGTTTTGGTATTGAAACAAAGAAGGCTCTCCACACTTATGTAAAGACTATTTAAACGCTTCTCTCATGTGGAGAAAGGGAGCCCTTGTGCACTGTTGGTAGGCATGTAATTGATACAGACACTGTGGAAAACAGTATGGAAGTTCTTCAAGAAATTAAAAATAGAACTACCATATGACCAGCAACCCCACTTTTGAGTATATATCCAAAGGAAATAAAAATTGGATATCAAAGAGATACCTGTACTCCCATGTTCATTCCTGTGGTATTCACAATAGCCAAGATATGGAAACAAATTAAGGTCCACCCACAGATAAATAAAGAGGATGTGTCACACACACACACACACACACACACACACACACACACACACACACACACACGTCTGTTATTTAGCCATGAGAAAGAAACAAAGCCTGCCTTTTGCAACGAGGTAGATGGACCTTGAGGGCATTACAGTGAAATAAGTCAAGGACAAATACTGCATGGTATTACCTATGTGTGGAATCCAAATAAAAAGTTGAACTCATAGAAATAGAGTAGAAAAGTGGCATCATAGCCTGAGTACTGTCCCTATCTTTCCACAGACGTCCCTTATACCCTCCTTTAACCTAGACTTCTGAGCGCCTTCTGCTTCTGCCTGACTCCACTATGACTGCTGCCATAGCTCATTGCTCCATGTTGGGCTTGTCTTGGAAGTGGCACAGGTGAGGATAAAGGGGTTAGGGAGTCTCTAAGTCCTACAGCCTCTTCCCCTAGCACCTGCCTGCCCCTGTGGGCAGCTCTCTGAAACCAAGTCCTTCCTTAGCATCCCCTACTGGGTCACATCTGGCTGCATCTTTAGAGGAACCACCCTACTTAGAGAAGAAAACTTTCCACATCTTGGACAAGTGAAATGACCCCCTCTCAGACACGACTGTTTCATGAAATGCCCTTTCACCTGTCTATAAATATCAAAGGTGATCAGAAGAAGGCTGAGAAGAACATCCTTTCTGAACAGAAATTACTTAGGAACAAAACAGAAGAGAAGAAAAACAGACTGAGAATAAACATTTATGAATTATGTTAAAAAGTGCCAACCTGCTTAAAAGGATTGATAAATCTTCTTTTCTATCTTGTGTATGTTCCTTTCAGACACCGTGAAGGCAACTGGGAGAGCTTATCTCCTGGAAGAACGTAATTTTGGCTGTAGTTTGTTCAACAAAGTAGGTAATTATTATACATTTGATTTAGTCACATCATGTTGTCTGTGACTTCAAAATCACTTGAAACTGGATCAATTGCAACACTTTTTTTTTCCTGTTCAAACTGTAATACCTGGAGTTTAGATGTGTTTAATTTCCTATGGGCTGTTAATGAGGATAATATTCTTCAGAATTGGAATAAAGGAAAAATGGTCTTAAATAAGCCTCTGAAGGCTTAAGAAATCTTGTGAAACTATTATATCCTAGAGAGAGAACTCAGTCATTATAGAATATCTTAAAATAGATTATCTTTCACACTCTTTATCCAATATATTTTTTGTACATAGGAAAATGCCAGTAACTAAATTAGCCTTTTAAAAGTAGGTGGTTTTTAACAAACACCTGAGAAGACCCTCGAACTGCTGCCTTTGCCCATAGATAACAAGTACCAGTCTACCAACCCACGAAAACTGACTGTAACTCACTGGTGCGTAGTAATAGCAGAGACATTATTAGCAATCTAGTGTGAAGCAGGGTATCCTTCTCAAAGGGAGACAGGAGATTATAATATGGCCTCTAGGATGCTTGTGAAGAATGACTTAGTAGGTCGGGTGCTTAATACAGTTTAGTGCCCTTCTTTGCCTTCCCCTATGCAATTCCAGAGACGCTAGATATTGCTGACAGGGTGTATGATCTGTGTCGACCTCCAAGGGCATTAGGGTCCCCTATACATCTGGTCCCTCAGGGTAAAGGGTACCAACAACCTAAGTACATGCTGCATCTCACCAGCAGTCTCTCTCGCCTGGCATTTCATGTGATTTTGAGCGAGGACACCATGGTCGTCACTTCTCTGACAGCCTCCAAAGAAGGCCGGAGACATTATATCCTCCAACATCCCCAAGTCTTTCTATTCAGTCATTACGGCTCTACCTCACTGTCAGTTTATCTAAATCCATTGTGAGTCTCGTAGTCTTCTGCTCATTTCCTGTCCAGTGACTTGAGCTGGATTTCCTTTCATTTGTTCTGTAATTCCTTCCTCCTGTGTGCAAACTTTAAGCGTGCTGTTCCTGCCTTGCTCTGGCATTCTGGAACTCAGTGAGCTGGGCTCTGTATCTGTGCCTATGTGGCTGAAAACTAATAACTGGCCTCCCCCTACTCTGGTGTCGCCATGTAGATGAACCCTAATTACTGGTTCATTTGGGGATGTGCTTACATTTGTTGTTATTATTGTTCAGAAAATCTGAGTTCTAAGCACATGAATGGGGTTCAGTGAACACTTGTTGACCTGACACTGTGATAGATTAAGCTGGCCATCTTATCCACTCATCCCATGCCCATGGGTGTGCCAGGCTGTGGTGGAGGCAGGGTGGTGGTGTAAAAAAGCAAACATACATGGGTTATATTGTCAGGCATACATAATTCGATTTTAAACCTTGCTCCTTACAAGCTCTGTAAGCTTTGGCTACAGAATCAGGGTAACCGTGGCTAACAGATAGGACAGGGAGAATGAAAATAAGATAACATGAAAGGGCCTCTAGCTCAATGCCTGTTTCTAGCAGAAGCCCTTTCTGTCTCCGCTACCCACAGCCTGCCCCTGTCCCACTCCACTTGTTGACCCTGCACCACACTGGGGCACTGACTCAGTGCAGGAAGATCCTGTGGCTTCCTCTGGGCATCTGATGCATGGGCATGTGACACCCAAGCTGCTGGCACATCTGATTCCCCTGATTAATAGGCTTCAAAAGAACCATGAAAAGAAAAAGAAAAGCCATAGGCTGGGGGAAACTATCCTCAAATCACACGGTTGATGAAGAACTTGTATCCAGAACATAAAAAGAACTCTCAAAACTCAAAAATAAAACACACTATTAAAGAAGTGGTCATATGATTTGAATAAACATATCACCGAATAAAATACATGCATGACAAGCACATGAAAAGATGCTCAATACCATAAGTCATTAGGGAAACACAAATTAAAATCACAATGAGACACCCCTCCACATCTATTAGAAGAGCTAAAATTAAAAGAACTGACCACACCAGGTGTTAGGGGACGAGCCGGAACTCCCATACGCTGCCGGTGGGAATAGAGAAGGAAGACAGTTGAGCAGTTTCTTTAAAAAAAACCATGCATCTACTATAAGACTCCACCATTCCTCTCCTAAGTATTTACCCAAGAGAAATGAAAGCATATGTCTACATAAAGATTTGTAAACAAATGTTCATAGCAGCTTTATTAATAATGGCTCCATACTGGAAACAACCCGAATGTCCATCAACAGATGAATGGATAAACAATGCTGGTGTATTCATACAATGGAATACCACTCAGCAATAAGGAGAAATTAAACATTAATACATGCAACAACATGTGTTGAATCTCAAAATAAATTTGTGGAAAGAAGCCAAACAAAAAAAGAGAGTATATGCTGTATGAGTCCATTTTTAGAAAATTCTGGAAAATGCAAACTAATCAATAGCGACAGCAGATCAGTGGTTGCCAAGGAGTGGAGAAAGAAGGCTGTGATTACAAAAGGTTACTTTTGTTCAGGTACAAAGGGAAACATTTACTGGTGTTTCATAGTTCGCTATCTTGATTATGCTGATGGTTTTATGGCTGTATACATGTGCCTAAACTTATCAAACTGTATACTTTAAATATGTGCCAAATTATACATCAGTAAAGTTGTTTAAAATTTTTAAAGGAAAAATAGACAAAAAAAGGGCTCTGAAGCAGTCACATCTGAGTAGTGACTTAAACATTCCCAGTAATTAAACAGGCCACTGTTTCATCTGGTTAAAAAAATGCAATTACTTTTTAAGAACAGTCCCTAATTTGTTTTTCCTGTCTATTTGGACTATGTGTGATCTTTTGCTTGGTTGCTTAGAGACTTCCTAGAACCAAATAATTCTTCAGGAGGGCGATCACACTCCAGTCAGACTCAGTGTGCCCACCATCAAGTTCCTCTCCCCAACTTTGAATTTGAATAAGAAAAAATGGCTATGTCCATTAATTTGGATAAAATCAACTTCATCTCCTTGTCCCTCTCCCAGCAACTGCACCACATAACCCCGACACAATCCTTTCTTTGATGTACCATGGTCCCAGGTAACATGTATGCACAGGAAGTAGTTTTCTAAAGGTTGTTTTTTATGGATTTTCTTCAGGAAACTTCAAAATTAGGTCATGAGCTCAAGAGGTTAGTCTGACTCAAAATGTATGTGTGATCAGTAGACATAGTTAAAAAATAAGACCTCCTAAGATCAAAGCATCTTCATTGCAGCTGCTCAGAGAGAGGTTTTGTGACATTCATTCAAGCCTCTGGCAGTAATAATTCTGAATTCTGGGTTGTGACATAGAGGCAAAGGCAACAAGATCACTGGAGGAGAAGCTAATGATGTGGAAACTTCAGGTATTCCAAAAAAGAAGTGAATGTGGTATATAATATGAACACCAGAACAACAATTTTTAAAATGAAAACCTAAAAATAAGGTTTTGGTCAGAAAAACTGCAAAACAAAGAAGAATAGATTTTATGACCTTGGGTATTAAATCCTGGTTCAAAAATTGCAAACCTACATAGAGAAGAATCTCTCAGGTGTAAGACAGGAGAAAACTCACTCGGTTCTGGCATTTTGTCTGTTTATAAAAAAAAAGATAGGTTCGTCTGATGGGAATTTTTTTTGACTCCTGAGACTTGAGTTCAAATTCTTTCTCCAGCACTCACTAGCTATATGACCTCAAATTTCTTTGGCTAAGTCTCATTTTCTCCTCCATGCAATACGAATCAGAATACCATCTATCTTGTAAGATAGTTTTGAGGTGAACTAACAAGGGAGAACATTCAGGAGAGTGTTTAGTGGTAAGTATGTAATAACTGTCGACTTTGTCATTATAGAGTAATGGGACAGTGCTTTAAGCAATTACGTCCTATCAGAGTTTCCCCAAACTTGCCCCATCGCAGCAATCACTTGGGACACTTGTGAAACACAGATTCTAGGGCCCTGCCTCCGACATACTGAACCTGCATCTCCAGGAGAGGTGCCTGGAGGCCTGTTTACAAGAACATCAGGGCTCCAGGCACATTTTGGAAAGGTAGATGAAGTTAGTAAAATCCATATTCTCTAGATCTGTGGGTCTCAAATTTGGGGATATGGTTAAAGTACACACTCCCAGCATCTCTACTCCTTCCCCCAGATTCTGGTTTAGCTCTGGGATGCAATTCACGAAATTATATTTTAAATAAGCCACCCACCCCACCCCCCGGCACCCCTGTGACTCTGGGAAAAAAGGCTCTCGGCTCATGCTTTGGGAAACACTGCCCAGTGTTGTTATACCCCTATTTAGACTAAAAACAGAACTCTAAGAACAGTCTGTAATCTGGGGGGAAGTGTCCTATAGTTTTGCTTCTGCTACCAAGTAACAGAATCAATGATTTAGAAACAATTTATTTCTCTGCCGACTATTGTTCTTTCTCATACTAGATTAAAATTGGTCCCTTCTATGCCAAATTCTTTGGCTTGGGGTTAAAAACTCACACTCTGTTATGCATTTAATACGCCTGCTCAGGCTTTGCATGATTGTGCTCTCGTGGGCCTGTTTTTCTACTCTGATCACCTAATCTGACTTAGTGCCTGTAGGTACTCTAAAGGTAAGGGTGTGGAGCTAGGCTTAAGTTGTTTAACTTGTGTGTGATGCTAGGCACTTGTGAGGCATCTCTGATGAGTAGAGGACTTGAGGGAAGCATGAACAAAAGAGGTGAGAGCTGACCAACACAGAGAAGCACTCAGTTCATACTGAGGCTTTGTAGCGCTGGATTTATCAGATGCCTCAGTGCCCTATCCTGTGGTTCTGGGTTCATCAAATATGCTGAGATAAAGCAGCAGACAGATCTTCAGAGCAGAGTCAGTCTCATGGACGTGACATGGGTAGACTTCATTGCACGACACCTGATGGCTCAAAGATAAATGCACGATCATGTAAGCAGCCAAAATGACTGGAAGGATGTGCCAGGATGTTTGAGCCGGGAAGTGTCGACACCTGGAAGAGAAACACAACTCCAGCAGAGAACAGCAGGGATTTTTTCTGCTAACCCTGTGGACCTCAACCATGAACCGAGAAATCATTTCATTGGGACAAGTGTGCAGTCATCCACAGAAAGTTAAGAGCCAGCAAAAGTAGAATTTAGGGTATATCTATAACCAAAAACATGTCACCAATTGGGGGAGCATCTTGCTAAATAAGAAATGTCCAAATGTGTATTAGCATGCTGCATTGTTTCATCCACCCTTGAAAGTTCACTCTATTCTTAAGAGCCAACCCAGGCACTCAGTCTTATTTTTCATAATGTTCCAATTTGAAACTCTACAGTTCTTGAAACTCATCTAAAATAATAACCAGGGAGCTTTTATTTCTGTAGCTTTGTCTTCTTATATATGACAATATAAAAGCTTGAAATTTACCTCTGATAAGCAGTGTCATTTATAGAGGATGAAGAATAAAAATTTGGGAAGGACTAGAGTCTGTTCCTATCTCCATTCCTCATTTGCTGAGAGAATACTAGCAAGTGATTTTAACTCCTAGTTCCTGAGATTCTTCCCTCATGGTCCACAGCCAGTCACTAGGGCAAGCCATGTTCACATAGCTCCCCTAAGAATAAAGATTAAAGTGTCTGTCCACATCTCCATAGGGATTATACCTGCTGAATAATTAAGAGGATAAATAGTTTACATTTAGAATTATAGGTAATATTGGAAATTGTCAGGATGCAAATCTTCTTACAAAATTTCTAGGAATCTCAGTGTACTGAATGAAGGGTTTTATTTGTTCATTTGTTTGTAATTTTGTGGTCACACTGGAATACACCAATAAATGAAAAATCTTATTAGTATCATTTTTTTTCTCCATTATTGCAGACATACCAAAGTACTACTTTTATTCTAATTCTTTTTCATTTATTCATTAATACTTACTGGGGGTCTACTGTGCTCTAGGCACTAAGACAGAAGAACACACAAAATCGCATAAATTTAGTAAAATATAAGCTATACATCAGCTAGGACCTCCCATTTTTTCAGATATTTATGTAAACATACATCTAACACTGGAACACGTGGCAAATGAGAATCCAGAGCTCTTCTAAGGTTTTAAGAATTTCTGACTACTCACTTATTCATAATTTCCCCAGTTCCCTGTCTGCCTGAGACAACTGGCTGTCTAGGCAGACAGGGAACTGGGGAAATTATGTCAATCCAAATGATAAGCATAGCACTTTCATCAGTTGCTAGAGACACACAAAACCCCACAAAATAAAGAAAACTAAAATCTCCTTTCACCAAATATTTCATTACTTTGCCCACTTCACCAAAGTTTTGGAGACTCCAGGGTGCAAACCTTTCTGCCATCTTGCTGGCTCCTGCGTCCTTTTCCGCTGAAGCGACAAATCCTCTCGCCTCACGTAGGACAGTTTCACCACTCTCAGGCCCACCAGGCTGAGCTTCTACCCCAAAGCAGCTGATTCTAACTCAGATGATTCCCTCAACAAGAACAGATGAAATGAGAAACTTGGAAAAGAGAGTCAGTATGGAAGGGAAGGTGATGCGTTCACCTTCACAGGTAAGGATCCAGCTGCATTTGTTTGTAAATGGCCTTGGAATGTGCTTGAATGGGGCTCTGGAAGTGTTCCTGGGGCTGTCCTGGCTTCTGGATGCCTGTAAAGAACTATGGATGACACTGTCACTAGCAAATCAGTCCAAAGAGAAGGAAGATTTCTAGTAAGAGTGGGATGAATCAGTATTTTTGGTAGGGATCAGGTGATGAAGTGGTGTGGGGAGATGGATTAGTATAGCAAGTAAAAGATTGTATCCTAGAGTGTCCACAATTAGGGCTTTTCATTTTTGTTATTTTGCCTGTCTGAGTATTGGTGTTATTTTGTGAAAGGGGAAGGCATCATGCTGGGGATGAAAAATGATTTATTGCCACTTGCTACTTTACCTGTTACCATGGAAACTGATTTTATTAGCCAGGAGGGAGGAATTTACTGCAGAGACATCCTGTATTGGACTGTTGTGACTTTAAAGGGAAATATTTACAGCTTTGTCAGTCTAGCTGTTCCAGTTGAGATTGTGACAGCATGGCCTGTTAACTCAATTTCAATGGTTTTTATTTTTAATTTTTATTTTTTATTTAAGCATAGTTGGTATAAATTTTATATTAGTTACATCAGTTTCAAGTGCACAATATAGCGATTCAACATTTTTATACCTTACAATGTGATCACCCCACTAATTCTAGTAATTATCTGTCACCATGCAAACTTATCGCAATATTATTGGCTGTATTTCCCTTCCCCCTTTCACTCACTCCCCACACCTTATGTCTCTACTTCTGGTAACCATTCCTTTTGTCCCTACTTCTATGAGCTTGTTTTTATTTTGTTTGGTTTTTATTTTAGATTCCATATATAAGTGCAACCATATAGTATTCATCTTTCTCTGCCTGACTTACTGCACTTAGCATAATACCAGTTTACCCACTATGGACTCCAACTAGCATCACTTTTTTTTAACATCACTGTTTTGACCAGTTACCAGGAGCAAACCTTACAGGGGTTAGTTTATCTTTTTCTCTCAGCTCTGTCAATGATGAAATTTGTTGATCTCCTTTGGAGTTTAAATCAAACCAAAATAGTAAAATAATTGTGTGAGACAGATGTGGCTGGGCAGCTTTGGTCTTCACCCCGTGACTGGCTGGGAGCAGAATATGGAGGATCTCCTCATTCTCCAAGTAAAAAGCCTCCCCCTCAAGTATCCATGAAAAACAGACTTTTCAGTGAGGTCTCGATGGGGAAGCTGGTTTGTATCACAGAACTCAGAGCCTTTCACCTACTCTCCATTGTGGACAGTTTTTCCTCTTGGCATTTGTCATAGCCTACCACAAATTCTCTCCTCTTTTCCTCTCCCACCTGCCTTATTCCAGCCCTCCCTTCCTCCACATCTCCATTCTTAGGCACATTGACAGAGTCTGGTACAACTCCTCCAGCTGGACCTCCTCATACCCTTAAAACCATCTTTCAAGAAAGCCAGATGTCATCATATCGGTGGCTTTTTTTGTGTTCCACAAGCAAAATCCTTCACTTGGCAGAATCTTTCTTTCTTAGATAATAGGCGGGTACTTGTAAATAAAAAAAAAATTTTTTTCCTCTTTACTTGTGTGCGTTAAAAACTATATGAGTTATTTTAGGTTTTTGAATGTGTTTAGTTTGAAAACCACATTTCTTGTGTTTTGAAGTAGAGGGCCTCTTCAGATTCCTATAATGACAAAATCTGGATATTGCATCAAAAGTATAAAGAGTGAGAGTAAGAGTCTGAGCCTGTCACACGTAGATTTTTTTTTTCTAGTGTAAGATTGCCTCCACCCTTATTGAGGTGTGGTTGTAATTCTAATTGAGTACTTGATGATAGTGATCAAATGATTGCCACACTTACTCTTCCTATCCTGCGGTGATGTTTTTCATTTCGGAAGCTGATCTTAATTAAATCAACCTTAATTGATGAAACATTTGTGTGTGAAGAGGGATTTGAAGGGGTAACTACTGAAGATTCTTGCATATTTTCATTCCCATTCTGGAACAAGCCTTACTCCATCCTCAAGCATAGTTTATCAGAGAATCAAATACATAGAAACATTAATCATTGAAACTTCTTAACCTTTCTCCCAAACTTTCTTTAACTTTACCTGAAACAGAGTTTCTCATTCACTCATTATTCATTTATAGATTTGTTGAGACACCGTTATGGAATTTGGACATTATGGACATGTGTTCTGGACATTGTTCCTGTTTTGTCTGATTTGCCTCAGGCAGAGTTGCCATTTTATTTTACTTATATTGCAGTCAAAGGAAATACAGGAGCTGAGGTTCTTTAGATTAATAGAAATTACCACCATTTTATTTTTTGAGAAGAGTAATAACTAACTTAAGACTTCAAAAATTTTAAATACTTCACATATAGGAAATTTCTCTCTGAATTCTTAATTGAAATACCATTAACACCTATAGTTTCTTTTAATTTTAGCTGACTGAATTAAAACATTTTAAGAGCCCTTATTTTTATTTCCCTTCTCAATGCAGACATGGTGCTAGAAATAAAGAAACTAAGATAACACAGATCAAGACGATCTCTTCTCAAGGAACTTAAACTGTAGTAGGGAAGATGAATGAGTAAATAAATATTATATTGCAGTATGATAAGGGCAATAATAGAGGTAAGCAGAACATTCAAGGGTGACTAACCTGGCCTGGAGACGTGGGAGGGAGTCAAGATGTTTTCTCAGGGGAGTTCACACTGGTGTTTGAGGATGAGTTTGTCCAATTAGGGTAAGGTAGGAGTGGGTAAGGGTGCTCCAGAATGAGGAAAATGTAGTAAAGCAGAGGAAATATTGATTGGCAGATGGAACCATAATAAAAAATAAAGAATAAACACAAAAAACAAACACACTTTTTTGAGAACCTGTTGTGTTCCAGGCACTATGTGCTACCAAATTCTTTGTTATTCATAATTCGAAGATCTCTGGGCATTTGTTATTATTATTCCTCTTTTATAGGTGAGGAAACAGATGCTTAGCAGTCAGCCGGGCTCAAACTTCAGGGGGGTTTGATTCCACCTGTCTTGTGTAGATTCAATATGAAATTGGACCAAAAGAAAGCATACATATTTCTGGTTGATTCAGTTTCCTGATAAGTGATATAATGATCATTTAGGATAATTTTAGATAATTTATTCAATTATGATAAATGAAATGATTGCATAGGGACTCAGGTATTTGAACAAGCCTTTGGATGTAAAATATGAACCCGAGATTGAATTTGATGATTAGAACCTTTTGATGAAACATAAATTAAAATGTATTTTTCTGACATGTAAGAAACCCATTTCCAAAACCAAGTTTCCATAGAGATCCTATTTCTGTTTATTTCACGATTGGAGATGCGGAAGTTGGTGAGGTCAAGGCAGAACCGTTTGTGGACTTTTTCTTCTTTTTCTCCTTAGGAAAAAAAATGCTAAAATAAATTAGTAGTTTGAAGTTTTAAATACAAGAGCTATCAGAAAATACACACTCAAATTATCATCTTCTTCAAGTAAGGTATACAACAAATGAAGCTTCACTTTCAGAGCATGCTTTTGCACATTTATATTCCCTATTGTACAGTTTCGTAGATGGCAAGCCCACTATGCATCTTTTGAAATGTAATATATTCCATTGTATTCAGGATCTTTTTAGTATCCCCCAACGATGGCCTTTAATTCTGTCCCCAGCATCGTAAACAGAGTAGAGAAGACTAATAATTATTCCATTTCCTCAAAGTGTTTGAAATATGTAAACATAGAATGAGTTCCTGAAGTTTCTCATTTCTAATTATGTTATTTATACCTCACTCTTATGGTCATCATAAATGGTGACCATAAGAGTGAGGTATAAATAACATAATGGTCATCATAAATGGAGGCCAGGTACTATGCTAGCTGTGGGACACCATATTGGTTTCTAAGAATAAAAAGATGACATTTGCCAGTGTTAATGGGGCACCAAACCTTTGTTCATATATAATCATCATATAGTCTAGTGAACAATGAAACAGAGACATGGGCATTTGACATGGGAAGACATAAAAGGGCACAACAAGTTACACCATAATTAGGGAGGGCTCCAAAAATTTTTCACAAAGGTGTTACTTGCTGGGTCTCAAGAGTGAGTAGAAGCTCTAAAGATGATACCTAGAAGGATATTTCAGAATGTGAGACCAGCGTCAGCAAAGGCATGGAGGCATGAAAATGCACAATAGATTTTAGGAACAGTAAGTTATAAGCAGGTGAGGATATATTGTACAGGAGAAGAAAAGCACAAAGCACCCTGCAATAGCCCTAGGTTAGAAGATTGATAGGCTGCTGCAGTTTAGGGAGGGCTTTGTACTCCATTCTAAAGCAATTAGACCAAATGCGAGTGCAGGGTATTTAAGCCAGTGAACTGAGAATTCTGTATTTCAAAGAGTGGTTAAAGAGAAGATAAATTTATATATTCTTTTGATAACTTAGTCTTGTTCGTATGGTCTAATTGTGGGAAGATGGCAAGTGGCCGGCAGATATATTTTCTATGAGAGTTCTGTTCTATCATCATTCAGCTTTTGTTTTTCTAAGCTGAATAACATAGACTCGCTCCCCGTGGGGCTTATTCTCAAGTCTTTTGATATTGTCTTTGTAGCATTCCCCTCAACTTCTGCCAAGTTCTTTTTCTCCACTCATCTTCTTCATTTAAAAAGTCATTTATTTATTTTTAACTAGGCAATACATTTATACGATTCCATCATAAAATCCCAACCTGTCCCTCACCTGCCTTTTTCTTACTGTCCTCTCCTCAAAATAACCACTATTGTTAGTTTCCTATTTGCCTTTCCAGAATATTTAGCATATAAAAGCTGATGCAGTATGTATGATTTTAGCTCTTTTTTAAAACAAATATTAGATTTTTCTTCATAAAATTCTGCACTTTTTTTTTTTTGCTTAATGTCTTAAAGATATTTCCAAAGCAGTTCACAAAGTATTTCTTCCTTCTCTTTTAAGATGCATAATAATCCATTGTGTGACTATATTATAATTTGTTTAACCAACCCCCTACCGATGGACACTTAGATTGTGGGCAGATGGTTGCTATTACAATTTCATGGGAGTGTATCTGGATGACAAGTTCTTAGAAGTGTAATTTCTATGTAAAATGAAATATATATATGCAATTGTAATTTTGATAGATAATGCCAAATCGCCCTCTCCCACTACAATACAAGAGCTATGTTTCCTCACACACTCACGAATAGAGTATGGTGTCAACTTTACGATGTTTCCAGTAAAACAATGAAAACATATTTAGGGTTACTTTCAATTTGCATTGCTCTTATTATAAGTGGCACAAACATCCTGGTGTGTTTTTAAGAGGCATTAAATAAGCATTCTTTTGTATGAACTGTTTATTCATACCTTTGCCTATTTCTCTGCAAACTGTTTATATCCTTTCACCATTTTTTCTGTATCTAATATGAACATTTTATATATTTTATATTCATGTCGGATATTCTTTTTCCACCCCCTGTTATGCACTCGTCTATATCATGGGGGTTGGAAGCTAGAAAGTACATTTACTTGCTTCCCTTCTCCCTCTGGATGCAATTTATATTTTATGAATAAAATGCGTGCTAGTACAAATTTAGAAGGTGTAAAGAAGGCAGAAACCATGTTCTCTTCCAGGAGCGAAGGCAGATAAGTGGGCTTCAGTGCTGTGAGTCTCTGCAGGGACTTCCAGGTCCCCCTGCTGGCGACCTTTCTCAGGACTATAGGGATGTTGTGACCGTCACGGCAGTTTCATTTTGTATAACAAAAAACAGCTGAAAAATCTTCTACAGTTCAGTAAAGGAGCATAGTATAAAACTAAGTCAGAAATTTTATATATATATACGTATTATATATATATACACATATAATATATACACATATATAATATGCATATATATATAATTCTCTCTATATACATATACAGTCAGTATAACAATATCATGGAATGAAAGAGCCTATTAAAATAATGACAAGATAAAATATCAAGAAATAAATGTAGCAATACTTAGGCAAAAACCTATGTAAAGTAAATGATAAAACACTCCTGAAGGGAAAAAAAAGACTTGGACGAATGAAAAGGCATTCATTTTCTTGGATGGCAAAACTCATTAACTCATAAGGAATTTTTTATTTTTTTTTGTGGCCTCATCTAGTTCATTTTGGTGACTGTACTATGAATGCTTGAAAAGAAGAAGTATTCTTTATTCTATAGGTATTGTGTATTTATTAATTTATCTCCCTTATTACTTTTATTTAGGTCTTGTATATATATTTATTTATTTATTTATTTTTCCAATTTATCACCCATGGACTGAAAGTTGGAGTTATGTCACCTACTGAAAACATAGTTTTGTCAACCTTTCTGGTACTTCCTGCAGAATTATAAAAATTTATGCTGTTACTTTGTGCTTTAGTAAATATTTATAGCTGTCATATTCATCATCAATTGCAAGTTTGGGAGTTATAAAATCCCTTTTTACTGTCTCATTTAATGTTTTTTCTGGTACTCCATCCATTCCAATATTAAAATTGGGATCCCTGCTTTCTTTCAGTTTATATTTACTTAGTATAACTTTCCCTATACTTCTATTTTCAATTGTTCTGAATCGCTTTTTTTTTAAATTAAGTTTATTGGGGTAACATTGGTTAATACAATTGTATAATTTTCAGGTATACATTACAATTTTCAATCTATATATTCTATTGTGTGATTACCACCTAAAGTCCAGTTGCCTTCAGCTACCATATGTTTGATCCCCTTTACCCACTTCAGCCTACCCCTACCCCCCTATATTTGACTCCCTTTACCCTGTCTACTTCTTCCCTCCTCTCCCACCATCTACCCTCTGGTAACCACCAGTCCATTGTCCATGTTCCTGGGTCTGTTTGTTCGTCCTGTTCATTTGTTGCTTTTTAGGTTTATATCCCACATATAAGTGATATCATGTGATTTTCAACTTTTTCTGTCTGGCTTATTTCGCTTAGCATGATTATCTCGAGGTACATCCAGGTTGCAAATGGCAGTATTTCATCTCTTCTTATGGCTAATATTCCATTGTATATATGTACCACAGCTTCTTTAGCCAATCATCTATCATAGTAAACTTCGGTTG
>NW_006494614.1:13156489-13164996 GCF_000325575.1 Pteropus alecto | reverse complement strand
CCTCTTCTCTTCTCTGCCTTCTGCTCTGATGACTGAGCCCTGCTGCCAGTGGGCCATGGGGAGCTAACAGCTTGCCCAGGCATGGCTGTTCAGGGAACTCGCTGCTCCTTCTCCCCTCCCCCTCCTCCTGTAGGGAGCTCTGGTGGCTGCAAGAGGCAGCTTCTTTATTTCTCCCAGTCCACTGCCTGACACCCGGGGTTCTGACCTGTGGTAGCTCTTATGCGCAGATCTCATGCTCAGACATGCTATTGTGCAGTGTGGGTGTGTTTTGTTGAGTTTTACGTGTTCAACTTATTGTTGTTTCAAGGAGAGAGATCTGAGGACGTTTCTCACTCTGCCATGTTTCCCCTAAATCACTTTGTTTTACATGAGTTTTACACACAGCTCGAAATTTTTCTTTCTTTATGATCAAGTCTATAATTCTTTTAATAGATGAGTTAGATTTTTATATACTTATTAATTTAAAAATATATGGTCTTAATTCTATTACATTGTTTATATTTGCTGTTTTTATAGTTTTAAAAAAGTATTTCACTCTGTGATCTATTTTCTTCATTTTACTTATGGATGATTCATCTGGTATTTAGGAAGCTTAGTGTTGTGTTTTGTGGTTACTTGTATAATAATAGATGTATAATATCTTTAGCCCTTTATTCTTTAGAAACAGTGTTTATTTTTCCCTACCATGTACAAATGATGAAACAAGCTATTTTCAATCACATCCTTCTCCCAACATCTTTCCCTTCACCTCCCAATTTTGGTCAACAATATATTTTTGAAATTTATCTTTGTACCATTTATATATGTTCATATTTATATTCATTTTTCAATTTAAATGATACCCTTCACTCATATATATTATAGATCATTGTACTTACTCTTCCTCCCACCTTTTTTCCATCCTCTTATTTCAATTTCTGGTAGTTAAATAACTTTTATATTGCCAGATACATAACATTTACAATTTCTCTATTATATGGATGTATAATATTTACCAGTTTGTTTCTATTCCTCTAATCCTCATACTATTTAAGTCTTTTTTTCTTTCCTTATTTGGTAATTATAAATATACATTGAATTTCTTTGCCTGTTTTGTTATCATTATCTCCTTAACTCTTTTCAACTTTTAAAGAAATAATTTTTTTTGTTTTGATTACTTTACAGTTTAAATTTTTTTGTTTTGTGCTTCCTCCAATTTTGACTTATTTCTGATTTTTCCTTTCCAATTCTTTGCTGATTTCTAGTCTGTCTCTTTCCAATGCTTTATCATCTCCCTGAGTTCTTGCATTTCTGTTTTCTGGTTTTCTTATAGAGAATCAATTGCTTCATTCATTTTTTAAGTTTACAAATGCCTTCCTGTTCTTGTTATTTATCTCTACTTAGTGAAATTCTGTTTTACTTGAACCTCTTTCTGTCAGAATAGGGCTATATTATCCACCCATGAAAATAGACAGGGCAAGAGTGCTTTCTTTTTAATGGAAAGATAGTGTTTGACAGATATTAATAAAGTATAAGATTATGCTTTGTGAAATTTTATTGATGAAATCGAGAGTTTAAACTTGTATCTGAAAGAGGATTATTGTATAGAAAAGCAGTATGAGAGATGCCTTAATGGAGATGTAATGATTGTGGTCTTTGGAGAGAACTCACCAGCAATTAATGTCGTTATAAGGTAGCTGGGAACCTGTGAGGCCTAAATTCTGAAGTAATACCAACCCAAGTTCTTGTACATATTCCCAGAGAGGGATATAGTATCAATATTTGTGAATAAAATGGCTTAATAATTTTTTTATATTTTGTTAGTAAAATATCCTAGTGTAAACTTTATAACTATGCTTGTCTTGCACTTTAGATAGTCACTGAAATGCTCAGGAAAAGAAATACGCTATCTGGACACTTACCGTGAAATGATATATCCTCATTGAGGTGCATTCCTCTATAAACATCATTAATATGGCCTATTCCACAGCTAAAAAGAAATCTAGTTAATTATATGCATGCTGAAGTATTTAAGAGCACATGTACTGAAGTCTGTAATTTACTTTGAAATGCATAAAAATAAGATAGATTGATAGGTGGCTAGAGGATTGAACCAATGGACAGATGTATGAGACAGTAAGTGTAGTGAAATGCTAATGATAGATTCTAGGTGATGCTCGCTGTCAAATTCTTTCAACTCTGCTGTACGCTTCAGATTTTTCATTGTAGAATGTTGAGGAAGATTGTAGAAGTGAAAGCAATTACTATGCAGTTGTTGATTTCATGGCATTTACAATTGCTCCCAAATCAAGGGCTTCGTACTTTTAATTTCAACTAGTAAAAATTGGGGAGTCAGTCATAGCAGCATAATGATTTTTCTCTATTATGCCTTTTTCTCAAAGGTGTCTGATTGGCTTGTTAAGTTAAGAGGTTGGGTTGCCCTAACTTGAATGTCTAAGATAACGTGCTCTTGGCTGGGACCTCTCAAAAGATGATGAGACTAACATCAAATGGAGCTAATTTCAGTGGAAATGGTAAGAAGACCATTCTCCTATTACTATTTTGAAATCAAAAACTACTTCCCAAGCGGTCTTGTCCTGGAATTCCATTGCAAGCAGTCTAAGATTGGTGGGTCATGTAGAAAAATCCAAAGCAGGTTTCTAGCTTTATGTCCCCTACCTGGGCATCCAATATGTGAGTTGCATAAACTCCAACACTTAAAATTTTGGTCTCTCATCATACATGATAAATCTGGATGCTAGAAGTCAACTTCAAATAGGCTTTTTCTAGAGAATGCCAAAGGATAGCAACTCACGTGGATTATTTTAATAAAGCCAAAGGGCACTGACCTGATGGGTATATTTTAAAAGTCACTTGTCAGTTTGTCTTTCTGACATCCAAATTTCATAGGTTAAGCCAAAGGTTTACAGTTTTAGGGGTGAATGGATTCACGAAACGGTTTATACAAAATGGTTTTTTGCTCTTTAGTCATTTTTGTTAAAATCAGAAAGAAAAAAAAAAAACTCTGTTGTGAGTTTCATTGCATCCCACAAAAAGATATGTTGAAGTTCTAACTCCTGGTACATGTGAACACGACCTTATTTGGAGTAGGGTGGGCCCCTTATTCAACATGACTAGCATTGCTATGAGAAAACACAGACACAGATATGCAGATAAAGGCAGACATTAGAATGATGGATCTACAAACCAAGGAATGCAAGAAATTCTGGCAACACCAGAGGCCAGGAGTGAGGCATAGAACAGACTCTCCCTCGGTGCCCTCTACAATGGACGAAACTTGCCAATACCTTGATCATGAACTTCTAGCTTCCAGAATTGTGAGAAATAAATTTCTGTTGTTTTTAGTCATCAAGTTTGTGAAACTTATTTATGGCAGTTCTGGGAAACTAATACACTAACCAAAATTATAGTCCTGTAGACATAACTTCAAGGATCAATACGATCATAAATAATCTCTTCCTGTTTTCTACAGTCTCCCATTCATTTCTTCATTTCTTAAAGCTACACCATGCCATCAATAATGCCTTCAACTTCGGTTGGAAAAGACTATAAAATAAAAATACAGGTGAATATTCACCAGCAGAAGCAGAAGCTTATAAAGCATGAGTCACATTTAGGTGGTGACTCTGGCAAGACGTTCTGGGTCAGATTTCGGTTTTGCTCGGAGAAAGAGGCTTATAACTCCCTTGGTAAAATTCGTGCTCTCCCTGCTAACAGGCATTCTTTCTTCAAATGAAAGAGATACTGGGGAAAATATTTGTCTGAAAAGCCCCTCCCCCCCAAAAATTGTCACCTTCTGGGCTATTTTAAATACTATTTTTCTACTTTTGTCCTCATTTTCCTAAATTTTCCTAAATTTCTATTTTCCTGGTTCTGGACTTAGAAAGGGAACACAAATGCACATAAAACTTTGATATCATTTTTCTCCTTAGAAACAAAAAATGAAATTGTTTATTTTTTAACATTTAGAACTATGGGTAGAATTTCTTCATGTGTTGTGATTTTCATGGCAAAGTCCTTAAACCGTGGCAAAAGAATGAAAGTAAAAGAGTTGAACTTCCATTGCAATTTTCCTTTTCTTTTACTCAGAAAGTCACATTGCTGGGGACCTGTATTTCTTGGCATCAACAAATGAGGTGGTAGACTTTGAATGGTCCCAGAATTTAGGGTCACTTGCTGTTAATTGGGTTATACACAATACCTAATTGGCTAGGAGGAAATATTTGTATTACCTATGCATTGCAAGGTGTGTGTTAGGACAAACGAGGTCATCCTTGAGCAATGATAGGAGCCAGACATTGCCTGATGAAGAGCTTTATAATAACATTTTTCTCAAGCTTTCCTCTATTGCCACACAACATAACCTCGTGAATTTCTACTTCCTCCTGTCTTTGTAGCTCTCTCAAAGAAGTTACTAGCACTTTGAATCACAGCATCAAAAATCACGATTGAATTTTTTCCCTTTCTCTTCGTACTAGGGGGCCTCAGATTTAGTCTAAAGAGACACAGGAGGTCTTATGGCAATGTGCTGGCTAGTTAAGACTAGTCAGGCTTGTAAAACAAGAGTGAGCTCATAAATTTTTCTGATAGAATGTAAAGGTACCAGTGTTACCTGTAAAGGTACCAATGGAATTGTTATATTGGATAATATTGGGAGATGCTCTTTAGAGGTCTGTAAACCATGTGGTCTTCTGAATCCCAAACCCTAAACTAGTCAAAGGCTACGTAATTAATTGCATGGTTTTATGTCTTGCCTCCCAAATCCTTATCTGTATGTCCACTGGGGTTGGAAAGCAAGTATTGATTGAACATATTTCCTTACTTAAATCCTTTCTTATACTCTATGAATTAAAGCTCTCATATGTCCATTAGAATGGAGTGTTTTTTGTTTTGTTTTGTTTTTTTAACATCTCTTTTTCAAGTCTCGCTTCTCAAATGGAAATAACATAAAAACAATTTCTGAGCCCATAATTGCTTTTTATTTCAAGGTTCTGTGGTCACTTAACGCATCCCATTTACCAATACATTGCCTGTATGCAAGTCTGGATCCCCAGACTAGTCATACAATACCAATAATTTAACCAGATAGCATTAGAGACAAATGATTTTTGCTGGGGTTGGGGGAAAGTTGGCCAGTTTAGAAAGTAAATCTGCCAACTCCATCAGCGGAAGCCTGGGGGGTTTGGTTTTTAGTTTTTTTTTTTATATGCTTCATTGCCCTTTAGTGCTGGATTCGACCAGCCTTATTTTACTTGCCTGAAGCAGCATCTCAGAACCTTGTTCTTGGCACACAGCTCTGGCAAGTGCTCTGTGGTTACTACAGGGCACTGCTCAGATCTTTCTTCCCCACTCCCTTTCCAAACTCCTGCCATTGTCCCAGAGAAGAGTATCTAATGGCTCACACTGCCCTGGAATGTGTTTAAGCAAATTCTGAAAGCCTGCCAGGGTCACTGAGCACAGAGGCCCCTAAAGCTTTTTCTTAAACACACTTATGTAGTCATCAGTCTATAGCTGTGCCAAGAGCTTCTGCCCACACTATTTAGGACATTGAGATTCTCCATAGGAGAGAGCCTTTAGTTAAATGTGCCCTATTACATGGGTTGTCACATTTATCACGTATTGTCATACTTAGATACGTTTCAGTAAATATCTATTAAATGAATGAATTCTTTTGAAAGGTATTGGGGCTTTCCCTAGAGAGTATGGGAATGAAATGCTAACCATACACAATGCTTAAGGGTACAGCACTGAACATTTTGTTTGGAGTCCTCTTGCGAGAGGAAATAATGGAGCTTAAAGTAAACCGAAAGATGTTTTCTTGATGAGATTGTCCCTCTCCAAAACACTTCCAATTGCAGCTGAATGAAGCTAAGAACAGAGAACACAGCTCTGGTAAAGAAGTTGTAAATATCTTTTGGGGTCTCTGCTTAACTAGGTTGGCTCATTCTGGTTAGGAAGGACCCATCTTTTCCAGGGAAGTATAGAGAAATTTGTGAAGATTACATAATGAAATGATAGCCCGTTCCAACTAAGAAGAATATTTAGGTTCATTATACTTAAGCAACAATCTTCAGAGATTGCAAAGTTGGTCTTAGTACCAATTGCCACTTTTCATTCTTAAGAGAATAATAACAAAGGAAGTGCTCTCCATAGCAGAACAGTCTGGATTCATGTGTGTGACCTTGTGGCTCTTGTCCTCCCCATCTGTACAGGATTAATTTCTGTCTTTTGCTTAAGGACCTATGTTATTAAGTCTTTGTCTTAAATTTTTTTTAATATGTTTCCATTATAGACAGAGTTTATGTACTGGATTTTTGTCAGTTGACTTCTAAGGGAGGGTTTGCCCCCCTCCAATATGCTCTGGCTGACTTTCTCTCTATGTAGGCAGAATCCCTCCCCAGGGAGCATTCCTTGTGCACCCCACCATGGCCCTGCCTGTGTAACTAAGCATCTCTCCTTCCACCCAGCAATACCAGCTTCAGAAACTACAATTCAATTACTTTGTGCGCAATATCATGTACATTCCAGAAGTTCTAAAATGAAGTTATCTGATGGGTACAGTGCTCCTGAGAATGTTTCTGTCAGGTCAGGAAATCCCAGCATTTAACAATGTCAAACCTAGAAACATAATGTAGAATTTTTAATTCTTATAATTAAACTTATAATTTTAATTCGTGTAATGAACTTATAATTGCCTTTTTTTAATAGTAATGTTGTCCAAAGCCTATATATTTTGTGAAGCAGGGCAGAGTTTATCTTGTTCATTAATATATTCCCAGAACCTAGTTCAGAGCCAGGAACATAAAGGCAGTTAATGTTTGTTTTGATACGCACTATCATAGTGTCTAGCACTGGCATGCCATTAAAGGGGGATGAATCGATGCCCTTTGGTCTGTCTGGTATATGCTGAATTAACTTACATCAACTTCAGGGGTTTCCGGCCCCACTTCTATTATACTGTAGTAGCATTCTCATATTCTCACTCACCTAGAAGATGTTCTCAATTACCTTTCATGTCAAGCACAGACTTGGCACATGGAAGGAGTTTATAGAATGAATGAATAAGTGACCTTTGGAGGGTTTAGTATCCTAATGGGCAACAATAATTTGGGAGGCTGGGTATAACACAGGGAACAGGAAACAGGTGAGACTCTCCACTCAGATCCAGTTGTTGGAGACAGAACTGGTACAAGAGGGAGCTTTCCAGGCTTTAGTAAGGTAGTTGAATTAAAGCAGCAGTTGTCCATTTAATCCACTGTTTTGTGAGTAATCTCTTCCCATTTGCTGTTGGAGGCTCCTCACCGCACATGCTGAGCTTTCCATGCAAGTATCTTTGTAGACAGAGAAGAAAGGTTTTAAGTTAGAGAATAAATTAAATGCTTTTAAATATTTTTATTAAAATATTTAATAAGGCAGCATAGTAGATTGGGTAAGAGCACAGATTCTCAAGCAGACTCTAGATTTGAATCAGGCAGGCTGTGTGACCTGGGGCAAGTTATTTAAATACTCTGTGCCTCAGTTTCCTCAACCGTAAAATGGGAATAAAGACAATAGTACCTACCTAATTTATATGGTCGTTATGGGGATGAAATGAGTTCATCTTTGTAAAGTACTTATATCAATGAATGACCTATAGTAAAAATATATAAATGTGTGTTAAATATAAACAATGATCTTTGAAGAAAGGAAGATAAGGATGTTGCCATGTATGTTAGCCTCTGGTCTCTGATTCTGTTGCATATAGTCTATATTTCTTGTCTTCTTTAGAGGATGTAGAAGTCAATGACGTCTGCATGAGATTTAAGGAGCACGATTTATTGATTGAAATGTTGCATCTGGTGTAGAGTTAAACCTCTCCTGCCCAATGAGATGTCTGAAATGGAGCCACAGTTAATTACTCTTTGATGACTTGGTTTTCATTCTGCTTTCAAAATCTAGGGGAATTTCCATTAGAGTTTGGCAGAAACTCTGCTCTCTAATCCACACTGCAAACCATGAGTTTTCATCAGAAGCTGGAGGGAAGAACTGGTTTTCAAACCATTTAATTGCCCTTTAAAGACATACCTTGCTTAGTTCATCTGATTTTTGAGTTAAATGATTTCTCCTGATCCGAGAGGGGCCTCACCACTCAGTTTCTCATCCTCACTCTATCAGTGACTGTTTCTGGTGACTAAAGCAACCACATGCACATTTATGTTCTAAATTTAATCAGGTGACATGCTGCTTACTGATTCGTTTGAGTGTACAGCAAAATGCTCTCAGAAGGACTAAAGGAAACCAGAGCTCCTGCCATCATGAAAAGAAATGTTTGTGGACTCTGGCTTTTTTCTTATAAGGCAGGTATCTACCAAGGCTGAGGCCAGAGGGATGAAAATAAAAGTCAGAGAAAATGGGTAGAAAATTAAAATACTTGGAAAGTCCAGGGACAAAGGTAGAATATAGAGACTCGAGGGATGGGTTTGGTAAGAGGCAGAACTAGAGGCAGCACAAAGGGATGCGTGCCTAGG
>NW_006494614.1:13101611-13156382 GCF_000325575.1 Pteropus alecto | reverse complement strand
TTGTCTTGTTTGAATGACTACTTTAATTCAAACATTCCATCCATCTGGCAAGATTTAACAATGTTCAGTATCACCATCCCTGCTCTGACATTATGGGCTGAGCTGAATTCAGAGTCAAAGAAACTGTTTATAACAGTGAAAACCCTTTATTTTGAATTTGAGAGAAATCTGTGGGCTTGGAATGACATATACTTGTGTTTCCAAATTCCATTCTTTATTCCTCTTAATACTCATATAGACTATCTCTTCTTCGAGGACCAAGTCCCAAATCCTTACATATGGCAGATCTCAAAGGCAATTCATAATGGGTACCTGTCTTTAGTTTATGGACCCTCCTAAAAAAGCACGAAGTTCCCACCACCGCCTGATGCCTGCTACTGAAAATTTGAACACACCCTTCCCTCTTCCTTTACCAGATTCCTGACAGGTCCCAAGGATGGAACTGTCAAATCAGACTTACACAGAGATCTTACCCAGGCTCAAACTTTACTAATGATTTCAAGGAAACAAGTAATCAATGGGCATAAGGTAAGCGGGGACTTGTCTAGGACTGTCAACTCGGGTCCCTAGGCCCTTTCTCAAAATACGAGATTGTTTCTGGCTCAAGTAAATATGTGAGGTCTCTAAGTGATGTGTGTGGGTCAGATAACTTACACAGAAGAGGGCCATTTTGGTTTTGAAATTTCTCCGCTTTATACTCAGCTGGTTCTATGGCTTACATGACTTTTCAGAGAGCTCGATCCCATAAATTCATAAATTCCAGTTTTGCTTATCAGAAGCAATAGTAGGCAATCTTGTATACATGACTAAACCTTTTCTTAGAGAAGAACTCTCCTCCTAGCAATTCCATTATTTTGCTTGGCAGGAGACCTGTCATTAGTATCTTCACAAGGAGATTAATCCAGGTCACCTTTATTTCCTGTAACCCATTCTCCCTGCCCACTGAACAACAGGGAGAATGAACTACAGATCTGCTACTAATCTTGTCCTCCAGTAATAAAGTGGCTGCTTACTGGGAAAGGCTGGGGAAGCACTGTCTAGGGAATCCACGTTGAAAGCAAACATTACAGAGCCTACTTGTCATAAGAAAGATCCATGTTCTGAGACCTCCCAAAACAGCAGGTAGTGAGAAACTTTTTTTCTATTTGAGTTGAGAATACTTCAGCCCAGTGATTTTTTCCTCCCTCATTATGTTTTGCTTAATTTCACCAAGCTATCACCATTTCTTGTGAGAAGGAAGGAATCCAGCTCTAGAAAATGCTCTTGGGCACAGAGCAAAACCGCAATGTGAACCACAGAGAGCAGCTGCATCGTCTCCCTGGGAGATGTTCCAGTTTTATGGACAGCCTATTTGAGGCAAAATCCATTCAGATCTTGCAGTGATGCTCATTTGAAGTAGCCCATCTTTGATTACACTCTTTATGTGACTCTGGAATGGAAGCAAAATTAGTTGTTACTGGTGAGGACTGGATGACTGATGCTTTATCACCAAAAGGAGCATAAAACAGATTCAATGATATACCCAGAGTACAACAGTATTTACTTTGGGGCTCAAATTTAAAAGTCCAGGCTCGAAATCTCATTTTTAATCCAAGGTGGAGACTGCGGCCATGTGATTGTCGTCAACATCATGCATAACCAAGAATGACAGCTGCTGCCCTGTGATGAGTATTTACTCCATGACAGACTCCATCCGAAGCTCTTCGCATAAGTGATTTCATTTTAGTTGAAAAGTCCTGAAGGCAGGATTCATCTCTACTTGAGGCACAGAACAAGTTAGCGGCAGAACTAAGATTCGAACCTTGGTCTAATATGGCTTTGTCCTTAATGAGAATTTGAAGAGGGAGCATTAACTTCTCCCTCTAAACAGAGACCTGCTAGAAACCTGCCATGAAAAGATGTGTTTACTTTTCCTAATTTCTGAGTGCAGAGAATGCCTATGGATTTCACAAGATGACTCTACTTCTAGGTAAACATAAAATAGCATAATATCAAAGAATTTAGGTAAAGTACTGGAAAATTAAAGGCTAGACTTTGATTAAACAGAACGTACTGAGATGCCCTGAAAGATAACCAGGAAACTCAAAATTATCACTGCCTTAAAATGAAGATTAAGCCAGACCCCTGTTTGGCTAAGGCATTGGTCCTGTAGATGTTTCACCAACCATTTCTGTTGTTGATACACAGATCCTTATTTTACTCTTCCAAGTTTCTTCGAAGTCATATGAAATGGTGTAGCTTTCAATTTCCTAGGTACTATAATTTCACAAGAATAGCATACTTTAAAAACACAATGTAAGGAAAGCATTTGATTCTTATGAGTTGTGGTTCTCCATTAACACATACTGATAAAACATATGCTATGTGCCGGGCATAAAGTTTTAAAAAATGAACAAATGCAACATTAGCCTTAGAGAACCTGATAGCTTAGCAATTAGAATATATTAGGCTTGCAAGAAGCACTGCTTCAGAGGTTTAATATCTTTGCTGCATTAAAAATGCAGTAAGTTTTAGGGAACTAAGGACATGTTGCCCACTCCCCGAATCTGATGTGAGACCGTAGGAGTACAGCTCAGTGAGTGCTCCTAGGTAAGCCATTGAACCACTCTAAGCCTTAGCTTCCTCATGCATAACAGAGAATCCCCTCCCCTGCTCATCTTACGCCATCATCATGAGGGCAAATAAGAAAATACATAAACATTTTGAAGACTGTGTCAAGTACTTGAAGGCATAGATTTTTGTTTGTTTTGCTCCTTTTACCTTCTTACCATCTAAAACAATGACTGAGTCATAATATATGCACAATATACATTTATTAAATGAATGCACACAATAGCAAAAAGATCTTGCCTTTTCACTTTAAACAGTTCAAAGTTTTCATAATTGAATATTTTTTACAAAAGGAAACAAACCTCATTTTGTATAACTTCTAGAGTCACCACATAGCAGGACTGGGAGAGAGCTTACAGAGCACCTAGTCCAGCCTTGCTGGCTGACTTGAATTTCCCGACTCGGTCTTTGCTGGGGGCTTGTCCAGCCTGTTCCACATCACAGCCACAGAGGGAGCTCTCCCTTGGCAGAAGTTCACCTCACTCAGCTGAAACCTGCCTCCACGTGAGGCTACAGAACAATTCTGCCTCAGCTCTTCCATCCTCAAATATTTAAAGACAGTTATCCCATCTCCCCGCCTTCAGATTTCTTGTGTCTAGGCTCAATCAAATAATTTATATACTTAGGGCATTTAATAACTATATTTCTTGTTAGAAAGATAAGTAGAAATTGAGAATTTTAAAACAAAAACTTTTACTACTATATGACTGCTGTTACCCATGCAGGCTCTTATGAAGGTGGGCTTTTCTGGCCCCACCAATTGCTAAACATCTGAAAAATGTCTGCAAATGTAAAACGAATATTAAAGTACAGAGAGAAAAACTGCTGTGAATTTTGTCACATCTGCCATTATATAAGATAAATGCAAATATAATTTCAGCAAAACTTACTTATAGAAAAAAACCTGGAATCTACTTGTCTATCAATAATGAGATAGATAAATTGTGGCACCTCTCAATGAAATATTATAGCTATTAATAGTTGATGCTTATAAAGATTATATAATAAAGTAGAAAATGCTTATAATGGGATTAAGTGAAAAAAACATGAATTTATCAGTACCATATGATTACTAGGTAAACAGTCATAAACAGACATATTTTACAACAGTCTAAAATCAAAATGCTATCATTGATAGTTTTATGCCAGTAAGGTTATAGATCATTTTCTTCTTTTCAGCTTTTTATAAAGTGCTGATGCTACTTTTAAAATAATGAAAATTTAAACATTAAAATAATAAAAATTTATTTCTTTCTGAGCTTTTTTATACACAAACACACATACCCAGATACACATGCACACACTTCTTTTTTCCTCTTCTTTTTCTCTTCTTCTTCTTCCTCATTCTTCATCTTCTTCACATTGAGTCATTTTCTACAAAAAAGAGACACGTATTTTGGTGGAATTGGAAATATTAAGCATATTTTAGAATTTGAGGAGAGGCAGAAGTATGCCGAATGCTTTTAGCACATGGGGCACATTCCATTCTTGTTAAGCATTGGTTTCCTCATCTGTAAAATGAGGATAATAATGTCTATTTCATAGGATTGCTGTGAGGATCAGATGTGATGTCTACAAGGCACTTGGCATGGCATGAAGTATGTGCTCTGAGGATTATTGACTTCCACTCTGAGATAATTGCAAAATTCCAATGCATTGAAATTGTGCATGTGTGTGTATATGTATAGAAATGTGAGTTGTCCAGGAAGGCTGGAGGGGAAGGGACCAGTGGTGACAGGGCTGTGGCTGAGAGGTAGAGTTAGTCTCCTGGCCTGACTGCCTGATGCTCCTGGGAGATGAGGCAGAAACAAGGAGCGTGTGGAATATACTGGACAGGTTTTAGACCGGCAGTGCTGAGGAATCTGCAAGAATTCAGGTAGCAGTGGACTCCCACTTAAGCAGTGGCATTTTGGGGAGTGTGTTTGGGGCAGCTTGTGTTCTACGATGGCCGAGATACATTGGCTTGGGTACGAACTGAAACCAGAGAATTAAGTCCTTCATGTAAAGACGGTGAAAAGAAAATTTCCCTGAGGCAAAGAGACTGGGAAGAGAAAGGTAGAAGGAAAGTAGACTCCATGGGAAGATGATGCCATGCAGTGCTGCAGGACTTTATCTTGCTCACCGATAGGTCGACCTGAAGACTGAGAGAGGCATGAGTGTGTACAGGACACTCATGCGGCTGTAACCTCCAATGTCAGAGCTGGAGTCAATGTGTTTTTCCATTTTGGAATTATTGCTGCATGCTTTATATTGGCTGTGATACGATTTAAGGACTTAACGATTTAAGGATTTAAGGAATAATAGGAAGCAAGGAGCCAGGACAAGCTATTCTCTCTTTTCCATTTGCTGTTGGAAAGTCGATGAGCCCAGAACCAATACACTGAAGCTTCCTCATTATTGCGTGATAGTAAACAAATAAGAAGCCACCAGAAATTCACTCCCAAATGCACAATTTGATTTTGAGGAAAAGAAATATTCTTGTATTAGAGCTTCAGGCTACAAGTTATCGCCTTGAAACTGCGGTTTCTCCCTGGCGCACTGTGTCTCTCTCTGGTAGTGTAATATGTATTCTAGTTGACATTTCAGAGTGGCTGGCAGCTCCATCTTCTTGACTGAATGCCAAACATGAACTAAAATACATTTGATGTTTTGTCTGCCTGATGCCACGCTCTGTGGGTGGTAGTCTGTGCAGTTCTGCCAGAGGAACAATAGGATTGGTATAAGAGGGAAGTTCTCAGCAAATACTCGAGCACTGGAAGGGAGGGAATGGAATGGATACCACGAGGAGGGACCCTGGGTGTGCATGTGCATGCATATGGTGTTCCCTTGTGTATGCTTGCTCCATGAAACAAGAGAGAATAGTTGGCAAGGGAAAGCAGTTTACATATATTGAGGAATAATTTGTTAATTTGAAAGGAGCAACAGTATACAGCTAAGACAAGGCAATGAAACTCACTTTATGCAAAGAGCAAGAAAGATGTGACAATCCTTAAATCCCCTAGGAAAAATGGAGAGCTTCTACCATTAATGACTTGGGAGAGATTCCCGATTAGGGATCTGCAGCCTCTGCATCTCACATCTCAGAGGTTCAGATTTCTGAACACTCACCTCCTATTTATTTTCTGAAACTTAATGGAGCAACTGTTTCATTGAATCGAGTTGTGCTGCTCCTTTGGACAACTTTGCATAGTAAAGTATATATGTGTTTGTTGTGTGTAATTTTGCCTTAGATTTGGATGGATAATAGACTATCCTATTCTTTGAAAAAAACTATCAAGTTGGACAGGTAACTGTGTCAAATTATATGTGAAAACGATGTCCATTTTCCTTTCTCATTTTCTTCAGCTGATCCTTGCCTCATTTTTGGACTCACTGAAACACTGCCAAGTTTTCCTCATCCAGACACATTAATTATTGGAGATGTGTCTTTCTCTGAGACAGGTCTAGATTTTACTGCTTTCTGCTGGGCGCACTGGCATGGGTCCCAGTCAACTGGAAAATAAATTAAGCTGTCCCAAGTCTTGGGCCAACATAGAGCCCCTGCCTTCTGGATCCTGAAAGCTGCCAGCCAGCCCCTCGCTAGCAAGCCATACCCGAGCCCACGGTCCCTTATTCACTCTCTACCTCCTTTAACCTATCTTCTCTCCACCTCTGCAGTAGATTTTCCTAATGTCTCCAGGTTTTTTCCCAGTTCATTCTGTTTCCAAACCTTTATTACTCATCTACTTGGTAACACCTTTGCTGTGTTTCATTGTTTATCTTTTCCATGAGAAATTTTTTAACTAGATGACCTCACCTTGTACAGCTGGAAGGGCGTATTTCTTGTGTTTTTTCATGTATCTATCCTCCCCTTCCCCAAAGTTTCCCATTCTGGGTAGGGTCCAGGATAAAGCAAGGTATTCACCATTGAATGAATAAATGCCTAAATTTCCCAAAGGATGATTCAGATAATTTATTTTTGCCTCCAGCATTTACTTTGATTTATTTTCTTATTCTATTTGCTGGTATCTTATTTTATCAGTTATTTCCTCTCTCAACTCTGTCTTCAACTTCTCTCTTGCTTCTGGGTCCTTTCTCTCAATCTGTAAAAACATTTAAATCTCTCTTATCTGAAACAAACAAACGAATAAAAACAAAACAAAACAAAACAAACGCAGCCTTTTCCTTAACTGTGCATCCCATTCACTTATTCAACATATGTTCCTGTACCTCCTATGTGCCAGTTTTTGCTGCTGGTGATGGAGACAGAACAGTTGCTTCCCTGCAGGAGCTAGCGAGGGGACTCAGATAATAAATATACAAACAACAAAAGCTACTGCAGCTCTGTTACTCAAGGTTAGGACATTTGGTGCCTTCATTGGAACATCTTCCATCAGCCCTATCTGTGGGCTGATGTGGCCTTAGTGACAGAGTGTGGGCTGGATTTCAGTCTCCTGGTCCCCTGGGCCTTCATAGACTTGCACAAATGTCCTCAGCAGTCCCTCTGTAAACCTTCTCCCCAGCCTCCTTAAAGGAGTAGCCTGAAATAACAGCCTTACTCCTTAACCAGCAGCAATCTGGCATCCGTTCCCACCACATGACCTCCATGCAGAGGCCAATGGGCTTTGGTTCTTAATCATGACCTTGGGCCTTGGACACTCTTGCCCATTTCTCCATGAGGTTCCACCTTCTCTTCTTCACCTCCTATTTCTCTAGTTGTCTTCCTGCCAGTTTCGTGTTCCAAGCTTCTAATATCAGCCCTCTTCTCTTGTCTTCACTTCATGTTCCCAGGTCCATCTTACCCATTGCCTCGTCTTTAAGCACATCTCTCCACTGATGGATCCTAAGTTGTTTTCAGATGGCCATTCTCACGTTCCTGAGATCTACCTCATGGGCATGTGACCAGTGCAGTGGCACAAGACTCCATGCTTAGAAGGGCCCTCATTTGAGATCTAATGCTCTGTGGTCACCATATTGAACTTCTTAAATATGTTATTTTTTGAATTCTAAATTTCTGTTTTGTAAACCTATTGCTTTGCTAGTGCTGGCATAACAAAATACCATAGACTGACTGGGTAGCTTAAACTACAGATGTTTACTTTATTACAGTTTTGGAGACTGGAAGTCCAAGATCAAGGTTCCAGCTGAGTTGGTTTCCTCTGAGGGCCATAGGGAAGGATCTGTTTCAGGTCTCTCTCCTGAACTTGCAGATGGCTGTCCTCTTGCTGCCTCTTCACATGGGTGTCCTCTGTGCATGAGTGCCCTTGGTGTCTGTGTCCTAATCTCCTCTTTTTATAAAACATCAGTCGGATTAGATTAGGGGTCACCTATATGACCTCATTTCATCTTAATTACCTCTAGAAGTCCTGTTTCTAAATATAGTCACATTATGAGGTACTTGGAGTTAGGAGTTCAACATAGGAATTTCGGGAACACAATTCAGCCTATAACAGTAAGTGAAGTCTGGCGGGGCCATGGAGCATGCCCTGAGCACTAAGAGTCTTGGCTCACTGTGGTTCTGCTTTCCGCTGCCTCTCTGGGACATGGTCTCAGTTGCCAGCTCCCTGCCTCCTGGCCTGCCAGCTGCCCAGTTACCCACTCCTTCTATCCTCACAGGGAACCTGAGTGTAGATGTTTGGAAGGTCGGGATCTAGCCATCCTTGTCCAGATCTGGCAGCGTGACTGCACGTTTGGAGGTGATTTAGCAGAGGCAAGCCTTGTACCCACTGCCAGGTATCTAGTGTATATTGCAATCCCTTGGAGGTTACCTGTGGCCCATGGCTTGGGCAGTGGCCGTGGCAAGGGAAACATACTCCCCACGCCCCAGTCCCGGGTCAGTTAGCACTTTTGAGAATTTGACTAAAGCTATCAAACCTCTCCTGTAAAAAGTTCACGTTCATAGACATCCATGATTTTATACATTTTCAGGGTGTAATGGACTCCGTGAAGCTAATTTATGGACCCCTCGAGGTTTGGCTCTTCTTACCTTTCCAGCCTCATCTCAATACCACTCTTACTATCCTGCAGCCTTTTTGAGTTATTGTAATCTTCTCTGAATGCATTTCTTTTCTTTCTTTCTTTCATATCTTTGCATATGATCTTTACTCTGGCTACCATTCACTTGTCTTCATTACCATTATAACAAACTACTATATCTCCTTCAGAATTAAAATTACATTCCATCTTCTCAGTGAATCCTTAGTGTCATTTCTACTTTCCCGTCACCTAATGTAAAACAAAGTATTCCTTAGGGTTTCTATGCATCTCTTTCGTAAGGTGCATAACACTAAAGTCTGACTATTCCTAACTTATCTGTCCCTTTTACTATAGTGAAAGCAGCTTTGAGGGCAAGAACTGTGGGGTTTTTTCCAATTTTATTGACATACAATTGACATAGACCACTGTAAAAGTTTAAGTTGTACAGCATAATGGTTTTACTTACATATATCCTAAAATGATGACCACAGTAAGTTTAGTTGGCGTCCATTATTTCACAGAGATACAATTAAAAAAGAAAAAAAAAGTTTTTCATTGTTAAAAGAACTCAAGACTTGCTCTCCTAACAACTTTCCTATATATCATACAGTAGCATTAACTATCATTACCATGCCGTATGTTACAACCCTTAAACTTATTTATCTTACAACTTGAAGTTTGTACCTTTTGACCACCTTCATCCAATCCCCTCAAGAACTGTGTTTTATCATTGTTATTTTCACAGTGGTTGGTGCAGAGCTGAACACAGTAAATATAAATATTTGTTGAAAGCTCAAATGAATGCATGCATGAATGAATGATTGAATGAGGAGCAGCATGAAGTTGTGGTGAATCAAACAGTCCCGGGTTTAAATCTTGGCTCTATCCTTGACTAGTATTGTGACCTTGGGGAAATTACTCTTAACCCTCACTTTTCCAATTTCGGAATGGGATAAGTAGAACTTACCTCACAGTAAACAGTTGTCAATTTATATTGACAAGCAACAACTATGACTACATATAACTCAGTCCTATCAGTAAAATTCTGTGAGCTTGAAAGTTATTTTTGAATGAAAAGATGAAATTAAGGAACAGTGAAGGTGTGTTCTTGTAGTTTCATTTATGAACCAGAAACTACTCATGAAATATCCACTGGTGTGGAGAAATTAAATATAAAGCTGACCTAGGGAGGAATAAGAGGAGACTATTTTAGAGTTAACTCTAAAATGACAGGGGCTATAAGTAAGGTATCAGATTTTAGAGTAAGAGTTTTTTTGTAACTGAGGCAATGAGGAAGGCTTCCTGGAAGAAGTGACATTTGAGATGGCCCTTGAAGGTAAGGCCGGAAGCTATTGCTGGCACTGGGCACGGTGGGGTGAGGGAATGAATGCAGCCATGGAGAGGCACAGATACTTAGGAGAGAAATGGGAGCTCTGCCACCCTGTTGATGTTTCTCCCACCGGGTGCTGCAGTTTCAGCCTCTGCAACTGATGGTTAGTGGCCTTTCTACATAGTACAACGTGCCCTTGTTCTCTGCCTCAAGGGCCGTTGGCACTCTGCCCCCAAAAGGCCATCTGATTCTGACTGCTAAGGCAAAGACTGGCCTGTCTGCACTGCTGCCTTTTAGCAGCAGCAGCTCTGTCGCTCTGCATGTTCTCTCTCTCCCCCCACCTCTCTTCCTCTCTCTTCTTCTCTCCTGAAATTCTTATGCCCCCGCCCCTTTCCCCTTTGGCGGCCATCAACTTGTTACCTCTATCTATGGCTCTGTTTCTGTTTTATGTCGTTTGATCATTTTTATTTATTTATTTATTTTAGATTCTACATGTAAGTAAAATCATGCAGTACTTGTCTTTTTCCGTCTCACTTATTTCACTTAGCATAATACCCTCTAGGCTCCTCCGTATTGTCGCAAATGGCAAGCTTTCATTCTGTTCCTTCCTTCCTTCCTTTCTTCCTTCTATTGCTCTGCTCTCTGACCAGCTTTACCACACTCTGCTGACATGCAGTATAGGTTCTACTGCCTTGGTGATGAATTACATTCCCATGAACAGGAATGTGCAATGAAATCAATGTGGAGAATTAGGAAAGGACTAATGAGTTTCATCAAAGATGGTTAAATTATGTCACCTAGAATTAAACTGCCTGTGGATGCAGCTGAGGAGTATGCATACAGCTGTAAAGATGGTTTGCAAAATATTTTATTTTACATGTAATAATGAAACTAGCTTTAAAAAAAAAAATCAATGAATCTGATGTCATTTCCAGGAATCCTTTTCTGGCACCAGGAGACTGAGTTAATCATATAACTGCAAGCCTGTATGGGTGCTGCTTCTGCTGCATTTCCCCTACTGCAGTATGGTCTGCTTAAGCTGGGTACCAGGCTTCCTGAGATTGAAGGCAAGTTCCTCTGTTTGCTATTATGTGACTGGGCAGTTCATTTAATCTCTTTAAACTACAGTTTCCTCATCTGTGATTGGGAATGGTAATAACACTACCTGATAAAGTAACTGTGAGCTGTAAAAGAAGTGACCCATACGATAAAGAACATCAGGGCGTGGAATACGTTCTCTCCAGATACCTGCGTAACTTGTTGGCTCATCTTAAGTTCTGTACTCAAAAGGTATCATTTTTCTCTACAGCACGTATCGCTATTTTACATACTATATATTTTACCTATATTTATTGCCTGTCTCTTCACTAGAATATAAGCTCCAGGAGGCCATACACCTAGTGCCCAGATCAGTGTCCGGTATAGAATATGGACTCGATAAATATTTACTGGGTGTGAGGAATGAGCCACATCTGGTAACTTGAAACTACTCCCAGCCCAGTCCTATTCTTTGGGGGCCCTGTTTGGGGAGACATTTGACTGACTGTTGGCATCTGTATGTACCAGGCAGCAGGAGGAGGTACTAAAATTGAGGTAGTAATTTAAATAGTGATGGAGGCTCCAGCCGGACTGAACTTGAACTCAATGCTAATTTTTTTTCATGAATCTCACTCATGCTGTCCCACTCCTGTGTAATTCAAACTTGGCTCGAGGGACCCACTGCAGAGCTTGGGGAAGGTGGAGTATAAAGAATATTCTCATATTCCTGTTCTCTTTCCTCCTGGCAGGGTCTTACCCACACTGTGAGTGGAGGGCAGCGTTATCAGAAGACAGTCCTGCAAAGCTCGTTTCCTCTTGGTCTTGGCGTCCTCGAGCCGGGGAGGCGGCCCCTGCACCCCGCACCGCCCCCGGTCGGGAGCGCGCATTCCCGCCCCGAGCACCGCAGCGCCGGGAACGACTAGCCCAGACCTGGGCTACCAGAGGAGGCAGCGCCGGACGGTGCTCAGAGCAGCGGCGCCCGTGGGCCGGGGCGGACCAGCCGGTAACCGCGAGCGGGAGGGGGCGCCCAGGGACGCGCAAAGCTAGGGCGCAGGGTGCGTGAGGTCTCGCCGAAGGCAGTCGGGCTCGATCAGGTTTGGGGTGGTTTTAGTTTGGGATTTTTTTTGGGGGGGGGTGGGGAGGATGGGAGTGGGATGAAGAGAACTGGGGTTTGAGGGTGCCCAGGGGAAGAGTGGGGTCCCCGTGGAGAGCAGCCAAGTTTAAAACCTTTCTTCTGAGCCAGGCAATGTGTTTCCCGTCGGCGAGCGTTGCAAAAGACTGGAGACAGGGGCGCTAGGGGCTTGGGTGGGTTTCCTCCTCTCTGCTGAGGAGGGTCGAGTCACACCTGAAGGTAAGAAAACTTTCCATGCCCTGCCCGCTTGCCCCTTTGTGTTCTGCAACTGAGAAACCCTTTCAGTGCGGGGTCCCTGCGGGTCAAGGCGAAATGAACGCTCTGTTCTCTGACCCGGGGTGCGTGTCCCTGCAGTGGGCAGGGTTCTCAGAATGAACCCTGCTTGACAGTGCATTCATTTTGTTTGTACTGGGGAGCCTGCGTCCCGTTCGTTTTACTGATTAGAGAGAAATATTGGGTTTGTTTTTCTCCCTTTTGCATTCTTTCCTTGTAATTAGTTAAGGAAGACAAAGAATCGCCTCATTAGAGACTTGTTTTGAGGTTTTGTGGTTTCCGCAGCAGTTTAGATGAATGGAGGAATCTGTTGTTACCCTGGATTTAATCTGACGACAATATAACACTCCGTGGTCTTCTGAAAGCAAAGGGAGCTTGGGGGAAGTTTCTGTGCTATTCCAGGGAATAGAAAGGAACACCCATAAATAAATTCTTTAGAAAATCGCAAAGGCAAGCAGCAGTATTTCCAATTTATACGTGAAGAAAATTAGGTCGAGATATTAAATAAAATTTCCAGCTGAATCCCCCAGTTAATAGTGGCGAGCAGGGGTCTGGAAACCAGAACAGTGAGTCTAGTGTCCCTTAGGTGCATCACACAGGGCACATCACCGGGAAAGCAGGAAGGTGGTCTGGGCCTGCAAGGGTAAGGTCCAGAAGGCAAGAGGCCACCATGAGCTGGAGTGCCCACAACAGGGGAGTTTTGTTCTGGTCAGCAAGATAATTCAAGGTTTACAGAAGATGAGGTGATACTAACAGGTGACAGAAGACAGCATCGCTCCCAAGTCTACTTCTTTCTTTTCAAAACGGGAAGGCCAGCCAAACCTCTTTAAAAGGGTCTTGAAGACTAGAACTGGTCTGAGTTGTTCAAGGCCCAAATAATAGACATCTAGAGCATGAAAGTGTTCGCAGTAACCTTTGAGCAGGCTTGAGAGATGAGAGTAGAGCCAGGAGACTTTTCAAAAGAGGGAAACATTAAATCCTGGCAGCATTCCAAAATAAATTATTAAAGATAGCTAGAGATCACCTTAGAAGGAATTTCTGAAGACAATTTATGCCAAACTAACTTATTTCTCTTTTCTAGCAAACTGCTGGTCTGTAGATTGGGGCATGCCAAATCTATTATTTTTCTAATGTGTGTTATCATTCGGTAAGGTGATGATATCAGTGTAGTGAATTACATCAGCACTTTTAAAACATAGAATCAGTAGAAGGGAAGAGAAGACATCTGAGTTCATTGTCTGTGCCAGGCTAAGTATCGTTTTGTGAACCGAGTGTGCGTGTGTGTGTGTGTGTGTGTGTGTGTGTTGTTTTGCATTGTTTATCCTGCTGCTTCTGCTTGGGCATACATACCTATCCCTGGCTGCCTTCATTTGTTCTTTCAGGCTAACCCCACTCTGCTCAGAGTAGGGATCACTTTTTCCTTGCAGATTATTCATCAGCAACCTTCTGGAAAATATAGCCTCCTCCTCCCCGTTTTCCTAGGCCCCCAGATGTTGAGGTATTTTGCTATCAGAATTCATCTCCAAATCCTTTATTGATGACGTTTTAATGTCTTGGTTTGACAGCATCTTGGCTAGTTTTTTCTAATGTATAGTCCCCATTGGTCCTCACAGCTAGATAGCTGTTGTTATTTACATTTCACAAATGGCGGTTCCCAAAGTTAGGGACCTACAAACGATTCAGTCCCTGACACCCTTCTCCATCATGGATAATCTAAAGCTTGTCCTACCTTTGCAGAGACATTTGACAAAGTCTTATACTGTTCCCAAGGATAAGATGGGATTGAAAAGTTCTTTCCTTGTAATTAGTTAAGGAAGACAAAGAATCGCCTCATTAGAGACTTGTTTTGAGGTTTTGTGGTTTCCGCAGCAGTTTAGATGACTGGAGGAATCTGTTGTTACCCTGGATTTAATCTGACGACAATATAACACTCCGTGGTCTTCTGAAAGCAAAGGGAGCTTGGGGGAAGTTTCTGTGCTATTCCAGGGAATAGAAAGGAACACCCATAAATAAATTCTTTAGAAAATCGCAAAGGCAAGCAGCAGTATTTCCAATTTATACGTGAAGAAAATTAGGTCGAGATATTAAATAAAATTTCCAGCTGAATCCCCCAGTTAACAGTGGCGAGCAGGGGTCTGGAAACCAGAACAGTGAGTCTAGTGTCCCTTAGGTGCATCACACAGGGCACATCACCGGGAAAGCAGGAAGGTGGTCTGGGCCTGCAAGGGTAAGGTCCAGAAGGCAAGAGGCCACCATGAGCTGGAGTGCCCACAACAGGGGAGTTTTGTTCTGGTCAGCAAGATAATTCAAGGTTTACAGAAGATGAGGTGATACTAACAGGTGACAGAAGACAGCATCGCTCCCAAGTCTACTTCTTTCTTTTCAAAACGGGAAGGCCAGCCAAACCTCTTTAAAAGGGTCTTGAAGACTAGAACTGGTCTGAGTTGTTCAAGGCCCAAATAATAGACATCTAGAGCATGAAAGTGTTCGCAGTAACCTTTGAGCAGGCTTGAGAGATGAGAGTAGAGCCAGGAGACTTTTCAAAAGAGGGAAACATTAAATCCTGGCAGCATTCCAAAATAAATTATTAAAGATAGCTAGAGATCACCTTAGAAGGAATTTCTGAAGACAATTTATGCCAAACTAACTTATTTCTCTTTTCTAGCAAACTGCTGGTCTGTAGATTGGGGCATGCCAAATCTATTATTTTTCTAATGTGTGTTATCATTCGGTAAGGTGATGATATCAGTGTAGTGAATTACATCAGCACTTTTAAAACATAGAATCAGTAGAAGGGAAGAGAAGACATCTGAGTTCATTGTCTGTGCCAGGCTAAGTATCGTTTTGTGAACCGAGTGTGCGTGTGTGTGTGTGTGTGTGTGTGTTGTTTTGCATTGTTTATCCTGCTGCTTCTGCTTGGGCATACATACCTATCCCTGGCTGCCTTCATTTGTTCTTTCAGGCTAACCCCACTCTGCTCAGAGTAGGGATCACTTTTTCCTTGCAGATTATTTCATCAGCACCTTCTGGAAAATATAGCCTCCTCCTCCCCGTTTTCCTAGGCCCCCAGATGTTGAGGTATTTTGCTATCAGAATTCATCTCCAAATCCTTTATTGATGACGTTTTAATGTCTTGGTTTGACAGCATCTTGGCTAGTTTTTTCTAATGTATAGTCCCCATTGGTCCTCACAGCTAGATAGCTGTTGTTATTTACATTTCACAAATGGCGGTTCCCAAAGTTAGGGACCTACAAACGATTCAGTCCCTGACACCCTTCTCCATCATGGATAATCTAAAGCTTGTCCTACCTTTGCAGAGACATTTGACAAAGTCTTATACTGTTCCCAAGGATAAGATGGGATTGAAAAGTAGACATAAACCAAAGCTCTTCAGAGAGGTAGCAACTACAAACCTGGGAGGATACTCTATGAGATCCATTTTTATATGGATAAGAGATACTAATATTAGAATGTTGAGCTCATAGTGGGGTTGAAGGTCTAGATCTGCATTTAGGTTCAAAGAGTAAATTTAAAAAGTAAAGGATGGAGTGGCCCCTCTGATTAGCACTTTATGTGAGAGAAAAAAACATGGGAGTTTCAATGGCACACCAAGTTTTCATGGAACCACAGTGTGAAGTTGCTGTTCCATAGCAAACTTGGGTTATATTGATTAGGACAGGCATTTTTAAATAGATATTTGTATGGAGCTTATTATGTGCCAGGCACGGTTATGCTTGTTTCACAATTTGATCTCAGTCCCTGTAATAACCCCATGAGTAGTGAATGTAATTATCACCATTCCCATTTCTCAGATGAAAAGGCTGAGGCACAGAGGGATTAAGTAATTTTCCTAAGATTACATAACCAATAAGCAGTAGTGCTACGAATACAACTTGAGCCCTTCACTACTTTGGCATTTGGGTCAAAGGAGCCCACGTCCACTCAGTGTCTCATTTTGGGTTGCCCCTTTGTGGAAGACAGAGACCAACTTCAAGATATCCTGAGGAAGGCGACCTGGATGACAAGGGTCTGAATAAGGAACGGGAAGCATTTAACTTGGTAAAAAGGAGCCTTGGCCAGCTATGATGTCAGTCCTCAGATATCTGAAGAAGGGAAGTAGGCTTGGTCTCATAGGAAGATCACACCAAAGCTGGGTGGTCTTCTGTCAGGAATGAGGAGATTCTATGCTGGGTGAGAGGGGTGTTGAATTTTGTGTGTCTGAATGCCCCCTTTCAGTGTTCAAATTCCTTAATTTTATTAGATATTTAAGAGTAAAATGAACTTTAAAAAATAACTGGAAATTAAAAGTGTATCCTAAACACTTATGTGTGTGTATAAAACAGGGTATTAAATCAAAGTTTTGACTGAGACAAACATTCTTATGTGAAATTCCATAGAAAAGTGCCAGACTGACCATGAAGAAGAAAATTCAATGTAGATGTTTGAGGACTTTTCCATAACTCACGAAACACTGGTCACTTTAAGAATGTAAAGATTGAGAGTGGAGACTTTGTTAAAGAGATTTCTATTTTCATTTCCTTTGTCCCAAACCTAGTTTGGGGGGCCTTTTGTGGGACTACTAGTTGAGCTATACATGTATTTCCTGCATTGGGACTACAGGATCACCCACTTTCCCAGAGTTTGTCAGGGTGAAAGATGGCTGAGGATGTCCTGAGGACTAGATGGGGCCGTGTGGGCAACAGGGCTGACCCAGGCCACTCTAAATTTAGCCCAATAGTGAGAGCACAGCAGCAGCTAGAGTTTCCAGAAATCCAGAGGCTAATTAATGCAGGAGTGAACAGTCAGTTGAAGGAAAAGGAATATCAGTGAAGCACCCATACAGAGTTTTTAAAGATAATTAAGACAGTCCTGTCTTCTTGCTTTGATCTTGGAGGAGGGAGAAACTGTTCAACAATTGAACATAAGCTGGAGAAAGAGAAAAGAGGTCAATTGCCCCCCAGTCCCTGTAGGAGACCAGCATACAGAAGGACCTAGACAACTTAGGGCAGGAGATTTAGTGTTATAACCAGGCTGGAGTTTCTTTTGTTTCAAGACTGCACGTGTTCATTCTTCTGAGACTTAGAAGTGGTTGTCTGAGCAGAAAAGTCTGGGACCGCTCACATGTTTATCTGAGGCAGAGAGGATGAATCTGCTGAATGCCTTTTAAGAGGCAGCGGAAGAGAAAATTAAAATTGTTTGATCAGGTCCCACAAGTTCTGCCAGTTCAGCATATGGCTTATATATGATTTGGTTGAAATAGTAAAGAGTAGCAGTCTGTTTGCTTGATATTACGTAAACTTCAGACAATGGAAGAATTAGAGGTAGGAGTATTGAGAAAAGGGAAGGAAATATTTACTTGCTGGGAGTGCAGAGAGTCAGGCTTCAGAAAACTGGCTCATCATATGAAAACACAATAAACGCTGGAAAGAAAATAACCCATAAAATTACCAGGGTTCTCAAGTGTACATTAACCTGTTGTTCATGGTTGAAAACTTTTTTACATGATTATCATATTTCCCCAAAGTCACGACATATCTTCAGACATTCCCATAGCAAACAATCAGGGAAAAAATTATTTTTTCGTAGGGAATCAAGCTTATGGGACATGTTCAAGGTTTTATTATTTTGGAGACCAGCTTTAAGACAGGATGATCATGTTATTTCTGGTTTATTTCGGGGTGCAAAGTGATTTTTTTTTCATGACTGGAGTACGAGAAGTGCTTAATCCTGTTGGAAAGAGGGAAGTATGCATTTTTGCTTTTCCTTTTTTGCGAACGTGATTCTTCATTATGATGCTGCTGAGATGTGAAGTAAAAAAGCAGAAACTGAGAATCTATGATGCTAAAATTAGGAATGTTAAAGTCTGAGTTTAATTGTTGCTTGTGTTTGTGTTACTAAGATTTATGCAATATTTGCCTGACTAGAGAACATTGCTAAGTTTCATAATGCTAAAAGTAAAAATAACTTACCAGCTTCAAATAATTATTCTCCTCAAAGGTGCATTTGTTTTTCTCGTGCATGTCCTTGGTAACAGAAAAAGCAACAATCAAAAGCAAAAGCGGAGCAGGCCGAGGGAGCAGTTTCTGACAGGTTAGCTCTGAAGTTGCCTGGTTGATGAGGGAAGAAAAATTAGGAGATGAGGGAGGATACGTGGTTGTAAACATCACCTGTCTTTCTGTACATCTTTGTATAGATTTTCCCAGAAAGTATAATTCTGTCTTGTGTAAAAAAGGAATAAAAAGAAACATTTAAGATAAAGATCTGGAAACTATATCATGTAAGCCTACATATATTCCTACCAAAGTTTTTTTTTTTAAAGTTTCCACTAAATTACCTCAACAGGAGAAGAGAGTTAACCCATATTTCTGGGAGTCGAAAGCAGTGGCCAAAGCTTCCAGAAGCAAGTGTGTGTTTATCTTGAACATTCATTTGATATTTGCAGTTCGCTCTGTAACATTATCTGTACTTGTTTAATACAAAAGTAACTCTCCAAGTCTTCTCTTAAAATTGATGCTCCAAGAGTACCAGGTATACCTGAGGCTCTGAGGTTTATTTGGCATTCTGTGACTCAGGCAAGCAGATGGGGGAATCTGCTTTCTGCCCCTTACTTTACCAGGCCCTCTTTGGCTCTCTTCTGGCTGGACCCTTCTGTGCAAGTTGAGGGGGCTCCAGGGTGCCTGGAGCCTGACTGCATTTGCTCTGGTTTTCTTGTAATCGGGGCTTGTACTAAGGTGGCAGTGGGTGAGGTAGGTGGAGAAACTGGAAAGGCACACCTCCTAGGTGAAGAATCCCACACCCAGGAGGATAAAATGATCATTAGAAAATGTCTCTTTCTTGCTGCTCTGTTTCTACCTCTTAAATAAACCACTGCATTGGTTTAAATTCCTTTTTCTGTGGAACAGAGATGGAAATACCCAGTTTCTCTCCTTTTCTTTCTTTCTTTCTTTTTTTTTTCTTTTTGGTTGTCAAAAGAATGATTTCACTCAGGGCTATAAAGAACAGTGTGTGCTGCTTGGAGACAGATACCATGAGCAAAACTACAAAGTAGGCTTGTTTGCCAAATCATCCTCAAATCTGAGCGATCCAAGAGACCTCAGATCTCACTCTCCTGAGTCTTACTGTCCCACGTGCTTCAAAAAATTCCACTAATTAAAATGGAAAGGGTGGTGGTTTCCCTCGTACCATTAAAATGCTAATTCACCTGGCCTTGATGTTTTATAAAGCAGCTATGTAAATTCGTGGGAAGTTTAAGTGAGAGGCCAAGTCTGATCCTCAGGGAGTCTGATTTATACTCGCTTCTTATTACAGTGAGAGATTCAAGTCATCCATGCGATGGAATTTGAGGGAAGGAGACAGTCCTGTGGGCCCAGTAATTGGACAGGTCTCTGTGGGAGGAAGTGGGAACTGAGCCCTACCTTCAGAGAGGTGGGACCCTGGAGAGGCGGGCAATGGCAGTCCAGGCTGGCAGGTGCTACTAGAGTGCATAAGGACTCAGGGGACCATCTTTGAGGGTCCCTCCCAGCTTCCTGTGCCATAACGAGCCCCCCTTTTCTCAATGAGCCTTTGTACCTGTTGTCCGTTTGTGTGGTCAGGTTTTTGTGCGGCTCCTTAACTTGTGCGTGTATGTATTTGAGAGGATGAATTTCAAGGGGGGGAAAGACAGGATGGTTCTAAATATGAGCCTGAATTCTTCGAGGTTATAGGCCTTGATTTTTCAACCTCTACTAAATCTTTCATAGTCAAGCTCATAGTGTTTAGAATATTTTTGTTGGGCTGAATAGACGCATACTAATTTTAGCATGTTCAAAATTAGTGCTCTTTCTCCTTGAAGGACATGTTGATGAGAATGTAATAAATGTATTTGTTGAAGGTGGCATATACTGGGATAGATTAATGGCATTTTGAAACTGGTTTTTGTTACAAAAATATAATTGTTGTTTAGTTACAGTAATAACGATTGGTATAAAGTAAATTGTTTTTAATGGACTTTCTAAGACAATTTATATCATTAATCAAAGAGAACATCATTTTTTAAAAATTAATCTCAGCAACTATATTAGTTTTGCAGTACTTCCATAATGAAATACCAAAGATTGAGTGGCTTAAGCAACAAAAAATTATTTTCTCATTATTCTGAAGACTGGAAGTCCAAGATCAAGGTGTCAGCAGAGTTGATTTTCTCTGAGGGCCACGGGAAGGATCTGTTCCAGGTCTCTCTCCTTGGCTTGCAGATGGCTGTCCTCTGGCTGTCTCTTCACATGATTGTCCTGTTGTGCAGAAGTACCCCGATGTCTCTCTCTGTAACCTTATCATTTCTTCTAATAAGGACACCAGTCATGATGGATTAGGTCCCACCCTAAAGGCCCCATTTTAACTTTATCACCTCTTTGAAGACTCTGTCTCCAAATATAGTCATATTCTAAGGTACTGGGGATTAGTACTTCACGATATGAATTTTGGGAGACACAGTATCCATATTGCACTATGTATAAACGCACACACCGACATATACATATCTGCACACGAACATAATTTTTACAAATAGACACATACCATTGAGTTTGTGATGCAAGTGGAAAGCAACCTGGTATTTTTTTAAGTTATAGAATCAAAGATCTGGAAGGGAATTTCACTGCGTCCCTTTCAGTTATTTTCCTTTGCTTTCAGAGTGGGTGAATGTGTAAGCCATTTCAGGTAGCTCTTGTGTAAATGCAGTGGACAGAGGCACTGTAATGCAGACCCATATGGAAGCACCTGCTTGTTGTGAAAATATTGACGTCAGACTGCCGGCGCTCCTTTTTTGCAGAAGGCTGCCATTATTGTGAGATTATATTTCCCCAACTTGGAGGGTATTTTAAATGAATTTTTGTCTGCAAAATGGTAATTATTAATGATCGTTTTTTTTTTTTTTTTAAATTCCTTATTTGGCAAAATGAAAATGCCAGCAACTCTATTTATGTTCTAGGTCTGTGAATTCTAGCTGATCTCCAGAAGACATTCCTCAGAGGCTGGAGCCAGTTTTATGAGATTATGATGCTTCCTCTCTGTCATCAGGAAGCAACTAACTAAATGTAATCTTTGAGAAGTCCCTGGATGTTCTTGCAATGATAACTTGCAATGGACTTCTGCTGAAATGAAGTGGGCTAGTGACAGGGACAACAGAAGGTGAAGCTTTTCGAAAGGAGAGTTCGGGAAGCAGTCAGTGTATTGCTGGGACTAGTCAGGATGAGAAGACCATGGCTGGCGCAGCACAGATATTCTCCCAGCTGTTTGGGGCTCTCCTGATTTGGAGAACGGTGATTCCTCACAGCCTAGACAGAGTATTCTGTTTACATGGAAAGGAATCGCCAGAAGAGCTCTTGAAAAGAGCAAAGCTGGATTCTTGAAGGATGGCTGTGGAGGAAGGACCCACACGACGAGGAGGGGTACCTGGGTGTCTCAGCACCATCTTTTGTCCCCTGGGTGGTCTTTTGCTTAGGGGACCTCTTGATTACCCTTTCCCCCAAGCACATTGGTTGGAGAGCACTGATTTTTATAATTTTCTCATTGAAAACAATGTTAGAAAAAAAATTTTTATTTTGGAAAATATACATAACATAAAGTTTACCATTTTTAAGTGTACAACTCAGTGGCATTAAATCCATTCACGTCGTCATGCAACCATCTCCGCTATCCATCTCCAGAACCTTTTAACATACCGCACTGAAACTCTGTATGCATTAAACAATGACTCCCATTACCCCTCTCCCCCGGCCCTTGGTGACCACCATTTTACTTTCTGTTTCTATGAATTCAAATAGTCTAGGTACCTCGTATAAGTGGATTCTTGTAATATTTGTCCTTGCATGTCTGACTCATTTCACTTATTAGCATAATGTTTTGCAGGTTCATCCATGTTGTAGCATATGTTAGAATTTCCTTCCTTTTAAAGACTGCATAGTATTCCATTGCACGTACATACTACATTTTGTTTATCCATTCATTTGCCAATGTGCCTTTGGATTGTTTCCATCTTTTGGCTATTGTTTTCCACCTTTTAGAATATTGCTGCTGTAGATACTTTTGTGCAAATATTGTTGGAGTCTTGCTTTCAATTCTTTGGGGCATATACCCAGAGGTGGAATTGCTGGATCCTAAGATATTCCATGTTTAAATTTTTGAGGAACCGCTATACTGTCTTTCATAGCAGCCGCACCATTTTACATTCCCTCCAGCAACACGCAAGGGTTCTAATTTGTCTACATTTTTGCTAACACTTATTATTTTCTGTGTCTTTTTTTTTTTTTAAATAATAGCATCCTAATGGGTGTGAAGTGGTCTCTCCTTATGAAGCACTGCTTTTTGATAGTTGGTTCTTGACTTGACCCTAGTACTTTTAAATATACTTTTACTGAAGGCTCAGGAATGGAACAAAAATAAACAGACTGTATTGGGAACACAGAAAACTTAACTATAATAGAGTGCTCTGCTTGGGATTCCACTGGTGTCTTCAACATGCCTAGAGTTATTTGAAGTCCAGACCAAGAAAAGCAAGGTCCAGAAGAAGGCAAATGTTAACCCTATGACACTTATGTGGTGGGGATCCCAACCCCACCATGGGAATGACTTCGATTTGTGGCTATGATGGAACATTTGTGTTGGGATACAAGACAAACATTGTAGCATCCTGACACATGTAGTAGGGTAGAGGACAAAGGTCCTGTTTCATTGTGTAATTACTTTGTCTTAATTCCACATTCACTAGCTATTCTTCTGATCTTAAATTTTGTTTTCCAGACTTGTAAAATATGTGCTCTGGTATGCTTGGCCATTTTATTCCTTATTGTAATTTAATAAATTGATGCTCTGGTTGTAAATCATTCTCCCAGGCTTGGTCAGTGTGACTCAGTTCACAAAGGCTTTCTCACTCATGGAGGACTGTGAAAACCCAGTTTCTTAAATCTGCAGAGCTAGGGACGAGGTGCGGTCACTGGGGGCAGTATACCTGCCATCCCCACACATATCTCAGAGCCATGTCCTGTCTCTTCTCAGGAAATCCTTTCCAGACAGAGGCTTTACAGCTTCTTTCTGGGTGTTTTTGCCCTGTGTGGGCATGGCGTTCTTCTCAATGTCCAACCGAAGTCTCTGTTAGAATGGAAGAGCTCTGCTCTTAGGTTCAGGGTGGATAACGAATGATAGAAGATAATTCTGTGGCTTTTCCACATCATGAGAAATTGACTCCACACGTATTTATTGCATGTCTGCTATGAGCCAGGCCTTGTGAGGGTTGCTGGAGATACAGCAGTGAGCAAGCAGGGGAGGCCCTGCCCTGAATGTACTTACAGAAGGAGGGCAGGAAGACAGAGAAGACTATAGAGGATTGGTCTGTGCAGTCCTATCATAGTCTGTACTATGGTGTATTGCAAAGATCTATTACTGTCTGGAAACATTTCCAAAGGGCTCAAAGACAGTCATCGTGTCCCAGCACCTAGTAGTTCATGCAGGAAGCATTTGCTGCCTTGAACCAGAGTGTATGGCAGAGCCAGGAAATGCTAACTTTAAAAATTTCTAGCCTATTTACTACTGTGTAGGTGCCTAGGGCATAAGTGGAGAAAGTGGATTTGAGAGTCTAAACCCCTTATTGTCTTTGTGGCACCAGCTCAAAATGAAGAAGGATGCCCACTCCTTAATTAATTATCTCTCCATTTCAGGTGTCGGATGAACATCTAGCTCTGCAAAGTATTAAATCCCTTTTCTGGTTTTGAAAGTTGTCTTTCTATTGATGTTGATTCTGATTTTAAGACAGAAAATCTTCAGGCTTAGAAACACGTCTTGTTGCATGTTTTGCACCTAGAAGCAAATTGCTGTTGTGCAGTGAAGTGAGAACAGACAGGAAACTATACCCAGAAGTGCTCAGCCAGCTGTCAGTCACCACGTTTTTGAGACTTGCTGGATTACTGAGTACTTTCTAGGAAATATCAGAGAATAGCATGACACTTGGTAGTGTAGAGATATTTGGAAAACATGACCATTTCAGAAGGGAGGAGGAACCTAGTGTGTGTGTGGCCAGGGTGTCAAACTTCAAAAGTAAGATGCATACTCAGGTCAAAAGAGAGAAGCCAGGAGCAGGAGAAGATGCTGGGGTCCCGGAAGCATCACCTCTTTAATTGGAGGAAATAAAACTCCACACCCCGTGAAAGGAGTTGCTGACTTCAAATGGATTCACAGAAGGGGAATCTGCAAACCTGAGAATTAAAGTGACAAGTGCAAGTAGAAGGTGGTGATTCACATGGAACCTATAAAAAGGAGAAGTAAGCTAGAGAAGAAGATTATGTCAACATTTTTTAAGCACTGCCTTGGGAGGAGACTGCAGAAGCTCTGATTTTAGAGTTCTTTGTTTCTTTGGTTCATGGTTTTTTGCTGGGATGTGTTGCCCTAAAGAAATGTTTTTGGAATATCCACTTGGCTGTGGTCAAACCGCAAACCCAAACTCATTACCTCGCAGTTTCTCATTTGAGCTCTGTGTTGTCCTACCCACCTAGATGCGGGTAAGCTGGGTGCACCGTCAGTTCTGATTTGGGTGCCTGGTCATATCTCTGTGCAATGAGGGAATTAATCTTCTAAAGCTGTGATTCTGAAGTTCCAACCTCGGGCTTTTCAGCCACCAGAGTGTGTCCTGGCGGGACTTCACCTTTGGTTTCTCAGATGTCTTTGCTGGAGAGAGATTGGGTGATGGGTCATGAGAGTGACTTTTCTGTGTTGTGCTAGGTATAGTTGTTCCTAGGAAGAGGAGGAAGAAAGACATAAGAACATGTAATGAGACCTTTATGCCCCAAGCCTGAGCGGAGGTTGGTATGCTGGGTGGCATGCTCACTTTCAGAGTTTGCAGATTGTGGAGAAAGGAATCACTGCAATTGGGAATTTTGATCTCAAATCTGAGTCAATCATTAGATGTTCCTCTGTACAAGCTGGTCACTGAGAGTCTTTGCATCTGTGGTATAGACTGGCAGCTTCTGGAGTGCCTTTTAGGCTGTGCTATTTGTGTGTGTGTGTGTGTGTGTGTGTGTGTGTGTGCACATACTCATTTTTAAGGGTTTATAGGCATTTTTTGGTTCTTTCCTTAATGTGCTAGTCCTGTGCCCAAGTTGGCAGTCACGTGGAAAATTTATCTGCTGATTTTTACCCCTTAACATGAAAATAAAAGTTGTCCAGTTCCAAGGAAACAGTCCCTTTAGTGTGTATACCCATCATAACCCCCCGAAGATGTCGATGAAGAGTCTTTATTCACTCTGCAGAACGTTCTATGTCCCAGGCCATCTCCCGAACTCTGGAGGTGAAGAGAATGCCTGACCTGTTTTTAAGAAGGAAAGAGAGTGCCCAGGAGTGATGTGGGAACCTGGGTCAGAGGAGGAAAGCTTGGCTAGTAGGAAGAAGGGATGAAAGTGTTGGGAATGTGGATGGGAGAAGGAGTGATGTTTAGACAGCTGTGAAAGGTGTCTGGGGCTTGCTGATGATGCTTTTTCTTTTTGGCTTTGAGATATCTTTGCCCCCTCTCCCTCTGTAAGCTGGCCTAAACTACTAATGTAAAGGTAAACTTTTCAGGTATGGCTTTGAGGTGTGGTCATAAATTTTCATTGTTGGCAAGAGTGCTTTCAGCTGCTCAGAAAGAGCAATTAGTCTCTTAATACTGCTTTAGGAAGCTTGGTTAGGATGTTTCCTCTGGAAGAAGTTATTTTTGATGATGTTGATATCATGAAGAAATCCAACATTAAGAAAGTCTGGGGGTGGGTGGGGGGAGATGCTCAGGAGCAGCAGAGGCACAGAAGGCAGCTGTTCCTCCAAGCACTGTGTTTCCTGTTCGCTGTGTTCAGAAGAGAGCAGCTGCTTGCTTTTTAGCACTCTGCCCCGCCACCCCCACCTGTGAGTAAGCCAGTGCCAGACAGCCACTCCCTCCCTGCCAGTTATGACCTAGATGTTCCTCACTGTGATGAGAATATCAGACTCTGGGGGCTGCTATCCAGACATGCTGGCATTTGCCAAAAGGTGAAACAGTGACAGCTTATGTTACTGCAAAGCTCAGAAAGGCAACCTAGGTCTTCGATAATGGATGTTATATAAAATACCGCCTTACTACAGCCTTCTGCTTATTGTTTGTCATTGGGCATTTGATGGCCCAAGCCGATTAATTTGAGACTTGGATGAAAAAGTATTGCCTATTGGACTTTTTCAAGGGTGCCAGGTGACTACTTTAAAGGAGAGTCCAGAGAGTCTATCCTCCAAACCTATCTTTGGGAGTTAAGAACTGACAGGAAAAAGCAGTGGAAACAAAAGCCCCCCTTTTCTCTGGAGGCTATCAAAATGGTGGCTGCTCTGGGAGAGACTGTACAGCATTTCATTCTGCTTCCCTGGAGAACCTCTGATACGCTGGCTCTCTGATTCACTTACTCTTGTCTCCAGGTATTTGTCAAGGCTTTCTTCCTCTCTTAAAGGACAGCCTTTTCACTTTCAGGGCCTTTGTCCATGTGACTTTCATTATCTTTTGGTCTCTATCTATCCCTAAATGGTTTGTTGTGATGAATAAGAATGACATAAGAGGGAGTAAAAGAAGGAATGAAAAAGCACTTTCTCTATGGTAGGAAAGTGGTTGATATTCCTTGATATCTGACTCTTTTAGAGATGTATTTTATTTGCTAGTTCCTGGCCAACCCTCTGAAGTGGCATTGATGCTTCTTTTTGACCTGAGGGAATAGCAGGAAAACCTGCGGGTCTGGTGGGCTTGGGCAGCCACAGGTGGGGGCCACCACGGTGCACAGGTGTGGAGAAGAGCACAGCTGTGGGGGGAGCTGCTTGGACAGACCATGAAAGACACTCTCCCAGCTGTATTTTCTTCATTGTTTTATGTACTTTTTGCTATTTTTCTGTTAACCATTTTGACATTGAATGAAGCCTCGTGGTTCTCTCTGTTCTGCTTATTACATTGTCTGCAATGCTGAATTGTAATAAAAATGATATGATCAAACCAGATTTCATCTTATTTCCCTTAGAGAGAGAGAAAAGGGAAAGGAGAGGTATTATTACCATATTTTTGTCTTGATAGAACAGCATGAATTATACAGTGTACATGTTTCTCATTATAACTTTTAAACCACCTAAATGAATGCCTTTGAGTTACTTTTATTATAATTTTATTCATTTGTCTGGAGCACATAGATCAATTAATTACATGGTAAATTTGATAGTAATTGGCTGACAGGAGTGTTGGTGATGTCTGAAGAACAAACCTAGGCTTTTCTATTCCAGACTAGCGTTTCTTAGCTAGTAATAATAGCACTATTATTTATCAATCTTAGCCTGGGTTCTGGCTACTTCATTTTATGCAACATCACAGTTAATCTACTTACAGTTCATGCAACATCAAAGTAATTCCATGTAGCAGGTACCGATATCATCTTCATTTTTCTGATGTGAAAACTGAAGCTCAGATCTTTTCTTTCTTTCATGGCTCTAGAGGAGGGCGTGGCAAACTCTTTCCATAGAAGACAAGAAAGTAAATATAATAATCTTCAGGCCACGCTATCTCTTTCACAAATACTCAGCTCTGTTGTAAAGTTAGAGAAACAATCGAAAGTATAAAAACAAATGAGGGTGGCTGTGTACCAATAAAACTTTATTTATAGACACTGATACTTGAATGTCATAAATTATTCTTTTGATATTTTTCAAGCATTAAAAAGTGTTAAAATCATTCTTTGATTTCAGGCTGTACAAAAACAGGTGGTGGGCCAGATTTGCCAATCTCCTGATGCGGACGATAGAATATGCCGGAGAGGAGGAATGGGTTAGGATGGGGTGGTAGAAAGGACACTTCTGCCAGAGGGAACAGCATGTGTGCAAGTAGCAGAGAGCATGAAGTATAAGAATAAATGCAATCAATGCAAGTAGTTTGATACACTACGTAGCAAGATAAGAGGAGACAGCACAGCCCAGGTCATGAGCTTATAGGACATTTTAAGGATTTTAGTATTAGTGGGAAGGCATTAAAAGTATTAAAGAATGACGAGGTTAGTTTGTCCTTTTAAAAGATCATTGGCTGATGTATGGAGAAAGGATCTCAGTGGGTTATTGAGAGTAGAAGCAGAAAAAATAGTTTTGAGATGTGGGCCAGGCTGGTGTTGATGGTGGCTATTGGTGACTATAGCCAGACCATTTCCTGACATTTTCTAGCAGCCAGGATGATCACTTTTGCATATGAGGAAAATGTGGCTGCGAGAGATGAATGTCTTGTCTGGCTACATAGCAAATGTGGGTAGAGCAAAGATGAAGACCCTGGTGGCATTCTTAACATTCTCAAATGAAAATTATGTTTATCCTAATTTACCATTTATCTCTGAATCCAACAACTGAAGAGCTACTCCCCTCTCTCTCTCATAAAATGCTCGTATATGAGGATAGTGCTCCTTGGATTTGAATTGTTAATTTTCATTTCCTGGGGAAATTAATTTTGTTGTTTAGGGAAATAACCCCTTGTTCAAGTAATAAAAAGGCCAAAGATGATACTGTAGTAATGGTTTTATGCTATTTTTGTGCTGGCATTAAAACGGTTGCTGAATACTTAATACACAGCATTTCTTAAAATTTGTGTAGCCCTCTTTCCCAAATAAGAATTGGTACCTTCTCTTCTACCTTTGGAGGAATGATTTATCTGCCTGGGTACTCAGAGTCAAGCTCTGATTCTGACACTGGCATGCATCTCTGGACCAAAGCACGCCATCTTTTGAACAATATGATGATGAAGGATTGGAGTCTGTTTCTATGGGGTCCAGGACTGGGGATGGGGAAGTGAGGAGGAGGGGAAGGCAAGACTCATGCCTTGGGGTAGAGGGATGATGATGATTTTGCCTGAGCCCCAGAGGCAGTGGTGGGTATATTGACCCTTGGTTGGGATAGGAGAAGGAGAACTGCAGAAAGATTTTGGTTTGTGGGATCCAATGATGGTAACTGCTCAGCGAATCTTCTGGTGTATCATTCAGATATTCTCTAATATTACTGTTATTTGTCACTTTATATTCCTTTCTCATTATAAAGGAAGGTCTGTGAGGTCTGGGTCTGTGTCTCAGGCATCTCCTCCTATCCCACAATATACAGTGTATTGCACATAGTAGGTCCTCGGTATTGAATATTGGCTCTGTTGACTTGTCACCTTAGGCATCCATACTGCACAGTGCGACCTCTTCTCTCATCAGAATTTGCTAATCTAACATCATCATAAAGAAGACACTTGAGACCTCCTGAAAATAGGACAAATTTTAGGAGTAAGCAGTGGGTGAGAACTGGACTTCCACTGAGGATCTTCTCCCATTATGCAACTTTTGTTGCCCACTTCTTTTCTTCACCCCATTTCATTAGATTAGTTACATGTCTTTATTGTTGCATATATCAATAGATATATACTGAGCTAATTCTGATACTGATTTTATTTATTCTCCATAGGCCCTTTACGTACTCATGCAGGTATTAGGGGTGAGGCTGAAGTTGAAAGTTCACAGATTTTGATGCACTCTCTCCCTCCTCTTCCTTTATTCAATAGTTATTAAATATTGATTATGTGTCAGGCACTGGGTTAAGTTCTAGAGGACAACGACAAAGGAAGATACAGTATCTGGTTTCAAATACATTTCAGTCTAGTGGAGAAATAAAAGGAAATAGTGGACACTTGGTATGAGGTGTAGGCAGCCAGTGAGGATCTCTCCCTGACTTGGTAGATCTAGGACCTTTCCGAGGCCATTGCCTGCTGAATTTTTTTTTACTAGAGCATCTGTGCAGTCGTGGATGAGTTAACAAGTTCTGCACTTGCCTTTCTCCATTTGTGCAGGGTGGAGATGTCTGCCGAGAGGTTAATTTCTAACAGAACATTTCATCAATCTGTACCTAATTCCGATTACACCTGGGAATATGAGTATTATGAGATTGGACCAGTTTCCTTTGAAGGACTGAAGGCTCATAAATGTAAGTCTTATACAATTCTTCATTGTAAGCATAATATGTATTTGTCTTGACCTGTAAAATCCCCAGGAATTACTTTTCCTGAACGTTCTTTTTACGGAACTCTGTCCTTGACCCCTGCAAACCCCAGAAAACGCCCACTCCAAACATAGGCTGATTGTTCAGGGATGGTGTTACATGAGGGCCTTGGTGATTCTGGGTGACAAAGGGTTTGAAAGCTTCCCTTAGTGGGGGAACATGAATCAATGTCATTCTCAAATTGAGATATTTTGTTAAAGCATTGACAATTCCAGCTCTCCCAAATTGTGTGAACATTTGGACTATCAAAAATGTGACAGAAGTATAATCTGGAACTATTAACTGAAGAACCTTCTTTTGTAGCACACACTCAGCAGCATCCTTTCAGCTCCATTGGTTTTCTGAAACTGCGGAGAGCGGTCTGTCTGTGTGTGTCATAATGATTGACAAGAAGAGCCCATGATTATTCCTAACTGTGTGGCAGAGGCATGAATTGTGTTTCATGTTATTGGAGGGATTAATGATCTGGCACAGAGCAAGGAAATATAATTCTGTGAAAGGTCAGCGTTCAACTCCAGTCATAACTGAATAGTGACTGGCTAGCATGAAGCATCTTTGTTTTCTTAAGTAGAATTGACATAATAAGCAGGGACTGCTGGCCGCTCCCAGGTCCTGTCATGGCTACCCCATAAATATTTCAGAGAGGCTTGGTTGTTTCAAAGTGAGTATCCTCAGCACTACCAAGACTTGAGGTTCGTAACTGGTTCAGGTTAAGGGGACACATTAGGAAATATAGGAGAGATTAGAACTGGAGATGCAGATGCGACAAAGGAAATGCTTTTGCTCTTTTAGTATCCCCTGGCCGCTACCACTCTGACTTGTCTTGGATTTCACAGTCCTTCACATCCACTTGCTGCTTCCTTGCAAAGAGGACTTTCTTTTATTTCTTTCAAGTTTATTGAGGTATAATTGACAAAATTGGAATATATTTAAAGTATACAAAGTGAGGATTTGATGTATGTATACATTATGAAAGGATTAATTAACATATTGATCACGTCAGGTATTTCTGTTCCTTTACTTATTTATTGGTGAGAACATGTAAGTTCTACTCTCTTGCAAATTTCAATTATACAGTATAGTATTGTACTATACTCACCATGTTATACACTAGGTCCTTAGACTTTATTCATTTTTATAACTGAAAGTTTGTACCCTTTTACCAACATCTCCCTATTTCCCCCACCCCTCAGCCCCTGGTAAACAATTTTCTAGTCTGTTACTACAAGTTCAATTTTTTTTTTTTTAGATTTCACGTATAAGTGATACCATGCTATATTTGTCTTTTTCTGTCTGGCTTATTTCACTTGGTATAATGCCCAACACAGGCTCATCCATGTTGTTATAAAGGACATCATTTCCTTCTTCTGAATAATATTTCATATTGTATGTGTATCACATTTTCTTGATTCATTCACCCATTGATGGACACTTCAGGTTGTTTTCCTACTTCGGCTATTGTGAATAATGCTGCAATGAACATGAAAATATGAATATCCTCTTCAAGATAGTGGTTTCCTTTGGATATATGCCCAGAAGTAGAATTCTGATCACATAGTAGTTCTGTTTGTAATTTCTCGAGGAAACTCCATACTGGTTTTCCCAGTGCCTGTACCAGTTTACATTCCTACCAACACCAACAGTGGACGAGGGTTCCCTTTTCTCTCTATCCTCACCAACATTTGTTATTGCTCGTGTTTTTGATAATAGATATTCTAATAGGTATGAAGTGATAATCTCATTGTGGTTTTCATTTGTGTTTCCCTGATAATTAGTGGTGTTGAGCACCTTTCCATGTGCCTGTTGGCCATTTGGATGCCTTTGGGAAAATGTCTATTCAGGTCTTTTGCCCATTTTTTAATTGTATTTTTTTGCTATTGAATTGTATGAGTTCCTTGAATATTTTGGATATTAACCCTTTATCAGATATGTGGTTTGCCAATATTTTCTTCCATTCCACAGGTTGTCTTTCATTTTGTCGATGGTTTACTTTGCTGTGCAGAAGTCTTTTAATTTGATGTAGTCCCATTTGTTTGTTTTTGCTTTTGTTGCCTTTGCTTTTGGTGTCAAATCCAAAAAATAACCTCTAAGACTTATGTCAATGAGCTTACCCCTATGTTTATGACCACTGTTTTGAATTCTATCAGCAACTTATTTTTATTTCAATAAGATCTGTTTCTGGAGATTTATCTTGTTCCTTTGTTTGAAACACATTCCTCCTTTTCTTTGTTTTCCTTGACTCTCTGTGTTGGTTTCTGTGCATTAGATAAAACAGCCACTGTTCCTAGTCTTGACAGAGTGGGCTTGTGTAGGAGATGGACCTTGACACTCAGCCAGGCCTGAGCTCCTTGTTGTCTCTCATATTGTTATGATTTTCCAAGCAACCATCTTTGTTCTTAGTGGTTCTCAGTAGTTGATGATATGTAAAGACTGTCCATGTCCCAAAGAGGAGGTTCATGATCAGCACCTAGATACAGTCTTATTAGAAGCCAGATCCTCAGAGAGCAGCTGAAAAGTATGTAGTTAAACCCCTTCCAGGGAGAAACTGGGGGACGGGCTTTTTGTCTACTCCCTCTGTGCTGGGCCTGGTGAGTAGCCATGAAGGGGTGTTCCTGTGCTTGTTAAGAACTGCTTCTTTGTTTATTACAGTCCTGTGGGACTCATGAATATAAACCCCATCGCATATCAGAGGCAGGAGCTGGGAGGCCTGTCCCTTGGGTAGCCGCTGCAAAAGCTAGGCCACCTGACTTGTGTACAACCTCCTTTCAGGGAGATACCGGTGACTTGGTTTTATTATTGGAGTGGGGTGAAGGGAGAAGGCCGGGGAGATGTCCAATAGCTTCACTGATCTCTGGAAAGGATCACCAGCCCCTAAATGCCTGCTAAATTAGAAGCCTGGCCTTCAGGCAGCATCTTTTAAGGTAAGCAGATAAATCTTTTTAAAGAAAGACTGGGAGAATGGTGTTTTTGCCTGTTCCCTCTGCACTGAGCCCTGAGGGGCTAGCCATGGTAAGGACTTGTAACCCCATTAAGAACTACTTCTTTGTTTGCTATATAATCTTGGAGTTCTCATGGATGCAAGCCCTGTTGATTTTCAGAGCTAGATGTTTTGGGGCCCCACCTCTCAAGTGGGAGTCTTAAAAATTGGGGCTCTAGATGTACAATCCAAACCCTTTCCTCCTCAGGGAGAAGATGGAAGTTGGGGGTTCCCTCCCAATTGTATATTGCTGTGCTGGGAGCAGGTTTATGGCAAGAGTATGTCTCAGCCTTTCCCACTCATTTAGATGTGGATATTTTCTCATTTGCCAGATACATAGGAGTCACTCAGCTTGTGCCTGGATCTCTTTCAGAGGGAATCGTTCCACATACAGCCATATATTTGTTGTGTCCATAGGAGAAATGGAACTCAGGAGACTCCTAAATTTCTCTCTTGGTCAACTCCCCATTTCAGTTACTTAAGTGGTTTAGCCTTTGTCTCACTTCCCTGTTGTAGGAAAGGTCATAACAGCCCAGGCATCATGTGTGGGTCCTAAGGGCTCAGATGCCACTTTTTGCTGGTGGCTGTATTAGAACATTTGACTAGGAAATTAGAGGGATGGAGGCAGGGATACTCCTGCTGGTTCCTACCTTCTGGTCTCTACCAATGGGTCTGTAAAGGGCTTTGGAATTACTTATTTCTTCTATAGAGGACTTTCTATTTTTGTGCCTTAAAAAACCATTAATTAAGCTGCATATCCTTTACCTCGGAAGTGAATAGTAATAATTAAATGCTTTCACTTATTCCTTTATTCATGTCTGCTCGGTACTTTGTGGAAATAAAAAAAAAGGCACACGGGATCCATAAGGATATGCTATCATTGATTATCTGATGGAAGACTGTTACGGACAGAATGTAAAATTACTCTCTTTAATTTAATTCTTTGATCTGCTCTTTTTCTAGGACAATTTAAGTAAAGACACTGCTTATTAATAATTTTAGTGGAAATCAAAATGGCTGGGCAAATTGCCATGTATTTCCCTTTAATATAGGCTTTTACACCTTGGAAACACATTTTATTTTTTGTGTCAGTTTGCTTTTGCCCCTTTTCCTTAGTTTAAGTGGCAAAGAAGACATACATGCTATTGTAATTTTGGTTGGAACATTTCCAGAGACAATTTAAAATCTTTTTTTAAAAAAGCATTTTATTTACTTATTTATTTTAAAACTTTAAAAATTAAATTTATTGGAGTGACATTGGTTGATAAAATCATATAGTTTTAAAGTGCACAATTCAATAATATATCTTCTATATATTGCATTGTGTGTTCACCACCCAACATCACATTTTCTGACACCATATATTTGCCCCCTTTACCCTTATCTACCTCCTCCCCCCAAACCCCCTTTCCTTCTGGTAGCCACTAAACTGTTGTCTGTGTCTATGAGTTTTTGTTTGCTTGAAAAATCTTTTAGAAGTACATTATATTCTGGAAATGATTATAACTTGAAAAAATTTCTGCAAAAGACAGGCAGAAGTGTGACACATCACAGACTTACTTTACCTACTGTACCACTAATAAAGAATGCTTTTGTGAGTTTTAACATTCACATCAGGAAAAAACCAAAAATCTCTAGGTGAGTCTTTACTGTTCTGATGTAAGAGATCTGATTAAAGAAGAGGCCCTTAGCTTGACAATATATGAGACAGAAAAGAATTAAAAATTTTTTTAAATCCCCCATACATACAGGAAAATAAAAAAGATGGTCACTATTGTGCTATGTACATTGAGGTAGGCTCTTTCATTTTAAAATGCTGTGATTCTGACCTTCAAGTGTAGCCCTTTGTTTTGCTGAGCAAAATTCAAAGCCGTTTGGGTACAGGTACAAAAGAATAGCAGCAATACATTTCAAGGTCAGGATAGGAATGACCGTAGCAGTTATCTTCGTTTCTTTTACCTGTAATGAGTCATACTCGGCAACAATAGCTACATCTTGAGTTAGACTAGGTTCTTCTGGCTGCTGAAATTAAGATTCCTACCTTCAAAGGGTCTTTCATCTGAGAAACAACCTCTCATGGCCATTTGAATTTTCCTTTTGCTCTCAGCTTTTAATCTGGTTTTAAACCTTATAATGTATCAGAAGTAGATATATATGTGACATATATTTGGTACCAGTGGAATTAACTTTCATTCATTCAGCACATATTTATTGTGCCTGTATGTGCAGTACTGTTTTAAGCACTGGAGATAAAACAGTGAACATAAAAGACAAAAATACCTCCTCATGTCGGTCTTGAATTCCAGTGGAAGAGAAAGACAATAGATAAGTTAAATAATTAAACCATGCCAGATGGTGATTTAAAAAAATAAATAAAAAAGAATAAATAAAAGAGAAGAAGATGATGTGAAGTATGTAGGTGAAAGTATAGACAGAGTGGCTATGGAAGGCTTTACTGAGAAGGAAAAATTTGAGAAAAGGCCTCAAGGAAGTGAGAGATTGAGCTATAAGACATCTGGGGAAGAACATTCCAGAAAATGTTCCATGGCAGGAATGAACTGGAACCTTTAAGGATCAACAGTGAGGCCAGCATGGCACAAGGGAGTGAGTAAGAGGCAGAACAGCAGGAGATGAAGTCAGGGAATGGGGAAGAGGGCACAGGGGCCCTAGAAGTCACGCTAATGACTTTGATTCTATTCTATTTTTTTTTTTTTGAGAAGTCATTTCAGGGTTTGGAGAAAAGGAGTGGTATGGTACCTGGCTTCAATAAAACCACTCTGCAGCAGGAGAAGGAGGGCAATAAGATTGGAAGCAGAGCCGGTCAGGGAGCTATTGCGGTGGTCCAGGCAGCTGGCGATAGTGGCTTAGACTATGTTGGGGGCAGTGGAGTGGTGAGAAGTATATAAATTTTGGATACTTTTTGAAGATAGATGAAGAAGGATTTGTCAATAGATTGGCAAAGGGGTGGAAGAGACAGAGAAGGGCCAAGGATGATTTGAAGATTTATGATCTCACTAATTGGCAGGATGATTTGCCATTAACTAAGACTGTGGAAGAAGCAAGAAGTTCATGAGCTCAGTTTTGGATGTGTTAAATTGAGACTTATCAGACATCCAAGAAGACACAGAGGGGGGAGGTGTGCAGTGAAATTTGAGAGTCATCAGCATATAAGTGGTATTCAAACTCAAGATACTGGATGAATGAGTGTAGGTAAACAAAAGAGGTCCAAGCATTGAGCCCTGGGACATGCTCGTATTTAGAAATTGAGGTGTGTTGAGAAGACAGCAGCAAAGGAACCTGAGTGGAATTTCCAGAAAGAGAGGAAGAAAACTGGGCAATTGTGGTTTCCTGGAAGTCAAGTGAAGAAAGGATTTCAAGGATGAAACGATGGTCTGTGTCAAGTTAGGTGAGGACTAAGACTTAACTGTTGGATTTACAATGTAGAAGTTTGTGGCAATGATTTTAAAAGCATTTTAGTAAAGTGTTGGGAGGGGAAGGCTGATGGACTTGGTTCAAGAAAAACAGGAGGAGAGGAATTGGAGACGGTACGTACAGACAGATCTCTCAAGAATTTTGCTATAAAGAAGAGAAATGGGACATTTATGCAGGGCTTAGCGGGGTGAGACAGGGTGTTCTTTGAGAAGCAGAAGCAAAAGCCTATAAGTCAATGAGTGGACATGGTTACATCTTAGCAGGACCACTCTAGCTTCTGCACTGAGGAAAGACTGAAGGAGCATCCTCTTATTTTGAGCCATCAGTGGTGGTGACATTCCATGCTTTTATCATATGCCAGCTTACAGATAACGCCAGATACGTGCATGGATGTGTCAGTAAGAAGCTAGGTTCGCAAGCTGAGAAGCAGAGTGAGAGCTTGTGAAGGCTGGGAATAAGACAGGACATTGTGGGCATAGTAGAGAGAAATCCTGGAGCATCATTGTTGGCCCCTTGCCAGGAATTCATACCATAGAACTGACCCTGACACCTTAGGAACCAGAAGTGGTGTGAGGACATTGCTGGCTCTGGTATCCTGAACCCTGTCTTTCAAATTAAATATTAACCTTTGTTTTACACACAACCATGAGAAGGAAAGATCACAATTTATTCTTAGGAAGTGGAGAGGAAGTGGTGAAAGATGAGGTAGTTGCTATAGTCCTACCTTAGAGTAGAAAAGATACTACATGGAGAAAAGACCGTACCAGTCAAAGACGTGCAGCTGTGAGCTTTCAGCTCTCATTTCGTTCCATTCATTAGAGGTCAGGTTAAGGGGAAGTTATTTTATTATGACACATCCCATTTGGAATTCCCTGAGCAATGTACTCTACTCCCTTACTATAATGCTCTCAGAGTAGCTCATTTTCTAGACAGGACAGGGTGGCCGCTTGGCTCCATTAGAACCCTCTATGGAAGGCTTCTCTTGGCATCCTTAACCACTGGCCTCATTGGAGCTTCTCTCTATGTAAACTGCTATTCTGACTTCCTTCCAAGAAAGGGTGTTTTGAGGAAGACCAGGGGCTGCATGTTCCTATTTTACTACAGTGCCCATGCTCATGAAACTTGGCATATAAATAAAATTTCAAGAGAGTTTGGATGTTCCTGGGATGAGATGGGGAATCTCCCATGATATTGGAAAGGGGCTCAGGGTGAGAAAGTACCCTGGGGTTGGGCCACTTGGCAGAGGATGAGCAGAAGAGAAGTAATAGAAATAATTTAAAGAAGCAGAATTTCATTTGAGGGGGAATGTGAATAAGCAAAGCAACACATATAAGCAAAGTTAAATGAAACGTGATGAGAAACAGATACCGCATTATCAAGAAAACATTTGGAAATGTTGGATCATGGGGATTCTCAAATTCTAACCACAGTCCTCCTCATCTGCACTCTGCTCCCCCAACTCCCTGAGGGCTGCGAACCTCCCATGTCCCACATTATTGTTGCTTTGGGGCACTAGCAGGGCAAGGGGAGGGAACTGGGCTGGGTTAAAGGCACCTTTTCTCCACCTCTGCCCACCTTGGATTTAGGAAGTGGAGGGGATGCAGGCATCATTTGCAGCGTGAAAGATGTCCTTCCTAGTAAACATTTAAAAAATGAATCAAAACGACTAGATTAAATCCTCAATTGAGAATTTAATGCTGGTGTATTACTTTAGAATTTGTTTTTGCTATGCAAGCAGTTGAAATACAGTGTGCTCTCATTTATCTGTACAATAAATGAGCAGTACCCCCATAATTGAGATGTTACTGTTATATGTTAGTTGCACTTGTATACATGTGTTCTTGATATTTGACCTTATGAACTTTTTAGGCCTCGTTTCCATTATAAGACAAAGTCTACAGTTTCTATTTTTTGGCACGCTTAACTCCAGGAAAGATATATTCATTTTGCATCCAGAGTAATGAATAAATGTTGTTAAATAAAAGTTGTTAACCTCCAAGCAATAGTATGTGGAGAATAAAAATATGAATATGCAGAGTAAATTTCTAATCTGATTTCTTCACTTTAGGAAAAATGTTATGTATACAGAGAATGTTTTGCATTTAATCACATTTAGTATATAAGCTCCAATTTTTTCAACCGGTAAGCATCCCCACTGTATTTCTATGTAGATAAACTTATTAGAATAGGTCAGAAAATATAAAATGATTCAACTCTGTTGTCTCCCCCAGATTTGTGACCCTATTATGTATATGCCAGGTTCTGTAGATAGTCCAGTCTCATTCCTATCCCAGAGACATACACTTGTGACTATTAGCCAAGGAAGGGCCATGGAGAGAAGCACATGACCAAAATGTCATGAGACTCAGAGGAAGGAGAGAGTCCTCAGGTGGGGAAATTAGTCCTTGGTGAAGGAGGTGGCGTAAGGAATGGGCTTGGAAGGATGGATGGACTTTTATCAGCTCTAGGTGGGGGCAGGGTTTTCCAGCCAGGTAAAGGTAAGAGCCCCTGAAAAGGCTTGGGTCTTAGGAAGCTGTGGCTAAGAGTTAAGGTAAATACAGGGACACAATGTCCCTAAGTCTGATGGGAAACATAGGATTTAAAGTAGGGGTGAGCTGGAAGAAAATGATAATTTTAATAATAATAGCTGGAAAATGTGGGATACCATCTTCTCAGATGACAAACATTGTATAAAGCGCTTTATGTATGGAATCCTTTTTAATCTGGAAAAGGTCAATTTCATCTTTGTTGAAGAATTTTTCATAAAAGAGATATCAGAGCTGTGATAAAGGAGGTTCATACAGAGATGAAACACACAGAAAGATAGAAGACAGAGCCCGCAGGACGCCATTCACGTGTTAGCAAAAGATAATGAAGACCTGAGCTATTCCAGTGTGAACAGAAGTGAAATTACAAAATTGGGTTGTTTTGAATAAGAATTCTTTTAAAACTTCATATTGTATTTAATTTTGCATTTTCAAATTAAATGGAAATGCAATCTCTACTAAAAACTGTATTCGCTAGCTCAAGGCACTTCAGTGAAATCTTAAAGACCTACACAGCCTAGGTTCCTTCACCGGGATGTGGAAACCAAGAGTCAGTAAGGCCAAAGTCTCTTAGTGTTATCTGAGACAGAAACCCAGCGGTGACAGATACTTCACTCTCTCTCATTCCGTATATCTCATATGTCCTCAGATGAGGGATGGGTCAAGATTGTCTCATAAAGTCATGTATAGCAGTTCTTCCATTTATACTACAATGTAGTATTTCACTGTATGAGTAGACCGCATTTGTTCATCCCTTCGCATACTGATTTACATTGTTTCCAGGTTTTTTTTTGTGGGGGGAGGTTAGGGGTGGGGGAGGGAGTGGCGGGGGAGGGAGTGGCTATTATGAATAAAGCTTCTACCAAAAAAAAAAAAGAGAAAAGATCGCATCATAAGATTATTGATGTCTTCTCTCATTTTATGTACCAGAAAGCTCAGATCCCTTGAATGTTCAAGTTTTCAGCTGCTGTGAAATACTAATCCCAATATTAACTGTCTTGCAGATTCCATTGTGATTGGATTTTGGGTTGGTCTTGCAGTCTTCGTAATTTTCATGTTTTTTGTGCTGACCTTGCTGACCAAGACAGGAGCTCCACACCAAGAGTAAGTTTGGGCCGTTCCTAAATGACTGTTAAGACCCACAGGAAACTGAAGAAACCGAAATAGTATCCAGGGCTGGGGTTACTTCCAGTTGATGGAGAGATGGGCCTGGTTATGGATTTGCTGCCTGGACTCAGGTACTTATGGGTGGGATCTGCCTTCTCCTGGCATTTTGCTGCTTGCCTCTGGAGCTTGTTTTCAAGTGGACCCTTATTAACCTGGGTTTCTTTGTTCTTTTGCATAGTCTTAATACTGATACAGGCATGATTTTTATATTGAAATATTTATTTGTTAAGATGTATTTCTCCTTTGTCCCCAAATAGGTGACTCACCAGACTGAAAACAGTGAAAAAAGACAACAGCGAAGCAAGATGAAAACTAGTTTTTAAAAACATTTTAAGGAGCAGAGAAATAGTTGTTACAGAGTATTAGACTGAATCATTGACGATAAACACTGAGTTGAACACTTGAGTTTCCTTGAAATTAGGATAAAAAGGCAAATGCTAAGGATTATGTGATTTCTCATAGCAGGATAAAGACTATTTGTTTTAGGCTTTAGATTTAAGAAGGAACTTATTACATGGGCGCTTAAAGAACACTGAGTAACATCAGAAGGTATTCATTTAGTTATGGTTTGCAAAAATCTCAGAAATGTTTTAGAGAATTTTTTTTATTCCAACTCTTTTTAAAAAGAGAAAAATAACATGTTGAATCCCTTTATACTTGACCCCAGCAGGCACAGGTAGCATAGTCAAATTAGGTAATTAGAAGAGCTTTTGTTGGAGAGACTATTCACAAGTTGTGGCCAGGGAGGAGGACAACCCTACAGGATAGGTGGCACCCCAGGGCTCGCAACACTGAGTAGATACCACCCCAGTCTGAAGGGGGACTGACTGGAACCCAGGAGTTCTGCAGAAAGGGCAACTGAGAGGAGCTGTGACTTTGGGTCTAAGAACACAGCTAACCCAATGAGACCTCTCAGAGATCTTACTTTCCTCCCCCTTCCTCCTCTCGCACGATTGCTCCCATTGGCTGAACACAGCACAACCAGCAGCCAGACCTGCCATCAAAGATGGGGAAGGGTAGAAAGGGAGCTGGGGAGTAAACTGAAGAAAGTTAGCACAAATCCTAACTTTTACATCCACTATCTCACGTAATCTCTACAGCCTGGCAGCAGTATTCTTGTTATTGTATTTCATTACTCAGTCTCCAGTGTCTGTTGTTTAGTCTCCAGCCTGCACTTGAGCTATAGCAAATGCCTGGGTAAAGGGAACAGTTCTGCCTACAACTCAGCTATTTCCAGACATCAGGGTCTGGAAAAAGATTAAACACATTTTAAATGAAAGGAAAATGCCATGTTATTGAAGCATATGAAGACATATGGTTGAGAATCTCTTTAACAGCCACTGAAAAGCCGCTAAAGACATATGAACTCTCCCTTTCTCTTTCCATGTCCTCATAGACATCTGCACATGCCTTTGCTTCTCTTATATTGGTCCACGGGATTTGAAAATGTGGTGTCAATTGCAACAGTAGTAAGAGAAGCCAAGAACAAACTCAGATTAGGGCACATCTCATAGAGTGGTCAGGGAATAATAATACCCTATTATCTTCCTTTTCCTCTGAGGGACAGATGGATTTTTGCAGGGCTATTGAGACGGATTTATTTGATGTAGGATGCAGGCAATTTTATAGATGAAAACACTAGCCCAAAATAGAACATGACCTCCTGCAATGGTTAATTTTATATGTCAACTTGGCTAGGCCATGGTACCCAGGTATTTGGTCAAACATTATTCTAGATGTTTTGCGGTTATTTTTTTAAATTAGATTATTTAAATCAATATTCTTTGAGTAAAGCAGATCATCTTCTATAATGTGGGTAGTCCTTATCCAATCAACAGAAGGCTTTTCTAGAGACAGACTGACCTGCCTCTAGCAAAAAGGAATCTGGCAAAAGACTGTTTTCAGACTCGAACTGCAACTCTGCCCTAGGTGTACAGCCCTTTGGCCTTCCTGCAGATTTTGGACTTGCCAATCTCCACAACCACATAGACCAATTCCTTAAAATAAATCTGTCTCCCCTTCTCTCTGTAGACAGATAGAAAGACAGATAGATGATAGATAGATAGATAGATGAAAGATGATAGGTAGATAGAAAGATACATACATACATACACACACACACACACACACACACACACACACACACACTCACTCACTCACTCATTCACCTATTGCTTCTGTTTTCTGGAGAATCCTGACTGCTACGTTTCCTTAATATGTCTTGATGACCTTGGTGATCTCAGTGACTTGCATTTCCATTCTTCCAATTGGCAGTTCAGGCCTACTGCAAATGGTTTCTCTTTTGACAGTGGTTTTGAAAAATCTCAATCAAAGAACAGGGGTCATTGTAACTCTACATGCTATTAATGAGGTTTAGGAGAAAATCTAAACTTTTTTTACTTTTAGTAAAATAATGGATCAGCCCTCGGGCCACACCTTAAATACTTTTTTTGAGTCTGAGGCAGTGTAAGACATGGCATTTGGTTGCAGTCTATCATAATAGAAAACTGAAAGAAACAGACGTGTGGAAAAATCCCTATATGGATCAGTTAAACAAGCTTTTAGATCTTAGTAAACTTGACATTTATTTGGCAGAAATTTTCTCTAAAATGAATATTATTTTTTTCATTCAGCCAACTTTAATGTAAAACAACCAATTTTAAATTTGCCTGTGATAATTAGGCATTGAGGAAAGAATTAAAAATCATTGAGAATAATGAGAGCTTTTAAAAAAAAAAATTACCATATGCCAAGGTCTGCTATTCACTTTATATGTATAATCTCATTAAGTACTCATGGGAAGATGAAGTAGTAAACCTTTTAAGTATTCTCACTTTACAGATGAGAAAAATGAGGCTGAACCACTTGTCTGAGGTCTCACAGGTAAAAACAAACAAACTAACAAAAACAAAACAAAACAAAACAAAACTGTGGAGCGAGTCCTCAAACTAAAGACTCTTTGACTCTGAAATTCTTGTTATGAACCACTACATTAAATTATTTCATATCAGTAATTTTTAACCTCCCCTTTCTATCGAATGAAAGATATTAGTAAGCAATTAGATTTGTTTTCTTTTATCACATACTGGACCAAGCATGGGCCCCAGAGTCATACATTTCCAGATTTACTTACTGAAACTTTGGGCTGGATTTTTAACCTCTTTATGTTTGAGATTCGTCATCTGTAAAAATAAATAGTATCTGCCTCCTAGGATTTGGGAAAGATTAAGCGAGCTAACGCCTGTAGAGCTGCTGGCGTACCCTGGGCTCACAGTGGCACTCAGTGAAGATTAGTTCACCCCTTCAGTGTTAGTGGAAGTCCTGGTGAGAGCTGAAATGTCTATGCAAAGAGCAGGAGAGAGAAGAAGCTCATCTTCCCCTGCGACAGCCAGGTCCTAAGCATTCATGCAGCAGCTACACTTGTCAAAACGTTGCCTCATTCAACCCCAGCTTCAGCTTGAGTGTGTCTCTCAGTAAAACAGTAAGATGAATTTGGAAAGGAGGCTCAGTGGAGGACCATGGTGATGGGTCAGAAGGGACCGACATGTCGGAATTCTGACTGTTTTATATATCAAGCTCTCTTGGTAGTTACCAAGGATATCTTTGATAACTTCCTCAAGTAGGATATCAGGTAGCACACTTTTAGAATGTGACTCCGGTGTTCTGTTTAAGATACCTGATCAAGTCTGCAAGCTCAAAATGAACTAGTGCTGAATCTACAACTTAACTCTATCTTTTTCCCCATGGAGGCAACTCAGGGCAGGGCTGAGTGGCTTACGAAGATCTCATCACTACTGACATCTGGGAAGAGTATGTGCATCCCTTTGACAGTGGTGAGGCCCAAAGATGGCAGAGACCACCACCCCTGCCCCAGCTTCGTGTGCCCATTCCTTCAACAGACATCACTAATCAATTGTGTTATCTTCCCTGCATAGCTAATACTTTGCTTCAGAATCATTTTCAAACCACCACTCCAGGCAGCCATCAGGAAAAATCACTGTTTACCTGAGAAAGAACATATATTTGACATCCGTGGATGGACCTTCATTTATTAGCTTTGGATTGCAGGGCTGAGATCAATTCAACTACGCAGAGCCAATGACACTACAATAAAATGGGCAAGTTTTCCCCTTGAAGTTTTCGTCTTGGGATCATATTAGATTAATAATTTCAGTTCTGGGATCAATGACTACGGAGTGACTTCTGTTAAGGGAGGAAATGTGCAGCAATCAGACTAGGTTATGAGACAGTACCAACTCCCAAATCTCAGTATAACACAACCCAGACTCATTTCTTGCTCAAGTTACATATCTTCCAGGGGTTGGCACGAGCTTCTCCACTTGTAGATACATTGTCCCCACTTCCCAGCTTTCTTGATTACTGTGAGGGGCAAGAAAAGCCTGGTGATCTCACCCCTGCTCCCTGTTCTTCATCCCTTCCTCTCATAGCTCATTGGTCAGAACTAGCCACACCCACCTGAGCCCAGGCTCAGAAGGGTAAACTGTGAATCCAGAAGGAGAAGCCAACCAGATATTGGTGCTCACTAGTGAAGTACACCGCAGAGGGATAAATGCTATCACAAAGCTGACATCACCTTTCTTAAAAGCTTTTAGGCCCAAGATGTAGCTTTAATGGGGATTATTTTCCTCATGGAATATTTGCTATTCTGTGACGGGGGTGAGTGGGGGGGGGGACCTCTTATCTGGATTCTTTATGGATAGTGATGATTAAAGAACCATTTTCCCCTACTTTCTCAGCTAAAGAGCCATTTATTCTCTTTGCTGTCTTGTTAAAGCATTATAGCCCCATTATCATAAATCTGCCAGAGAGAGAGAGTTACAGGAAAGGCTTAGATCGCATTTTTATGTTGAATATTTTGGAATTCTTAAAAAATATATATCAAGCCCAGACGTCATATATCTCATATACCCTCCTTCGTAGCCTTTGCTAAGTGCACTTTGTCCAGGTGTGTGTGTGTGTGGGGACGGGAGGAAGGTGTTCTTCATTAGGGGCTCATGACTTTGTAAAAATGGAAATTACATTTTACCTTGAGTTGCAATTTACCTGAATATGGCATTCACTAAAAGATGAATATAGTACAACTAAAAGCTAATAGCAGGAAAGTGTCAGCTTTCAAGGTGTTTATAGTGACCCAGGTCATAGGAACTAGTTGGCAGAATGCAGATGCAGTGAGTAGTTCCCGAGGAGGTCCTGTCATTTGGAGGTGTCTAGAAGTCTATCACTACCAACAGGCAGAAAATTCGACTATTTTATGTATCTGATTTCATTTATCCACCTTCGTTCAGGAGTTACTTTTAGTTACCCATCACTTAAGAGGTGTTTACTGAGTGCACAGCTGCGGGCTTGCCCAAGGCTATGCCAAAGGTCATCCTAAGGAAGCACAATCTTCCATGCCCCAGAGAGGCTGACATCTTCCTGCTAAGTTCCACTGACTGCTAATGCAACCAAATGGTGCTTCTACACACAGAGAAGTGTTTGGTTGGAGCCTCTACTTGGGCTAATTACATGAGATAAAGCTCTTAGCATAGGCTATGGCTCCATAAATGTTAGTGGTTATTACTATTTTCTCAGGTTGTTAAGTACAGAAACTTTCACTCTTATTAGGTCTTCGTTTATCTTACGCATTTTTAAAAGTCCACGGGAAATACCAGACTCCCGCAGCTGGTCTGCCCACCGCTTTTCACGAGCAGGGCAAACCTAAGGAGAGTTGTGGGCTTGCTAAGACTCTTTGTATAGCAGCAGATACTTCATTTTTAAAAACTAGTCATAAATCTGGAAAATCCTAAGGGGAATAACCCAGAACATTATGGGATTTTTTTTTCCTCTGCCAATAGAAGTGGGAGGAGTCTGTCCTCCTGATCTGATTCGTCTTTGTGTCACAGAGGAAGGTACACTTCACTAAACACTGGAGGTGGCTGTGTCTCTCATGGGAATCAGGGCTTCAGACCACCCTGCAGATAAGCCATTCAGAACACCGATTGGGGATCTAATGGCTGCAAGGCCCTTTGAGAGATGCAAAGATAAATAAAATACAGACTAGCAGATAGGAGAGAAAAGACTGCATACAGATAGCTCTGACAGGAGCCAGGAAGGGATACAATCTCTAAGAGAAGGTCAGTAAAAATACAGAAGCGGCACAGGGGAGAGACAGATTGCTGCCTCCATGGAAATCAGAGAGTCTCCATGAGGCAGTGATGTTTGAATTGGACAGTGAAGAAGGTGTTTGATTTTGGCAGACAAAGAGGAGTAGAATGAACAGCACAAGCAAAGGCACACAGAGGGACAGTCCTGAGTGCCTCAGGGGACAGTCAGGTCCCATGTGGCTGGGACCTGAGAGGACTGGTGAAAGAGAACACTGGAAAGGCCAGCGGATATGAGGGTGGAGGGTCTGAAATATAAGGCAGAAGAGTTTGGGGAGTCAGAGTTTGTGAGAAGGAGAATTCCATGGAAGTGAATGAAAGTCACTGTCAGAGAACAGGATGGATCCTCACATTAAAGGCTCTCTGCTCAGGTTCAGATTATTCCACAGGGAGAGAGGATACATGACACAACCCGTGGTGAGAAAAAGAAAAGACTAAGAATCAGAACGGTCTGAAGAGTCTTTTTGTTCTGGCTGCTGCAGTTCAGTGATGTTGCAATCATTGGTTAAGTTCAAATTGCATTTCTTATAACAAACTGAAAACGAGGGGTATAAATTCTTAAAACAAATAAGTGAAACAAACAATTTTAAGGTTCAAGTTTCTATCAAAATAAACAATTGTAACTTTTTAAAGGTTAGGTTGGCACAGGAGTACTCCTGAATACATCAGCTAGATTTCAATTTCATGATAACAGGATATAGAATAGGTAGGACTGAGACAAAAATAAAGGCACTAAAATTCTTGGTGATTCTAAATTGTCTAAAAATTGTCTTCGTCTGTTTAGTCTGCCATCACAGAATGCCATAGACAAGGTGGTTTATAAGTAACAAATTATTTCTCATAATTTGGAGCTGAGAAGTCCAAGATCAGAGTGCTGGCAGGTTCAGTGTCTGTTGAGAACCTGTTTCCTGGTTCATAGATGGCGATCTTCTCACTGTGTCTTCATATGGAGGAAGGAGTGAGGGAGCTCTCTGGTGCCTCTTTTATAAGGGCATTAATCTCATTCATGAGAGCTCCACCATTATGACTTAATCACCTCTCAAAGGTCCTATCTTCCAATACCATCCCATAGGGTATTAAATTTTGATCTATGAATTTTGGAGGGACACATACATTCATCTCTGGAACAAATATTCTTCATTCTTTTTTTTTTTTATGATACTTATAACAAGGTGTTAATTGCTAGCTCAGTCAACATATCAAAGTTTCTCATTATTTCAATGTTGCAGTTATTGAAGCTTGTGGCTTCTGGTTTCAACCACAATTTTAATCAAGCTGAAATTTAAGATGTTTGGTTTTTGTAATTTCTAATTTTCACAGGCATAACCAAAGCACATTCTTCATTAGATTTATTCCTAAGTATTCTATTTTTTTGATGCTATTGTAAATGGAATTATTTTTTTAGTTTTCTTATTGTTTGTTAGTATGTAGAAATACTACAATGAATTTTATATAAGATCAATTTATAACCATAGTGCTGGGATAAACATAAGGAAAAAATGAACTTTGTCCCCTATCTCAGTATAGATCATATACCCAGAAAGCTCCAATAGAACTTTCTGTGACGATGGAAACATTCTCTGTGCTGTCCAATCAGGTAGCCACTAGTCACAAGTGCTTATTGAGCACTTGAAATGTGAATACCAGGAAATCAAGTTTTAAAGTTTACTTAATTTTACTTAATTTAAATTTAAATAGGCACCTGTGGCAAGTGGGTACTTACTGTATTGGACACTATTATTCTAGAAGAAAGCATAGAGAATATCTTCGTGATTTTAGGGTTGGCAATTATTTATTAGAGAGGATATAAAGGCAATAAACATAAAAGTTAACAAATTGAACTTAACTGAAACTTAGAGCTTCTGCTCATCAGAAGACATTTTTAAGAAAATGAAAATATAAATCACAGATCAAGAGAAAATGTTTGCAAAAAATATATCTAACAGAAGACTTTTATTCAGGATATATTACAAGAGAAAATGTTTGGAATAAATATATATTTCTGACAAAGGACCTATATTCAGAATATATTACCAGACTTCTACAAATCAATAACTAAAAACAATCCAATTTAAAAAATGGGCGAAAGACTCATACAGACACTTTATAAAAGAAGATAAACCAATAGCCAATAAGGACATGAAAGGATACTTGATATTATTATACATCAGAGAAGTACACATTAAAATCACAGTGAGGTGACATTTCACTCCCATGAGAATGGCTAACATTAAAAAGACTGACAACACCAAATGTTGACAAGGATGTAGAACAACTCTAATTCTTATATACTGTGGTGAGAGTATAAAACAGCACAACCACTTTGAAAAATTCTCCATGGTTTCTTATAAAGTTAAGCCCACATGTACTAATGATCCAGTAATTCTACTCTTAGGCATGTACTCAAGAGCGATAAAAACATATATTTACAGAGAGAATCTTCAAGAAAGTTCATAGCAGTTTTACTTACAACTTTAAATGGGAAACAATTCAAATGGCCTTTAACAGGAAAATGAATAAAGAAATTGTAGTGTATTTATACAATGGAATTATACTGAGCAAGGAAAAGGACAAACTTGTTAAGTGCAACAACATAGATGAACCTCAGAAACACTGAGGAAAAGAATACAGGCACAAAAAGCTATATATTGATTCCACTTGTATGAATTTCAAGAACAGGCTACACTGATCTGCGGTGATAAAAATCCAAACAGATTGCCTGTTGGAAGTGGAAATGGACTGGAAGGTCAAGAACAGGCAAAGCTGATTAATGGAAAAAGAAATCAGAGCAGTGTATCCTAAAGGGGGTGGACATGGAATGGAAGGATAAAGGAAATATTCAGTATATCTTGATTGAGGGTAGTGGTTACATGGGTATATAAATTAATAAAAACATATTGAATTTTATACTTGTGATCTGTGAGTTTCAGTATGTAAATATTACCCAGTGGTAGGATGACTAGAAACTGCATTGAAGCAAGCTGTGTCCGTGGTCACGGGTTTTCACATACAGGTCTTTTAGTTTATCAGGCAAGGAAAGAGGAATAAAAAGACTATCTATTGAGTATTTAATGCTTACCAGAGTCTAAGACTACAAAGATGAACTTTTCTCTTGTTCTCAGAGAGAGAGAATCAGACCAATTGCATTGCCATCACACCAAGAGATCATGGTGGGTGCTGTCTTGGCTATGTCCCAGGGAGGGATAAAGCTCTCTGTGCCTTTGTTCTTCAGCAAGGGTAATTAATGGACCCAATTCTTAATCCTGAGAAAATGTGGCCTGTGTGATGGAAGGGCTGCTGCACACAGATGGCTTTTTGGGTCCGCGTTCACACTCAGCTGATGCTCCAGACAGGCAGAAAAGCTATTACTCAGAGCTTCTTAGCCCTGCCATTGGGGAATGGTGCGGGCCCCAGCAATCTTATTCATGCTTTTTTTCCCCAAATGTTTTAAGCCCTTCTTTTTGCCAGCTAACATTTTAGCTTATTAGGTCACGGGTTGCTGGCACCCTCATCTCTGTTCTCAAACATCTTTTAAACAAGAGTGAAGTGACAAGGAAAGAAAATCACCCACTAAAATGTAAGACCACTTAAATTTGCATGAGAGCAGAAGTCATTCAGAGTCTTCCTAAAGTGATTGTTCTTTAAATTCTGAACACGTGACCTACTGCATGTCATACTCTTGTGTAAATAAATGATCTTCACATTACTTCTGCTCAGTGGGCAGTGAGATTTGTTCACTAGACTTATTACTAAAAGGAAAATCTCAGGCTTCTGAGAGAAATTTCTTGTGTGATATCACCCTGGTAATCACGGTAGGAGATCGATCTGATGGACTGCAAAATTTCTAGGGTTATTGATCTCTGAAATGCAGGTGACAGTTGATAACTTATTGTTTCGTAAATATGATCGGATTTTCCAGACCTGTAGATTGAATCTATGCTCTTCCCACTCCTGTCACTAACTGGTTGTGAGACTGAAGTGGGCAATCTGATTGCTCCTTACCTTAGCTTGTGCATTTGTAAATTTGGTATAGTAATTTTTGCCCTAAGTGACTGCACTGGTCAGTTTTGAAAATCGAGTGAGATAAATGTATATGACAGTACTTTGAGAAACGTGAAATCATCTCTGCGAGATAATATTGTCATTGTTTAGACTGGCCTGATGTAGGTCAGTTGCTCTAAACTTGAGCATGAGTAGTGATCCTGGAGATTCTATAAAAATATAGATTACTGGATTCTACTTCCAGAAATTCTGAGGGTCTGAAACTCAGGATTCTACCTTTTAAGAAGGACTTCAAGTAATGACAATACAGATGATTGAAGAGTCCCGCTGAGAAATGCTGGTGTATGATGGAGAATATCAGGAGATCCCTCAGCAAGATGTCTCTTTGCAGGAAGGTCCATGGGCCCTCATCTTGAGGCTTTTGCCTTGGGTTTATTTGTACATGTTCAGAAATACTGTCTCTCAGTTCTGATGTCTGTCTGCATGCTCTGTACAGGGACTTGCACTCAATACATGCTCAGTGGAAATATGCCAGCCTGACCTACATGCCGACAACCAGGATTCTGTAGGAGAATGGGCTGGAGTGTAAGCCATCTTTTATTTCACTTTTCTTCACAGCAATGCAGAGTCTTCAGAGAAGAGATTCAGAATGAACAGCTTTGTGTCAGACTTTGGAAGACCACTGGAGCCAGATAAGGTGTTTTTTCGACAGGGCAATGAGGAATCCAGGTCTCTCTTTCATTGCTACATTAATGAAGTAGAACACTTGGATAAGGCCAAAATTTGTCAGCAGACCACAGCCCTTGACAATGACGTTCAACTCCAGGAAGTCATCAGAAGCAGCGAGCGGCCAGAGGAGGAGCTGAATAGGCTCATGAAATTTGACATCCCCAACTTTGTAAACACGGACCAGAACTCCTCCTTTGGAGATGATGATCTTCTGATATCAGAACCGCCTATTGTTCTAGAAAATAAGCCAGTTTCCCAGAGCTCACACAAAGACCTGGATTGAGAAACATGCTCTGTAAAGTGTCTTCCTGAAGATGTTGGATCTGTGTGTGTCTACCAAGAAAACTCCACTCAGCAAGGGTAATAAATTGTGTGCATGCTTGTGTGTGTGAGAGAAAGAAGAGACAAAGAGACAGAGACAGAGAGAGAGAAAGACAGAGAGCCCCTCAGAAGAGAGCCGATTAAGCCATGTTTTATGCCTTTACATATTTGGGACTTTTTTTGGGAATAAAGTACACTGTCTCATCTTGTTGAAAAATTTGGCCACATGCTCAGTGTCAGCATTCCTCGGGGTGGCAGTTATCATACTGCATTCCACTCTGGCCCTGCCGCTACCATGCTCTACCTTTAGCAAGTTGCCTTACACCTCTGGGCTGCCACATTTCTAACTGTAAGGTGAGGAGTCTGGAGTAGGTAATCTATCCCACCTCTAATATTTTATGAACTTATGAGTTTGTATCCAGACAAGGCTGGGATATATACATAAAGCATTAGAAATGAGGGTGCTGCCACCTCTTACTGTAGGATCCCCCAAATGTCTGCACCTTCCACTCTTAACTGATTGCAGCTTTCATTAGGAACCTGAGTTTCTACTAGGACATCAGGAGACTCGTCTCACACAGTCACTGTGGGCAACATTTCTGTTGGTTGTGCTGAAACAGCTTTTCTGAGAATCTCTGCCACCCAGGCTCAAACCTGGGGTCGGCCCTACCCCCTGCCCTCAAGGAGTCCTAATTCATGTTACATCGCATGGCACTTCTGTCCCCAAGGAATGTAGGAAAGATTATCAGCTGAGTGAAGGGGGTGACTTTTGTGTATCTCTGTGTTGATGTATCTGCCTCTGGTCACACTGCTGTGCCACTGGCTACTGAACAAGAAAAGTGCATTTGCATGCTGCCTATTTATTTGGTAGATGTGTAGGTGATGGTCATCTGGCTAGTATGTGGCTTTGAGCTGAGATGGTGAATGGGTGCTAAATACCCCGCCAACAGATATTCAGAGTGGCCTGGTGCAACATAGAGTTAAACCTGCACACTGGTATCAGAAACAATTGGTTGGTTTCTCACTCTGTCAGTTGCATGCATGGCCGGCCAGCTGCTAATCTCTGGGTGGCATTTCATTATGAATTTGTTCACCACTTGTCTTGCTAAAAAATAAATGTATTTGATTGCACAAGAATTTCCTCTGGTTCTTTGTTTTTATACATCCAGGTTTTTTATTTCCTTCTTAAAATTATTCCTTGTTTATAATGCCTCCTAACTTCTATAATTAGTAATTATCCCACCAAAAGAAATCCCTTTTCCATAATGTCTTTGGAGGGAAATATCATCCTTTAAGACTCTAACACTAAACAAAGCAAGGAGTGAAATATTTTTTGTAATTAAAGCTGCTTTAACACATTTTTGCAAAAAAAAAAAAACTTGCTGTTTTTATGACTATTTTCAGAAAAGAGAGCAAGAGTAGTGAAGAATGCTGATTTTATTAACTTCTACGAATATGAATATTATTCATAATTTACCTAACCAAATATAACCCATGAGCTATTTCTTATTAAGATTCAAAGCTATTTAAATGGTAACTTATTTAGAAATAGATTTATTACAAGACTGAAGAACATTTAAAAGTTGGAAAAACACCCATGACTATATCATTTTTATGAACTAAATGTCAAGAACTGTGAAGGATCTAGGATTTTACCCCTCTTGAAGCTAACAAGTTAGCCTGGCACAGCTTTCTGGGTGCTGGCAGAAGACCCTTGGGTCAGAGAAAAGAAGTTCATTACAGCACAGCAGGTAGTGTGTGCTTTATGTTCATGTCGATTCCTGAATTCATTTCCTTTTGCTGCTGTAACAAAGTGCCACAAACTTTGCACCTTAAAGCAAAACAGATTTGTTCTCTCAGAACTCTAGAGTGCGGAAGTCCAAAATCAGTTTTAGTGGGCTAAAATCAAGGTATCATCAGGGCTGTGTTTCATCGGGAGGATCTAGGGAAGAATCCATTTCCTTACCTTTTCTAGCTTCCAGAGGCTGCTCATGGCCCTGTATCCAGCAACCTCTGCTTCTACTTTACGTCTCTGTTTCTGACCATCCTGCCTGTTAGGAGGACCACTGTGATTATGTTGGACTACCCAGGATAATCTCCCATCCCAAGATCCTTAATCACATTTTCAAAGTGCCTTCGCCACATAAGTAACATTCATAGGTTCTGGGGAGAAAGACATGGACATGTTTCAGGGCGGGGGGCGGGTGGGGGCATTAACTTCCACAGCTAATCTGTTCCCAAAGATTTATATCTATCTCACATGTAAAATTCACTTATCTTGTCCCAATATCTTCTAAAGTTTCAATTATTACAGTATCAGCTCAAAGTCCAATATATAGTCTAAATCTTAGCAGCTCAAAAGTCCCATATCTCATCATCTTAATCATCTAAGGCAGGTATGAGTGAGAACCTGGGTATGATTGCCTTGGGGAAAATTTTCCATCTGTGGACCTATAAAACTAGGAAACATATTTGTTCCCAAATATCTGGAGTACCCAGAGAAAATCCATGCAGATATGGGGGGAACATGCAGACTCCATAGAGACAGTGGCCCTACCCAGGAATTGATTTATTTTTTCTCATCAGTGTTAAGACTAAATGACATTGAACAAAATGATGTTATGAGAGGACCTTGTGTCTGTGTCTGTGTCTGTTTCACAGGTGAGAGAACTAAGGCTCTGGGACATTAAATATTTTGCTCAAGTGCAGAGCTAGTAAGTGGCAGACCAAGCTGGCTTTCAAATAAATAGGAAACCTGTGGCAGGCTTGAATGATTCCTTCCATTGGTTAGTATTTATCTGATATATCTTTTCTCTCTCTCTAACTTTTGACCTCTGTATGTTCTTTTAAAATTTTAATCTGTTTTAAGTTTTAATTTTGCTTTGTTTCTGATAAATATATAAAAATCTATAAATCTATCTTTTAAATTGAGAATTTATTCCATCTTAATGTATTGTAATCCCTGATGCTGCTTCATTTCTAGCATCTAATCTTGTGATTTGTATTTACTTTTCTTTGATTTTCTATTCTTTGCTCTT
>NW_006494614.1:13078118-13101588 GCF_000325575.1 Pteropus alecto | reverse complement strand
GCCCCCCGCTTTATACTATGCAGTTGTGGTCAAGAATGTGGGGTCTAGAGATAGTCTGTCTGGGCTTGGATCTATCACTTTCTACTTGTGCAGTCTTAACCAGGATACCTAATCTCTTTGAGTCTCAGTTTCCTTATATACAAAAAGGAATAACATCCACCTCAAAGTGATAAAATACATAAAGCACTTAAAATAGTGACTGGCTTATTCTACATGCTCCATTTTAGTGCCTTTGTTTTTATTCTCTTTTTAAACAAGTGTTTTAGAGATTGCTCTTGAATTTTAATGAACATAATAGATACTGAAAGTTAAAGTCTATTGCTTAACCCACCCATTGAATTTTGTATATCCATAGTTATATATTTGTTTCCATAAGTTCATTTGGTTCTTTAAAAAAATTGAACTGTTCTGTTTTATGATGTCCTGATTTTTTCATTATATTTTCTGTGATCTATTATTTTTTAAATGAGTCACCTGTACTTATTTTATACTTTTAAAAAAATTCTTTCATAATTTTAGGCTCTTTAATACTAATCATCCTGGGGTTTTGGTATTTGCTATTTCTACTCATGGTTATTACCAACTTAGTTGTTCTTAGTCTTGAGAGAGAGACAGAGAGAGAGACAGAGAGAGAGACAGAGAGAGAGAGAGAGAGAGAGAGAGAGAGAGAGAGAGTGTGTGTGTGTGTGTGTGTGTAATAGTAGTAGTAATAGTAGTAGTAGTGTGAGCTTCTTTTCAGCAACTATTATTTTTTTCCCTGGATTGTTCCATGCACCTGGTTTGTATAAAGTTTCCCTAGAGAACAAATTTGTGTTCTTAGCACCCAAGTGATCTGATCAATTGCGAATTATGTTCTTTTTGTTTGTTTGTTTTGGCTTGGGGATTCCTACATCATAAGTAGAATATAAATTTGGATCCCATGTCCAACATGAAGCATGAGCTTGTAGTTTAGATTTTTGAAGGGAGGCTATTTTTCTCCCAGAGGCCCTGATAGGACCAGTTTCCTCACCCCTTTCCTGTGTCAGTGTATAGAGTTCTTTGAGTCTTTCTTTCTCTGAAGACATATGGCCCTTCCAATACCTTTCATGCAGGGGGATCTCAGCAAGGTAAGAGAATTTCTTCTTCTGGTATGAACTTTTTTTTCTGAATGGGTATTATGACCCCATTCACTATGCAGGTGAAAACCCCTTCCCTCATCAGCCCAGGAGCTTCCCATTATGGCTCTAAGTTTTCTTTTTTGTCACCTGGGAACTTCTCTTTCCTTCATAATTAGCTCTAAATCGTTTTTGTTGTTGTGTTTTATCCAGCATTACTAAAAGTTTTGAAAGGAACCCAACTTAGCTCAGTTCACCATGTTTCCAGAACTGAAAGCTTCAGTTCTAGAGTATCTTTTCGATTCTTCTTAAAAATACATTTTAGTTTATTTCTCTGGTGAAAATCTTTATCCCTTCATCTATTTTGTCCATCGTTTTCTCTATTTTATTGAACATATTAAAGGTATTATAATTTTTATTTGCTTATCCTACTACTTGGATCATCTGTGAGTTTGCATTTGTCTAATGTTTCTTATTCTCATGATCAATCATACAGTCTTGAGCACTTTGTATGTCTAGAAATTTTTTTATTATTTGGCAGACATCGTGAATGAAAAATTCATCGTCATTATATAAGATGTCATCTTCCATGATACAAACTTCTCTCCTTCCTGTTAGGTAGGTGAGGGATTGATCTCTCTGCAGTCCGACATTGAGGTGGGTTAGAACTAAATTGCATTTAAAAAAAAAACAAACTTTGAAGTATACTTGAAAAAATAATTTCATATCCATAAAATGTATAATTTAATACATTTTGACATATGTATACACTCAAGGAATCATTACCATGCCCAAGATAATGAACATATCCATCACCCACAAAAGTTTGCTCATGCCTTATAATCTCTCCCTCCCCATCCCTTCCCTCGAAAACCATTGATCTATTTTCTGTCACTGTTTATTGGTCTATATTTACAAGATATTTGCATGAATGCAGTCATGCAGTGCCTACTGTGTTTTGTCTGGTTTCTTTCATTCAGCATAATTATTTTGAGATTCATCCAGATTATCGTATCAATAGTTTATTCCACTTTTTGCTGAGTAATGTTTCATTTTATAGATATATTATTTCTTTATCCATTTATGTGTTGATGGACATTTGAGTTATTTGTAATTTTGGCTATTAATAATAAAACTGCCATGAGTATTTATTTATAAGTCTTTGTATGGTCATATGCTTTTAATTTTCTTAAGTGCCTAGAAGAGGAACGTCTGAGTCACATGGTAGATAAGTGCTTACCTTTTTAAAAAACTGCTAAACAGTTTTCCAGAATCGATTGTTATATCATTTAAATTTCTCACAGTGTATATAAATTCTGGTTGCTCTTTTTTCTTTCCAACACTACTTTAAAAGGTCAGCCTTTTTAATTTTATCCATTCTAATATGTGTATGCAGTTGTATCTCATTGTGGTTTTCAGTTGCATTTTATTACTAATGGTATTCAGCTTCTACTTATATCTTTACTTCCATCTGGACATCTTTGGTGGAGAGTGTTTTCAAGGCTTCGGTTCATTGTTTTATTGGGGGGTATTATTATTATTATTGAGTTTCGAGAGTTCTTTATTCTGGATGTAAATACATCAGTTATATGATCTGCAAATAGTTTTTTTTCGGTCTAAGGCTTGTCTTTTCATTTGCTTAACAGTGTCTTTGAAGAATGGAAGTTGTTCATTGTGAAAAAGTTCAATTTACCATTTAAAAAATAGATTATACTTTTGGTGCTATATCAAAGAAATCTTTGCCAAACTCAAGATTAATAAGGTTTCTTCTTTTTTTCTAGAAGTTTTATAGTATAAGTTTCCTATGAAGGTCTATGATCCATTTCAAGTTAATTTTTGTGTACCTTGTGAGGTATGAATCAGCTTTGTATATGGATACCTAATTGTTCTAGCACTACTTATTGAGATGAATTTTCCACTGATTTGTGCCTTTATTGAAAATCAGTTGTCCATATATGTGTTGGTTTATTTCTAGATGTTCCGTTCCATTGTTGTATTTGTCTATTTTATGCCAATATTATACTTCTTGATTACTGTAGCTTTATAGTAAGTCTTGAAATCGGAAAGTGTAAGTCTTCCAATTTTGTTCTTGTTTGAAGTTGTTTTGGCTGTTTGGGGTCCTTTGCATTTCTATAGGGATTTTAGAATCAGTTTTTAAATTCCCTTCCTTAGATCTTGTTTTGCCCAAATTCCACTTATTCTTAAGATTCATCTCCAGAGCCACATTTTCTAAAACAGGCTCTCCAGATCCCAGGTGAAAGGAATCTTGCTTCTGTGCTCCATTTGCACTTCCTATCACTCGTTGCGTTATTCATAGTTGGTTATATCTACTCATTTGATCTTTCCTGCCATCCAGTAAACCTCTCGATATCAGGTACCTTCACTTGTTCTCTGTGTGCTGAAAAACCTTGTTTTGTATTCTGCGGGAGTAAGCCCTGCATTAAGAGAGGTCTGCAGAAGACACCTAGCTCATTTCTTGCATATTGTCAAGGAATTCAACAGATTTAGAATGATTTATTATATTTTTTGTAATCTCAAAGATCTCTCAGCCTTCCCTCTGTTGCTGTTACTGCACTTTTAAAGAATAACGGGGTAATTATTTTCCAAATAGCAAAACATATTCTAATTGATTTGTGATGATAATTATATGCAGCTATGTCTTATTTATTGTTCACATACTCTCTCATCATTGAACTTTTAGGAGACTGTCATATCTTTATAGATATCAGTGATATCTTTGGCTATCAGGGCTGTAGTACGTTGACTCAGACCTACTAGATTTCCTTTCCTCTGGTGCCCTCCAGCTCTACTCTAGCCCTCCACTGGGTCAGGGAGCACAGCAGTTATGCTCTTGCCCTCTGAAAACCTGTTATTCTTAGGAAGAATTTTTGTATGGAGTATAATCATGTCCTTCTTATGAGAGAAATTCAGCCCGGTAGTCTGGCAGCATGGGAATATGTTTAGCCTGCTTTTGTAAAGTCTAAACAGTTCCATACTTAACTAGGAACGAAATCAATGAGAAAATTGTTTTAGCACCCAACAAATTAGTAGGAAAATCAGCTCCTATCACACTTAGGCATTAAGTCATGTGACATTCATCTTGGTAATGGTTTCTCCGGTGAGCAATTTGAGGTTCAAGATTTTCATTTTCCTTAGTCTATGCATTGATGACATCTGTTGAGATTGTACGATTCCTATTTATTTGTGTAGCAGAGCACTAATTTTTATTAAAGCAGCGTGTGTTTAAAAGGCAAATAGTTTGTTAGAAGATAGAAATCTTCTTAGATTTTAGAAAATTGATTAGTGGTTAAAGAAAATTTACATCCCAATCTTAAATACAGTAATATAAAATTAAAAAACAATTAACTATTAGTTGGTTCCATAAACATTATAGCAGTTATTTACTGTTAAGCCTATTTCTGTGGCAGCTCTGCAGTGATTCCTCTTTATTAGTGTGCTTGAGAGGCCTGTGGGCCTGTCATCTTTGTCAGTATTGTCATCATTGTCATCATCATAGGACTGATTCTTCTAGATTTAGGAAAAGAGATGGAGTGTGTGTGTGTGTGTGTGTGTGTGTGTGTGTGTGTGTGCACAGGAAAAACAGTCAGATATTAGATGCAGAATATATATTCCAGAGAGGAATGTAATCATGAAAACCTGGTGTGCTGAACAAAGGAAGTGGTGGGAGTGAGATGGCCAAATGAAAAGGATGAGAGCATAAGCAAAGGTGGTAGTATAGATGGTATGGCTAGAGGATTAGTATTTGGGTTGAATGAGGGGAGTGCGATAGGCAGAATAATGCTCCCACCACTCCCCCTGAGGTAGCCACCTGTGAAAGTATTACTGTAATGGCAAAATGGGCTTAGCAGATGTTAAGGTTCTTGAGATGGGAAGATGGGAAGAGTGTCCTGAGTTACCCAGATGCACCCAATCTAATCACGTGGGTCCTTAAATGCAGAGCAGCTTTCCTAGTTTAGTATTGAGTCAGAAGGAGATGTGACCACAGAAGACTGTTCAGAAAGATATAAGCGTTGCTGGCTATGAAGATGGAGGAAGTGGGGCATCCGCCAAGGAAAGCCGTTGCCCTCTGGAAGCTGCAAAAAGCAAGGAAACTTTCTCTCCTAGTCTCCTGCCGAAACCCCGAGTTTAGTCCAATGACAACTGTGTTGGACCTCTGATTTAAAGCACTGTAAGATGATAAATCTGTGCCGTTTTAAGCCATTAAATTTGTGGCAATTTGTTAAAGCAGTGATAGAAAATTAACAGCGAGGTTTGTCTAAGTGATTAGAGGTCTGGAATGGAGTATGGAGAGGAAGGCTGGGATTAGACTAAGCAGTGCCTTGAAGGCTAGGGTAAAGATCGTGACATTTATACCTAAAAAACCACAGGTGAGGTGGGTCAGGGATATACTTCAAGCAGTTTTAGGAAGAACTATGTGGCAGTGCTGTTTTGCAGACCATTTGAAGGGAGGAGAGCATTGGGGTAGAAAAAATCAACTAAACCTCTACCAGAAAAGTAAGTAGTAAAATGCTGACTGGGCGTCACTGGTGGTGGATGTTGGAAAGGGAAGAAGCAGATATAAACATTATTTTGAAGAAACTGGCTATAGGTTTGATGATTCTATGTGACAAAGAGTTAATGTTTGCACAGAACATGTCTCCTCAAAATTCATGTCAAAATCTTTTTTACAAGCACATTATTATTAGTTTCAAGAATACAATACATTGGTTAGACTCATGTCAAAATTTTATCCCCCAGCGTGATGGTATTTGGAGGTGGGGTCTTTGGGAAGTAATTAAGATAAGCTGATGTCATGGGGGCAGAGCTCTTATGAATGGGATTAATGGCTTTATAAGAGAAAGTTTGTGTCTCTTTGTTTTCCACCATGTGAGGACACAGGGAGAGCCATCTTCAAGCCAGGAAGCAAACCATCACCCAGACATCTTGATCTTGGACTTCCCAGCCTCCAGAACTGTGAGAAATAAATGTTTTTTAAGGCGCCTAATCTATGGCATTTTGTTACAGCAGCAAGAACGCCTCAAAGTTTAGAACTGACTGACTAAAGAGTGTTGAAACCCAGAGGAGTGGGCAGCTGGTTTCAGGGAGAAAAAATGAGCTGGTTTCAAACATGCTGACTTTTTTGAGAATGATGAGGAATTGGGAATAGGGGCTGGCACTCAGGAGAGAGGAGAGGTAGAGATGCAAATCCAACGTTATCCTGTTATCCTGCTGGTAGTGGTAGTTGTGCCTAAGTATGAGAGTAGATACAATCTCAGTATTGGAGGAAGTAGAGGATTGTATTTGTAGATAGAGGTCATGGGACAAAAGGAAGTGATTTGTTACTAAGCCCCTACTATGTATGAAGGACTGGGCTGCAGTGAATGCTCCCGCCCCAAGCCAGGGGAGTGAGCACCTGGCTGTTCTCATTAAGGCTCCTTGCATGTGGTTATGATAATGAGCGAAACAGCTAGCTATTAGAAGACGAGGGCATGCACGTGTATGGTTATTTACACTGCCTGGAGCTGGTGAGAGTTAAAAAACAAGAACAAAAATGCTTCATTCCACTCAGCCTTCTCTAATAAGCAGGCTCAATTTAACCATTTTATAAATATTCTTCCCCTTTGACTTCACTTTTGGCCTTCTTCACAAACCCGTCCCCCAAATCACTTCCAAACTTTTCTCCAAAGTTAACCAGGCCATGTACAATTCTGCATATCTGTCCTCTGCATCAGAACTTTTTCACTGTATTATAAATACCCTAAGGTGAGACCAACTGGCAGGTGACCTGGAGAGGTTCAAGTGCAGGGCAGGCTCTGACACTAGCTCCACTGGGCCAGACTCCTGTTGTGTTCCTGCCTTTTCACTTTTGTGCTCCAAGGATGCATACTGGTACATCTGACCTCTTTCTTTTTTTGATCTGCTTCTCTACAAAGTCTAGTCTATTCCTCTTGTTCTTGAATTTACTAACAACTCATTTTATTCTAGTAATGAAGCTTGATACCTCTCTACCTCCTACAGACTTCTCTACTGGCTACTTTCAAATTTATTTTTTACAACAATCCATAAAGAAGGTGTAGGTAGGGAATAATGTTTCCTCTTATTTGTACTATTTGGGTGGTTGTGATTAAAACTTTCAGCAAACCTGGAGAGAAATAAACCCGTTACGGTTTAAACTAGAAGGGAGGAAATAGGTTGATTAGGGCTAGGATCTAACTTTATCAAGCTGCAGATGGTGCTGAGGAGTATATGTGCTTTTCATTAAAGACTCTTCTATAGAAACTGAAAAGAAAGGCTGTTAATGATTGAAATACTAAAACAGAATGATTAGTACCTTGGAAGGATTAGAAAAATATTCAAACTTCACTTTTCCTACCATTCACTGCTAAGAGGCTCTTCAAAGCATGATGGCCGTTGAATGGCTACATAACTACCAAGTGTCCATCTTATTCTGAGTAAGATTACCTGTTATTTAATGTGCCTTTAGGTCTTGGACCTACCTAGAGTCCTTAGTATGTATGGGTGGGAAAGAAGAAGGTTTCAATGTTTTAGGCATTTAACGGAAATTTAGAGTTTTTGCAATATGGAATGGACCCTAATGCTAAAGCCCAGATTTCCGAGGGTTGACGGGTAGGCAGATACTAGTTATAGAATGCTGTGGGCTCATAAGTAGTAGTAGATCTGATCAGAAAGCACTCCGCACAAAAGCAGTGGTGTCTGCCACAAGCCATATATTCTGATAAGGTTCTGAAGAGAAGGCCTGTGGATGCAGGTGCCTTATGAAACTGAGAGGGGATGGAACTGGTAGCAGAGGATTGATATTTTCTGGGGCTTAGATCTTCATAAAAGACGTCCTACTCAAGATAGTCTATTTTCTGTGTTCTTACCCTGGACCCTCAGTGCAATGACTAAGGAATAGAATATGTATGGTCCCTGAGGTTTTTAGTTGTAATAGTTCTGATAGTACTTATGGATCTTTAAACTGTAAATAGAATTGAAGACCCGCCATGTGCACAGGTTATTCCAAAAAAGAATATAGAATCCTCATCAAATAGAATGTACTTTTGCTGTAAGTAATCATCTATAATTGTACTTCCTTGTGTTTTAGAATCAGCCGTGTTTGTGCCTGAATGAATGGTTCGTTAATAGAATCAGTCAAAAGAACAAGGAAAGGGATGGTGTAGCTATACATTAATAGGCTTGCAGATAAAAAATACACAAAGTACACTCAAATAATAACCAAAATAGTTTATAACTTAAAATTTTACATAAAAAAATAGCAAAGTATAATTAATGCTTTTTCCTACTCTCAGTTAAAGGACATTAAAAATGTTGGACATTAAGACATTAATTGTATTTCTTGTATTTTAATTTCCACATTTCACGTTTGCTACCCATAATCTATTTTGTGCTACCCATAATCTATTCACCAAGATCTATTTTACCTGTCCTTTATAAAGTATTCACTTTGTCATTATTATTCTATAATTGCATTTATTGGCATGTGGTTATTGAGCACATAGAATGTGTCTAGTCCAAACTGAAATGTGCTATAAATGTAAAATATATCAGAATTTAGAAACTTAGTACGAAAAAAACAAAAACCAAACCAAAACGTAAAACTCAACTTTCACATTCTGGCTACATTAGATTACATAAATTACTAAAATTAGTTTCATCTTTTAAAAAATCTTTTAAAATGTGGCAACAATAAAATCAGAAATTACATGTGGCTCACACTGTACATGTACTGGACAGAACGGGGCTAGGACATTTGAAAGAAACTGGCTATACCTTTAACTTACCAGTATTTTATATACTCACTATCTGCTTTTGGAAATGGGAATTATAAAATAAAATAAGAATCTGGCTACTTTTATGCATGCTTTTAGTTTTTTCTAATGGACATAAATTATTTTTTAAATAAAGTAAAAATGTTAATATTGTTTTAAAATCTTAGTTACAGAAAAGAACTGGCATTTAAGACATGTAGCATGAAAGATTAAAACAGTGAATAAATCAAATTCACCTATTTCACTTGTGAAATATATTTTGTACCTGTATCAAGTACAAAAATAAGGCACCTAGAGTTAGGAATAGAAATCTGGGAGAACACAAGAGTTCACTGTCTACTTGTACAGAAGTTACAATTCTCATCAAAATGATGGCGGAAGCTCTCCTATTAAGGTGACTGACTGTCAATGTGACTGTCTAAGCCACTGTGCTCTCATATTCCTTCCTGTGTTTCCATAAGAGGACCTGTTTTTTTGCACCAAGAATTGAGAATACACACTTAAGTCAACAATGACAGAATACGTGCAATTTTCTTTTCCTTCCATATCTAGCATGTGAGAACTTTTACGATAAATCTAACACTAATCACCTGACATAAAGGGACTTGTTCATGAATTATTTAAAATATGACTAGTTACTGATTTTCAGTAAAATATACCATAAAGTTTTTTTGTTTCTTATTGGTTAAGGGCAATTTATTCTGAAATGTTGCTTTTGTGTTGTTTGCTTTCTGGCAAAATACTGGAACACTTGTTATCAAAAGCTTCCTTCCGACACTGGCATAATCCCAGCCATTATCCATCTTCAGGCGTTCCCAGGAAGTCACATGAATTCTGAGTGTCTAATAATACTCTGGTGCGTTCACTTCATCTGCAAAAGAAACTGGCACAACCACCCCCTGCCGGTGCAGCTCTCTGAGAACATCTAATATTGAGTCTAATTCTGTGCGGAACTTGTCCAGCTCACGATTCTTCAACTGTGCGAGTCTTTTCCATTTCTCAATTTCTTTGTTTTGCTCCGTTTCCACTACTTGGTGTGTTTGCTGTATTATCTGTAAATAAAAATCCATATTACTGTTACAGTTCATAGTGGGGGTGAAGAACATTTAAACAATCTCAAGGAGCTAAAGCGGACAATGCTGGCTATAAGTGGGAGGAGAGGGAGCCCTACCCAACCGGCTCCACTGTGTCAATGAACAGGCTTGCACGTGAAGAGGGTGAAAAGTGGGACATTTAGAATCTAGTTCTGATAGGGATTTTTAGTTAGTTAGTTTGTTTGTTTTTTTAAGCTGTGAATAATGAGTACTATATTGCATCAGAAATTTCTAATAACTTGGTATGACTCCAAACATCTCCAAAAAGCTCTTCCTCTTAAGAATAGCACCTGAGATGCAATCAAGATAGTTTTAATATACAACACATGTCATTATGTTATAGCACTAGAAATGATAAGAAAAGTACACACATGTAGCATCTATCATGTGTCAGGCTTGGTTTTGAGAATTTTATCCATGTTAACTCATTTAATTCTGCCACCACACTAGGAGGTGAATTCTACATATTTATCCCCACTTAACAGGTAGGGAAATGGAGGCACAGATAAGTTAAAAAAAATTTTGGTCAAGGCTCACACACAATCCATTGAAGCAGTCAGGATTCCCACCCAGGCAGCCTGGCCCCAGAGTCCCTGCTGTTAACCACCACATTAAACTGCCTTGCTTATGTGGGTCAATTTTTTCAGCTATGAAGTGAGGGTACCCATTCCAGTACCACAGGGGAATCATTAGTCACAAGCATTACAAACCAGAGAAAGCGAGACATACAAAAACGACTACTGAGGGCAACAAAACCAATAACGTTCCTAAATATTGAATATGCTGAATGAACATCTCTAATATAATTTTTATCAATGACCCTGCCTTACTATAGAGTTAATGTCTTAATTCTAACATAAAAGCATTTCAGAAATATTGTGTAAATAGGTGCTTGAGTTCAAGGGAACATCAAATGCTATATGAATTTTTAATTTTAAGTAAAACATTATACTTAAATTTTAGATGGCTATTATATGGTGAAATTAATTTGGCATTTAACATTTTTTTCCAGTTATATTGAGATATTACTGACATATAACATTGTATGTTTAAGGTATACAAGGTAGTTGACTCAATACACACACACACATATCATTTTACCATATGTTTATGGTAAAATTACAATAAGTTAACATCTACTGCCTCACATAGCTTCAAAATTTTTTCCTTGTGATGAAAATTTAAGGTTTACTTTCCTAGCAGTTTTCAAATATACAATACAGTATTGTTACTATAGCCAGCATGCTGTACATTACATCCCCAGAACTTACACCGAATGTTTGTACCTTTTGACCATCTTCACCAATTTCCCCCATACCACCCCTCCTCTGGCAATTACCAGTCTGATCTCTGTTTCTATGAGTTTTTTTAGAATCCATATATAACTGAGATCATACATTATTTGTCTCTGTCTGATTTACTTCACTTAGCAAAATGTCTTCAAGGTCGACCCATGTTGTTGCAAGCAGTAGGATTTCCTTTTCTGTGGCTGAATGCTATTCCACTGTATGTATATACACCACATTTTCCTTATCCTTCATCCACGGATAGACATTTATGTTGTTTCCATGTATTGGCTATCATAAATAATGTTGCAATAAACATGGGGCGTAGATCTCTCTTTGGTATAGTGACTTGTTTCCTTCAAATATATAAAGTGGAACTGTTGGATCACACAGTAATTCTATTTTTAATATTTTGAGGAACTGCCATACTGTTTTCCATAGTGGCTGCACCAATTTATATTCCGCCAACAAGAGTTCCTTTTTCTCCGCATCCTTACCAACACTTGTTATTTTTGTCTTTTTGGATGACAGCCATTCAACAGATGTGAGGTGACATCTCATTGTGCTTTTGATTCGGATTTCTCTAATAATTAGTGATCTTGAGCATTTTCATATAACTGTTGGCCATATAAATATCTTATTGAAAAATGTCTATTCAGGTCCTTTGCTTTTTTTTTTTTTTTTTTGCCATTGAGTTATGAGTTTCTTGTACATTTTGGATTTTAACCCCTTATCAGATGTGTGGTTTCCAAATATTTTCTCCCACTTCATAGGGCTGCCTTTTAATTTTTTTGTTTCTTTAGTTATGTAGTTTTTATAGTTTGATGTAGTCCAACTTTTTTTTAAATTTTGTTGCTTATGCTTTAAGTGTCATAATCAAAAAATAATTATCAAGACCCAGGTAAAGGAGCGTTTTCCCTATGTTTTCTCCTAGGAGTTTTATGGTTTCAGGTCTTATTTTAAGTCTTTAAATCCATTATGAGTGGTGTAAGATAGGGGTCTAGTTTCATTCTTTTGCATGTGAATATCCAATTTACCCAGAATTATTTATTGAGAATGTCATTTCTCCATTGAGTATTCTTGACTCCCTTATCAAATACTAGTTGGTTGTATATGCATGAATTTATTTCTGGGCTCTTGATTCTGTTCCACTGGTTTACAGTCTGTTTTTAATGCCAGGACCATACCGTTTTGATTACTACAGCTCTGTAATATAGTTTCAAATTTAATAAGTGTGATGCTTCCAACTTTGTTCTTTTTTGTCGAGATTGCTTTGGCTATCTGGTGCTTTTTGTGGTTCCATACAAATTTTAGAATTTTTTTTTTCCCATTAGTTATGAGTCACTTAACGACGGCGATACTGTCTGAAAAATGTGTCATTAGGCAATTTTTGTCACTGGGTTAACGAACATCATAGAGTGTACTTATGCAAACCTAGATGGAACAGTCTACTTCACACCTAAGCCATGTGTATAATCTTATGGGACAACCAGAGTATATGCAGTCTGTCACTGACTGAAATATCATTATGCAGAGCATAGCTGTACTGTAAAAACGGCCAATGGAATCTTGTTAGGGATTATACTGAATCTATAGATTGCTTTGGGTATGTTAGTGTTGTTTTTGGTTTTACGTGACTGGGTAGGTTAGTTTTGGGAATGCTAAAAATTTTTACATATAAATTAACAGTAACTGCTTCTTTTTATGCCATTTCAACTTATCAAAGGTTTCATAGGTCAGTCTACTTTTGGATAGTGGGGAAAATCTGCATTAATTCTTCCAATCTATAGATATGGGATACCTTTTCATTTATTTGTAGCTTTAATTTCTTTCATCAATGTCTTATGTCTTATAGTTTTCAGTCTACAGATATTTTACTTCCTCGGATAGATTACCAAATATTTTAATGTTTTTTATGCTACTGCATATAAGATTTTCTTTTTCAGATAATTTGTTATTATATAAAAAACTAGTGTTTTTTTTCACTAGTGGATTTTGTATAGATTTTTATACCCTGCAATTTTACTGAATTTGTTGACTAATGAACAATTTTTATGTGAAGCCTTTATATACATTTGCTATATATAAGATCATGCCATCAACATAGTCAATTTTACTTCTTCATTTCCAATTCTGATGCTTTTCCTTTCTTTTTCTGGCCTGATTGCTCTGGCTAGGAATTCCAGTAGTTTGGAAGTCCAGTACTGTAGGTGTGGTGACACTGAGCACCCTTGTCTCGTCCCTGATCTTAGAGGAAAAACTTTCAAACTTTCACCACTGAGTATGTTAGCTGTGGGCTTGTAATATATAGCCCTTACTATGTTGAGGTACATTCCTTCCGTACTTCATTTGTTAAGAGTTTTTGTCATGAATGGATGTTGAATTTTGTCAAATGCTCTTTTTTGCATCTATTGAGATGATCATGATTTTTATTTTTCATTCTATCAATGTGACATATCATACCAATTCATGTGCATATGAGGAACCATCTTTACAAATCTCAGGGATGAATCCCACTTAATTGTAGTGTATAATTTTAATGTGGTTTAATTTTTTTTTCCTTCTTTAAGAATTTTTGCACCTATATTCATCAGAGATAGTGACCTACAGTTTTTTCTTGCAGTGTCCTTATCTGCCTTTGTTATCAGGGTAATGCTTGCCTTGTAAAATGAGTTTGGGAGTGTTCTTTTCTATTCTTCGGAAAATTTTGAGAAGGACTGGCATTAATTGGTTTTTAACAGTTCGACTGAATTCACCAGGAAAGTCATCTGGTCCTGGGCTTTTCTCTGTTGGGAGGTTTCGATTACTGATTCGGTCTCCTTACTAGTAATTGGTCTGTTCAGATCTTATGTCTCTTAATGATTCAGTCTTGGTCAGTTTCTGGGAATTTATCCATTTCTTCTAGGTTGTCTAATTTGTTGAGGTATACAGACACACCTCTTTTTATTGCACTTCACTGATGTAGCATTTTTTACACATTGAAGACAAGATACCCTACCAGCAAAAAGATTACGACTAGCTTTATTGCAATATTCATTGTGGTTTTAATTTGCATTTCTCTGATGATCAGAGATATTGAGCATCTCATTCATATGTCTATTGGCCATCTGTATGCCCTCTTTGGAGAAATCTCTATTCAGATCCTCTGCCTACTTTTTAATTGTATTGTTTGCTTTTTGGTGTTAAGTTGTATGAGTTTCTTATGTTTTGGATATTAACCTCTAATCAGATATATCATTGGCAAATATCTTCTCCACTCAGTAGGCTGCCTTTTTGTTTTGCTGATGGTTTCCTTTGCTATGCAGAGCTTTTTAGTTTGATGACGTCCTGTTTATTTTTTCCTTTGTTTCTCTTGCCCAAGGAGACATATCCAAAAAAAACCAAACGAACAAACAAAAAAACCAAAAACAAAAAAACAAAAACCTAAGCAATGTCAGAGTTTACTGCCTATGTTATCTTTTAGAAGTACTTAAGTCTTTATTTTGAGTTTATTCATATAAGAAAGTGATCCAGTTTCATTCTTTTGCATTTATCCGTCCAGTTTTCTCGACATTTAATTGAAGAGACTGTCTTTACCCCATTGTATATTGCTCCTTTGTCACAGAATTGACCATATTGGCGTGGGTTTATTTCTGGGCTCTAGGTGGTAAGCTTAGATTCCTTTATCTCTTGTGTTTTTGCTAGAAGTTTTTGCTTCGTGGTTACCATAAAGCTTACTTACATAAGACAACTTTCACTTTTAAGTTTATTTTAAGTTGATAACAACTTAAGTCGAATGCATTCTAAAGTTCTACATTTTTATTTCTCCTGTTTTATGTTTTTGATGTCACAATTTATATCTTTTTATCTTGTGCAGCCCTGAAATTATTAGTTATATTTTGATTACTTTTACCTTTTAACTTTCATATTAGATTTATAAATGATTAACCCACTATCTTTACAACATGAGATTATTCTGAATATTGGCATATATTTACCTTTGCCGGTGAGATTTATACTTTCAGATGTCCTATTACTGATTAACACCCTTTTGTTTCAGCTTAAAGACATCCTTTTAACATTTCTTGTGAGGCTAGTCTAGTGGTGATTAACTCCTTTAGCTTCTGTTTGTCTGTAAAACTTTCTTTTATCTCTCCTTCAATTGTGAATGACAGGTTTGCTGGGTAGAGTATTCTGGTTGGAAGTTTTTTCTTTCAGCACTTTAAATATATTGTGCTGTTGCCTTCTGGACTGCACAGTTTCTGCCGACAAATCTGGTGATGGTCTTAAGAAGGTTCCTTGTATATATCAAGCTTTTTTTCTCTTGCTTTTTTCTTTCATCGTCTTTAGATTTTGGTAATTTAATTATAATGTGTTTTGTTGTGGGTCTTTGGGTGTTTCTTATTTGGAACTCTGGGCATCCTGGATCTGGATGCTGTTTTATTCTCCAGGTTATGAAAGTTTTCAGCCATTATTCTTCAAATTGTTTTCTGCCTTTTCTCTCTCTCTCTCCTTCTGGGACTCCTGTTTGATGGTGTTCCATTAAGTCCCTTAAGCTATCTTAACTTTTTCTTTCATTCTTATTTATTATTTTTTGTTGCTCTGATTGAATGATTTTCACCACCCTGTCTATGAGTTCACTGATCTTTTCTTCTGCTTCATGCAGTCTACTATTGAACAACTCTATTGTATTTTTCAGTGCCGTTATTGTATTCTTTAGAAGTCACAAACTATTTGGTACTTTCTTATAATTTCTACCTCTTTGTTGAAGTTTTTACTTTGTTCAGGCAATCACTTATTTGTTTCATAAAGACGCTTTCTGGTGTTTTAACTTGTTCTTTCTTTTGGAATCTCCTCGTCATGGAAAAGCTTGGGGATTTGAGCTCCCTATTGATTGTGGGTCACTGCAATGGAGGTGGGGATTATAATAAGGTTGTGTCTTAGCCTCTCCTACCCTTTTTGATATGTTTTTCCTTGTTCACCTGATGCATAGGAGTTCAGCTAGTTTTTCAGGGTCTTTTTTCCCCCAGAGGAAACTGTTCCATATGTAGCTGTAGATGTAGTATGTCTATGGGAGATGAATTCAGGAAATTCTTATGTTGCAATCTTGAAATGGAACTTGTCTTTGACTTGAAGACTTATTTATAATGTGTCTTGGTGTAGACCTTTTTAGGTTCTATTTAGGGTCCTTTGGGCCTCATTAATTTGAACGTCTGTATCTCTCCCCAGGAGTTTCAGCCATTATTGCTTTAAGTATACTTTCTATTTTCCTTTTTCTTCTTCTGGAGTTTTCAAAATGGAGACATTATTTTTTCTAATTGTGTCTCAAATTCTGAAAACTTTTTAGGTTTTCATTCTTCTATCTCCTATGACAAGATAATTTCAAATGATCTATCTTTCAGTTCACTGATTCTTCTGCTAGGTCGAGTCTATTGTTGAACCTCTTGATTCTTCAGTTCTGTCCTTTGTGTTTTTCAGGTGTACAATTTGTTTTGATGGTTTCTATTTTTGTTGAATTTGTTTTGCTCATGTATTTTCTTATTTTGTTTAGTTGTCTCTGTGTTCATCTAGTTCCAACTTCTTTAAGAGGACTATTCTGAATTATTTTTGTCTGAGAGTTCATAGCGTTCCAGTTCTTTAGGGTCCGTTATTAGAGCTTTATTAGTTTCCTTTGGTGGTGTCATATTTACCTAATTCTCATGATCCTTGATTTTTTGTGTTGGTATCTGTGCATTTGAGTAAGTGGTCTCCTTTTTAGGAGGTTTACTTTGGCAGGGACAGTTGTATGCCACTCAATGCAGCTTGGGGTTTTGGACACGTTGGCAGTAGTATCCTTGGGCAAATCTCCTGGAAACTATTTTGTTCTTTTTTTTTTTGACTGTGATTGGAATCTCTTTTTTGTGGGGGAGGGTGAGGCCCTGACCTCATACCTTGATTCTGCAAATGAACACAACTGCTGGTTGGTATCTCTACTTGGGCACTGGTTCAGAGGAAAAGTCAGTCTATCAAGATGTCAGTGTTGGTTGCTGTAAGGCCTGCCACCCTTTCTTATCACAATCTGATCTCCAGGGCTTGAGCAATACAGATTCACTCTGAAATCCCCATGAGGCGAGACCCACGTGGGCCTCTTGGAAGCAACCTACAATTGTGGGCAAGCTGAATGTTCACCTTGGGCTCTTTTTTTCACTGTAGATCCTCATGGTGCACACTGTGCCTGCCTGGGGGAGGGGTGATGCTGTCAGATTGTGACTGTTCCTCCTACCCTTCTTAATGCACTCTGTGGTCCAAATGGGTCCTTTAGCCTCATTTCTGTGTTCTTAGATTTTATGGATGGTTGCTAGTTAGTCTTCTTATGAGGCAGACTGAAGGTGTAATGACCAATGTTGCCATCTTGACGATATCCTAATTTATCATTTTACCATGTTGTATGTGAAACTGAAATCCATCACCTCTATAAATCAAGGATGTCCTAAAAATCCTACTATATTTTTCCTCTAGTAACTAAAACAGTCAAAATTTATAAAATAAATGTACATATTAAAATAATGTATACAAGATTTTTCAATATATGTACATACATTAATCACATTTATTTATAACAAGACTCCAAATTATTAGCTGTCATAAGGCTATAATACAGTGTGTGTCTGTAATAAGTGAGGAAGAAAATGTTAAACATATTCAACAACTTACAACCATTTCCTGGGACAGGCATTAAAAAGTGACACATGGGGTTGGCTTTGGTGAAATGGCGATCCATTGTGATGTCTTAATTCTATTATGGATAATGGCTTCTTGGTGTACAATGTGTTTTTAAAAGAAGTCCACAAATAAGTTTGAGTAAGAATGAGAAATAAATTTCATTAATCTCTTTGTTCTCCATTTCACATTTTGTAGTTCTGAGAGAGATAAAAAGCTGGAATCTTGATAGGACTAAATTGAGCTAAGGTTTTTCTGTGTAACTTAAGTCAACTATGAAGCTCTCAATGATGGTATTTTTTGTTTTCAAAGGATATATAAAGTTACACTGTTTTAGAGTGAACCTTTGTATGTCCCCCTCTTCAAATGTTGAAGCCTTAAGCCACAATGTGGCTGTATTTGGAGGAAGGAACTAATTAAGGTGAAATGAAGTACCAACAGTAGGGGCCTGAACATTTTAGATGGATTGGATTAGTGTCTTTATAAGAAGAGGCATCAGAGAACTCTCACCAGAAAATGAATCGACTGGAACCTTGATTTTGGAATTCTAGCTTCCCAAATAGTGAGAAAATTAGTTTTTTAATCCACTCAGTTTGATATTTTGTTGTTCCATTCCAAGCAAACTAAATATCAGTACCAAGGCTCATGCCTAAAAACACATCATGCCCTTACTTTTGCCATTTCTGATTTCTATTAATTTACCTGTTTATAATTAAGTATAGTAATTATTATTAGTATTAGGCACATAATAATTTAAATAATCGCATTTTAATGTAAATATATTTCTTACAAACTTTTATTGAAATGAACTTTTTAGGTACCATCAATCATTATGAACATGATGTATCTTTATTTCTTCGAATGTAAGGCAAACCAATCTTCATATATTTGAGATTTAGTCTTTCTCTTAAAAGCTATATATTTATTTTAAAAATATCAATATATAATGGAAACACTTTAAGAAGTTTTGCTAAGAATGACAAAACTTTAGCAAACTGGAGGTTACTTAAAAGTGAAGAACTACACAAATATGTAAATGTGATTTACCACTTTACCTGTTGAAGTTCCTGCTCTCTTTGTTTATGTCTCATTTCCATCTGTTTAATTTTCTTTTCTAAGCCCATGAAATGTTTCATCTCTGGTGTATGGCTTTCTTTGGCTTCTCTCAATTCTTCTAACAGTTTTGTAATCTAAAATGGAGTTATGAAGTACATGAAAAACTATGATAGCAAGGAAATAAGTAGTTTTTAACAGGTAGTCTTAAGAAGTAAGAATGTTCACCACATCTTCTTTGTAAAAAAAAAAAAAATGTATATAAGAGGCTTCTTGTTACCAAAGGTATCTTGAGTTTTTACAATAACTAATAGCTTTCATTCCCTGTGCCCATGGCAGAAATGATAGTCTACAGAGCAAAGCCAGTGGCCTGTTCAGACAGGGATCTTGGGGTACTGGTTGGCTTGAGTCAAGACCACAAATAAAGAGCCTTACCAGCACTTGAGCTGGTTCTCCCACTATGCCTAGGCAGGGAAATATTTTGTAGCCCCTCACATTGCTGAATAATACAGCTTTCAGCTTCTCTGACCAGGGAACCTAACTAGAGCACTGCCTAAAGCGGCAACTGAACAGCAAGCACAACCTGTGGGTCTCCCTGTCTACAGAACAAAACAGATGGCCCCATTTGCCCAGAGAATTCAGTACACAGTCTTGCTTGATTCAGGTCCCCAAACAACAAGGTGAGCAGGCTTTGGGGTCTGTCTTGCTGCCTTTCCAGGGCAGAGAAGCTAAGTATAATATCTAGTCGTGCATGTCTAGTAAGCCTGACCAAAGAGCCCTTCCTACAGGGAACCAAACTAGATATCTGTCTGACTATACTCAGACCTCAGAGTTTGGGCAGTGGCCTTGCTCCAAAGTAGCCATGTGTTGCTTAACAATGGGGACATGTTCTGAGAAATGTGTTAGGCAATTTTGTTGTTGTGCGAACATCACAGAGTATACTTACATAAACCTGGATGGTATAGCTTATTACATATCTAGGCTACAAACCTATACAGCATGTTACTATACTGAATATTATAGGCAACTGTAAGACAATGGTATTTATTTATCTAAACAAAGAAAAAGTACAGTAAAAAATACAGTATAAAAGATGAAAAGTGGTACACCTGTACAAGGCACTTACCATAAAGCTTGCAGGACTGGAAGATGCTATGAGTGAGTCAGTGAGTGAATGTGAAGGCCTAGGACATTGCTGTATATTATGGTAAACCAATAAACACTGTACACTTACACTACACAAAATTTATAGAACATGAGATTAAATCAAGTATAAGAGAAAATTATGCAATCAAGAGATATGAACATGAGATGTATGAGGTTGCTGCCAGTGTAACAAGGTATAATGTTTTACAGCAAACTTTTTTTTGAGTAGAGAACACTGTAAAATAACAATTAAAAAGTATAGTAAATATGTAAACCAGTAACATGGTCAAGTATTATCATCAAGTAGTATGTACTGTACGTAATTGCATGTGTTATACTTTTATATGACTTAGAAACAGTAGATTTATTTATACCAGCATTTCTATAACCAGGTGAATAATAACTGTGCTACATTGCAATGGCTATGATGTCACCATGCAATAGGAATTTTTCAGCTACTTTATAATCTTATGGGACCACCGCAGTATATGCGGTCCACTGTTGACTGAAAAGTTATATGGCACATAACAACAGACCTTTATAGCAAGCCCCACATGCCCAAAAATGTTACTGGTAGACATGGCTAGAAACCCAAAATGAGCTTGTGAAGAACTTTCTCTGCCAAAGTGAACCTGTAAAGGCTGGAAGAGGAGACCACTTACTTGAATACAAAGATACCAACAAAAAGAATCAAAGACGAAGAAACTCTGGTAAAAATGACAACTTCAAAGGAAACTAATGAATAAAAGATCTACAAAATGTCACACAAAAAATTTAGAGCAATCATCTTAAGTTTAGAGCACTACAAGAACACACAGACTTAACTAAATGAAATTAGGAAAACAATGCAGGAACAAAAAGACAAGTTCAACAAAGAAATCCTAAGGCTGAAAAATATGACTGAACTGTAGAATTCAACAGCTTCGACAACAGACTTGACCATGCAGAAAAAAGTCAGTGATCTAAAAGGCCATTTAAAATTATCTCGTCATAGAAGCAAAAAGAAAAAAATGAAAATGAGTACAGAAAAGCTATGTGACTTATGGGTCATAATCAAAAGAAACAGTATCTCATCTCCATTTTAGTATACAGAAGGAGAAAAAAAAGGGACAGAAAATATAGTTAAAGAAATAATGGCAGAAACTTTCTAAACCTGGAGGAGAAACAGACATCCAAATCCATGAACCCCAAATATGTTGAACCCGAATAGGGTTACACTGTAACACATTATAATTAAACTGTCAAAAGTCAAAGAATTTTGAAAAACAGCAAGAGAAAAGAGAGAAATCACATACAAGGTAACCCCATTAAGACTATCAGTGGATTTCTCAACTGAAACATTCAGGACAGGAGACAATGAGAATGATATACAGTCATGCACTGCATAACATTTAGGTCAATGACACTGCATTAACAACAGTGGTCCCAAAAGATTATAATGGATTATAAGCAAAAAGTTAGTTTCCAATGTTGAAAGTAAAGGCTGGACCCAACAATGATGGTGAATTTACTGCTGGATCTAGGTGGTTTAAATAAGTGAAGAGGCTCAGCATGCTGTCCACCCACTGTGTGCCCATGGACCTGACTTTGCCAGGGGTAAGAGTTGATGAGAGAGCAAGAGGAGTGGGTGGGGGAGTCTGGAGCCACTCCCCACACATGTGTGCACATACTTGCTTCCCTTCCTTTTCTCTTTATCTCTCTTTCCTCCCAGTCTCCTTTCTCTTTCCCCTTCCTCCCTCCCTCTCTTGCTCTCTTTCTCTTCGGCCTCTTATTTCTCACCTTGAGCTATCTCTCTCTCTATCTTTTTCAATTCTGCTTCCCTCCCTCCTCCAAACATCTACTCTCCCTTCCCATGGTGCCTTTTTCCAGTCTTCCTCCTGCTCCAACAAGCATACCATACATGCACAGTTTATTATCTTTTATACTATATCTAAATGTACCTCTTTTATGTTCAGATTTGTTTAGATACACAAATACCATGGTGTTACAACTGCCTACAGTATAAGAACATGCTGTACAGGCTCATAGCCTAGGAGAAATAGGCTATACCATAATAACCTAGGTATATAGTAGACCATACCATCTAGATTTGTGTAAGTATACTATATAAGTTCCCACAATGACAAAATCGCCTGATGCATTTCTCAGAATGTATGCCTACTATTAAGTGGTGCATGACTGTATTCAAAATATTAAAAAAGACCTGTCAATTAAGAATGCTATAACCGGCAAAGCTATTCATCAGAAATGAAGGAGAGATAAAGGACATTCCTGAACAAACAAAAGCTGGGGGAGTTCATCACCACTACACTTGCCTCACAAAAAATATGCTAAAGAGAGTACTTTGAGTGAAAAAAAAAAAAGAGGTAACATGATAAAAACATAAGGTACTGTAAAAACTCACTGATAATGGTAAATATATAGTAAAAGTTAGATTGGTAATAGTGGTGCATTATTCACTTACAACTCTAGTTTAAAAGTTAAAAAGCAAATGTAGTAAAAATAATAACTACAGCAATCTGCTCTTATACAATATAAGAGCAGTTACACAATATAAAAGGTATGCAAATAGTAACAGTAATAACCTAAAATGCAGGGAAAGGAGATGTAAAAGTGTAAAGTTTAGAAATTCTATTGAAGTTTTTATTAGTTCGAAATAGAGTGTTATATATAATTTTGTGATATTTTAAGTAAGACTCATGATAACTACAAGGGAAAAATCTGTAGTATTTATATAAAAGCATGATTAAAAAAAAGTCAAAGCATACTAATAACAAAAGAAACAAAACACAAAAAAAGACAGCAGAATAGGAAACAAGGAAATATATACTTACAAAACAGCCAGAAAGCAATGGACAAAATGTCAATAAGTCGTTATCTATCAATAATTACTTTAAATGAATTAAATTCTCTAATCAAAAGACACAAAATGGCTGAATAAATAAAATTACTAAGATTCAATGATATACTATCTACGATAGACTCACTTTAGCCTTAAAGACAGACACAGAATGAGAGCGAAGGGATGGTAAAAGATATTTCAAACAAATAATATATAGAATAAAGCAGAGGTAGGATACCTGTATCAGACAAAAGACTTTAAACTAAAAGTGGTAAAACGAGATAAGGCTATTATCTAACAATAAGAGGGTCAATCCATTAAGATGTAACAATTCTTAAGTATTTGTGCACACAATTTTGGAACACCCAAATATGTAAAGTAAAAACAGAGCTAAAAGGTGAAATAGCAATATAACAATATTTGAGAACTTTAATACCACATTTTCAACAGCAGATAAATCATCCAGACCGAGTATCAATAAGGAAAT
>NW_006494614.1:13065745-13078069 GCF_000325575.1 Pteropus alecto | reverse complement strand
AGATCGCTACAACCGCACGTTTATGTGCGTAGAGATATTCGCACAATAAAATACAGACAAACACACACACACACACACACACACACACACACACACACAGAACATTCACTCTGACAACAGCAGAATACACATTCTTCTCCAGAGCACATGGAACAATTCTGAAGACAGATCATATGTTAAGCCACAAAACTAGAAAATTCAAGAAGATTTAAATCTTTGACCAGAATGGTATGAAACTAGAAATCAGTAATGAGGAAAACTCACAAATACATGGAAATTAAACAACACTCTCCTGAGTGACCAGTGCATCTAAAAAGAAATTAAAGGAGAAATAAAAAGGTATCTTGAGACAAACAAAAACAGAAACACAATATACCAAAACTTATAGGATGCAGTAAAAGCAGTTCTAAGAGGGATGTCCATAGCAATTAACGCCTACATTATGAAACAAAAAAGATCTCAAACAACCTAACTCTATGCCTCAAGGCACTAGAAAATGAAGAAATGACCCCAAAGTTAGGAGAGGAAAGAAATAATAAAGATTAGAGCAGAAATAAATGAAAGAGAACAGGAAAACAATAGAAAAGATTAACAAAACTAAGAGTTGGTTCTTCGAATATATAATATTGACAAAACTTTAGCTACACTAACCAAGGAAAAATGAGACATTTCAACAGATACCACAGAAATACAAAGGATCATAGGAGGCTACTATAAACAAATGTGTGCCAAGAAACTGGACAATCCAGAGAAATGGAAAAATTCTTAGAAACATACAACATACTAAGACAAAATCAGAAAGAAGTAGAAAATCTGAATAGACCAATTATTAAAGAAGACTCAATCAGTAATCAAAAACTCCCAAAAAAGAAAAGCCCAAGACCAGACGGCTTCAAAGGTGAATTTTACCAAACATTTAAAAAAGAACTAATGCTAAACCTTCTCAAACTCTTCCAAAACATAAAGAAGTAACACTCCCAGACTCATTTTAACAAGGTCAGCATTCCACTGATAGCAAAGCTAGAAAAAGACACTACCAAAAAACTACAAGCCAGATCTGATGAATACAGATGAAAAATGTCTCAATAAAATACTAGCAATCTGAATTCAGTATATTAAAAAGAGCATTCACCATGATTAAGTGAGGTTTATCTCTGGGATGCAAGGATATTTCAACATATGCAAATCAATCAATGTGATACATCACATTAACACAACATATATTTGTAATTAGAACTTTTAACAAATTATGTATGGAAGGAATGTATCACAAGATAATAAAGACCATATACGACAAACCTACAGATAACATTATACTCTACAGTGAAACGTTAAAAGCTTTCCCTTTAAGATCAGGAACAAGACAAGGGCTCACTCTCACCACTCCTCTTCAACATATTACTGGAAGTCCTCAACAGAGCAATCAGCAAGAAAAAGAGAAAGGAAAGGCATCTGATTAGAAAAGAAGAAATAAAATTGTCTCTATTTATAGGTAACATATTCTATATATGAAATTCTATATATAAAATATATATAGAAAATCCTAGAGTCCACAAAAACAAAACAGATCTATATGGTACAATACATGAAAGCTGTTAAGAGTAAATCCTAACAGTCCTCATCACAAGGAAAACAGTACTATTTTTTGGGGGGGTGGGGGTGGGGGAGGTGGGGTAAACTATGAGATAATGGATACTAACTTAGTTTACTGTGGTAATCATTTCGTGATATATGTAAGTCAGATCATTATTTTGTACAGTGCTGTTTATCAATTATATCCCAGTAAAACTGGAAAAGAATTTATATATACTGTTAGGTTAAAAATATACTTTAAAATCATATATGCATGCAGAATACACAAATAAAAATGTATTTTGCATGTGTGCATACATGAGCACAACACCCACACTATTTCTATATAAGTATAAATGGAAAAAATCTGGAAGAATAGATAACATAATAGACATCTGGGTGGTGGGATCGCAGGCAAGTTTATACTTTCTAATTTCTCTGTTAATATGTATTACCATTAGTATGCAAAATATATGGAATATTGAATTCATGCTCAACAGGGACAGAAATGAATAACACTAATGAGAATTAGTGATTTTTTTTCTGTCTTACCCGCTAGAATGCAAGGTCCGTAAGGGCAAGATCTTCAGGTATTTTATTCATTACTATATCCCAAAAGCCTATAATATTGACCGACTCTTATACTGGGCATGTCCTTGTGGGAACCACTTTGTGGGTTATTATAAGAGGCACTGGTTCTTGTGTAATATGTGGTGTCTATGCCTGGGTGGTTTCTCCACTTGCAAGGTGTTTTATTCCCTTGCACCTGTGCTGTCTCCTGCCCAGCTGTATAGACTGCTGTGAGAACTACTTGCATTGAAGAGAAATGCCTAGTGCTGCCTTGCTCTTTCCTGGCCTGTATCCGAAGTACCAAGTGTGATTTATGGTCATTGTGTGACTCTAAATGTTTACTTGAACCTGCTAGCGAGCCTTACAGTGGCAAATCAAGAATTTAAACTCAGATATTATCATAAACTCCATGATCATCCTATTATTTGTTCATAAAATAACCAGCAGCTAGCTGAGGAATATTTGAGATTAACAAGGAGAAAATTCTGAGATGTCATAAATTAATCACAGCAGGCCAGAGGGTAGAAAAAAGAAGCAAGAGAGGTTAATCAGTTAAGAACTGCAGGGCAAAACCAACAAAAGACTGCTTACATTCCTGGGTATACACTGAAACTTTGAATTACTTTTCAGGTGGCTATTTCTGTGATTATCTAAAGAGAATAGCCTGGCGCCACTGGCCACCTGGCGTTTCTGAATCTTGCTTACATATGAACTTTTTGGACTGTTGCCTACCACCAATGCAAAGGAGCGAACACCTTTTCCTATCCCAGAACTAGCCATGCTTCCCCTTCTCCCACCCACTTAATCTACAGCCAATGTAAAAAATTCTTTCAAAACAACTTAGATCTTTCTTCCCCAAACTGTATGCATAAAAGAGCCTGTCAGCTCTAGGACAGGAGACATGCTTTCTTGTCTCTTCCACCTAGTCCCACTGCTGTTGGTTCAGACTGCATAACCCAGGACCTGGTCCCTTTTTTCGGGCTAGCATATACAGCTCGATAAACTCTTTCAGAAGAGCTTTTGGCCATGAAAATGTTTTTGTTTAATAAGATAAATTACAATAAGAATTTTGATAGTTTTTATGAATGGCCACAGTAGTCCCTGGGCTCCTATTAGAGATTACTCATGAATGGTTTCTAAACCTGTTGTGGAATATTACACACACACACATACACACACACTAAAAAAGAAAAAAATTCCGTTGATGAAAAAGAACCCATGACTAGTAAAATACATATACTAACTGCGGAACATGAAAATAGCATCAAGCGTTTCCGTTGTCTCTAGGGAGTCTGAGTAAAGATTCAAGTCTTCGTTCTATAACTTCAGAGTGCAAAGAAATAAAGGAACAGATTGTTGGAGTCAAGCAGGAAGTCAAAAAACAAAACTGAAAATCTATGATGAATGCTAAAACTTTAAAAATTAACTGTTTTCATTAGAGTATGAAAAAGAAAAAGCCATTGGAGGAATACATGAGGAATACATGAGTTAGCATCAACTAAATGAAGACACACTAGAGGCTCAATAAGATTTTCACTCCATTGCAGCAGATATGATTTCAAAGAGATGAGGTTTTAAAACATTTTAGGTAACAAAGTCATGGAACAAAATTCAGAGTATAGAAAAATCCTTTTGGGTTTCCGTAATTATCAAGCTAAGTGGGAGATGGTTCACTACCCAATGATTTGAACTATGTTGAAAAATTTGAAATCACTTAGTTTTCTGATAGTTACAAAAAAAAAAAAACCCCAAAAAACAAGCAGTTTTAGGAGGTAGGTCCAAGATGGCAGTGTACATGGAGGCTCACTCCCTTTAAACACATTGAATGTACATCTATTTAGAGCAATTCCTCCTGAAAAACAGCTATGAACCAAATAAACAACTTCTGCACAAGCAAGACAGAGGGGCCATACAGAGAAGGTCAGGGAACCACAAGAACTCTCTGAGAGTTGAAAGAACCTATGCCTGTAGGATACCAGTGAGTGCTGTTGTTTATGTTTCCCCTGAACATGGATAGAGGGTGAGGGCACGATCTAGGTTCTCTGGTACCAGTGAGTACAGAACTAGCAAAGTGCAGCTGTGTGCATACATGCCTGCCCCACTGAAAGAGCAGGCGGAGTTAGTGGGGCATTGAGATGCAAGCACACAAAGCAGCCCTGTCCACACCCTGCTTTATCAAAGACAGTTGAAGCAAAAGGGCACAACAAAGTGTCCCAAGAGCACACTGAGTAGCCCTGTGTATATCAGGAAGCCTCGAGCCTCAACCCTGCAGCCCCAGTGCACCCAAGCTGGCAAAAGCAATGTTGAGAAAGAATAAAATTGGAGGTATCATGCTCCCTGATTTCATACTATTCTACAAAGCTATAATAATCAAAACTGTATGGTACTGGCACAAAAACAGACACATAGATCAGAATAGAGAGCCCAGAATAAGCCTCGCTTACACAGTTAACTAATCTACAAGAAAGGAGGTGAGAATATGCAATAGAGTAATGAAAGTTTCTTCAACAAGTGGTGTTGAGAAGACTGGATACATGCAAAAAAAAATTAAAGTGGACCCCTCTTTTATACCATATACAAAAATAAACTCAAAATGGATTAAAGACTAAAATGCAAGACCTGAAACCAAGTAAACTTATGTAGTCAACTATTTATCATTAGTCTGAGTAATATCTTTTTGGATATGTTTCCACGAGCAAGAAAACAAAAGGAAAAATAAACAAATGGGACTTCATCAAACTATAAAGCTTCTGCACAGCGAAGAAAACAAAACAAAAACAACTTACTGAATGGGAGAATATATTTGCAAATGATATATCAGATGAGGAATTGATAACCAAAATATATGAGAAACTCATACAACTTAATAACAAAAAAACAATCTGATCAAAATATGGGCAGAGGACATGAAAAGACATTTCTCTAAAGAAGACATACAGATGGCCAATAGACATATGAAAAGATGCTCAGTATCACTAATCATTAGGGAAATGTATATTAAAACTACAATGAGATACCGCCATACACCAGTCAGAATGGCTATTATTAAAACGTCAACAAATAATACGTGTTGGCAGGGATGTAGAGAAAGGAAACCCTTGTACACTGTTGGTGGGATTGCAAATTGGTGCAGCCACTATGGAAAAATGTATGGCGATTCCGCAAAACATCCACCAAACAATTCTGGTTAATTATCCAAAGAAAATAAAAACATTAATTTGAAAAGATAATAAAAGATAATTTACAATAGCCAAGATATGGAAGCAACCTAGGTGTCCATCAATAAATGAATGGATAAAGATGTGGTGTGTATGCATGTATATGTACATGTATGAAAACACACACACACATGCATACACACGCGCGCACGCGCACGCACACACACACACACACACACACACACACACACACACACACGAATGGAATATTATACAGCCATAAAAAAGAATGAAATCTTGCCATTGAGAAAACATGATAGATCTAGAGAGTATTATGCTAAGTGAAATAAGTCAGACAGGGAAAGAAAAATACAGTATGGTTTCACTTATATGTGGAATCTAAAAAAACAAAACAAACAAAACAAAAACAGATTAATATAAAGATACCAGAGGGATGGTTAACAAAAGGAGGGGCTGGGGCACTGGGTGAAAATGTGAAGGGGAATACAATAATACTGTGATAAGTCTGCACAGTGACAGATGATTACAAGAATTAGTGGGGTGATCACATGGTAAGGTATAAAAGTGTTTAATCACTATATTGTACACCTTAAACTAATAAACTTACATAATATTATATACCAAGTATATTTAAATAAAAAATTAACAAATATCTAAAAGAAACAGTCAAAAAACAAAAGAATTTACCACCATTTAAAAATGTATAGTGTGTTTTCACCTGTGGCACAATGAAGTAAAAGAGACAGGAGTAATTATACCCCTTTCTTAACCAACCAGAAAGATCAGACAATACATGAAACTGTTTTCAAACACTGGCTAACGGCATTGCAAGACTGCTTCATGAGAAAAGGGAAACAAGATGAGCTCTATGACTGCCTAGTTTGTTGCCAGGAGGCAGTTATGAAGCCATTGTTAATAGTAGCCTGAACAATTCCTGGAGCTCATATAGGGCTGGGAATAGTTCATATTTGCATGAGCCTGAGAATTGCCTCATAACAACACAGGACATGAGGGAGGACCCTCTGTAGGTTATTAGTAGTGGGAATAAATTAGCCCTGTTACAACAACTATTATAAGTATACTTCATATTAAACGGCAGATTATCATGACCATTATTCAAGAGATGAAGTGCTTTACTTAAATTTTCCAGTAAACAGACTTGAAAATCATGTATTTGCAGCTCTTCTATTTTCAAATATTTTAGCCATTCTTAAACTGAGAACACTATAACCTGACTAAAATTGACCTTGATCTTTATCTTGCAAACATGAACACATACTTGCTTTTACTGCTTTTCCTAAAAATGGTACTTCAGGTATGTGAGGTTCTGTACACTTACTGCTTATACAACAAGGTTTATGTACATCCTAAAGATTAAAAAGAATGCACGATGCCTTTCAAATATTAGAAAAAGACTTTTTAAATTGACAGTTGTGCAATTATGGCATACTTTTCCATTAATATTTTCATAATGCAATCAGTTGTATGTTTTGTTTGATTCAATAAATCTTTAAATAATAAAAATAGTTTATGCTTCTGTGTATTTCAAAGAATAGAATACACAGCTTATTTTTTTCACACTTTCTAAAACCAAAAGAATTTTAGAGTAATAAAAATAGTGAGTTTCCAGAAAGATTTATATCCTGTAATGGTATTATGATTCATGATCCAGCATCACTGTCATAATTGGTTTACGTATTTCTTAACCAAATTAGTCTTAGCACTTAATGCAGAAATGACTTTTAACCATCCAATTTTACCTTCTAAATAATCAAACAAAAGAACCAAACAATTCCATTTCCCCACCGCCCAGAAAATACCAACAAATGCAAACATATAAATAACTTAATTCATTGATATTTGAGGTTCATCTGGGGAAAGCAGACTTTCCATAAACAAGTTGTTAATATTTTCTTGATATGACAGATATTTTCAAATTATATCTACTTGTACATTTAAGTTAAAAATTTATGAAGAAGTTTGTTAGCCCAATATTTTTGTTATTTCTTACCTCTTTCTGCAGGATTTCTTCTCGAACTTGAGAAACAACAAGAGACTCTTGTTTATCTTGCATGTCTTTAACTTGATTTTGGAAATGTTTTATAAGTATCTAGGAAATTATGTTAGAAGTACTAAGTTAAAGCTCTTCCTAGAATATTATCTGAAAAATATAAGAAAGCTAACTAATGACTTTTGTTTGTACTAAAAATAAAAAGGATCCTAGTATTTTAAAATTACCAAGTTCTAACTTTGAAATAAATTGCCATAAAAATTAAGTTCAATGAATGAATTAAACTCATCAAATAGATTCATTTTCTTGTTTCAACATTTAATATAAAGTATCACATACATTACAAATTAATAACTGTAACTACTTGTCTTCTTTATCTCTAGTACTTTTCTTCTTAAGGCCTAAAAAATACCTTTATAAATACCTCTATAAAAATACATGTTAAAATGAACCTCTATAAAGTCTAAGCAATCTGAAGAAAGTGGTTAATATTATCTTTATATTTTGTTAAGCAGAATAATAGTTTTAATTAAAGAGCTATTGACTAAATAAAGATAACACAAGCCTAATAATATGTGAAATAAATGTTAGTCTCATATTTTGAAACAAAGAAACTGAAATACATAAATTCTTCCATCAAGTAACTGCAAAAATGTAGGAAAAATTCTTATCTTTTATCTCTAATGCTTATCTTTTATGATCAGACTGCAGTGACTTCCATTTAACTCATAAATTTCAATATTACATTTAAAATTTTGGGAAAATAACAATTTATGGCACTGTGGCATAATGATACTACTTTTTCCACCTCTCCCAGACCCCTCTTTACTATATAATTACTTGATATAATGTTTATACTGCCCTCTGACACCCTTCTTGTATGGGGGGAAGAAAGCTAGAGAGGTTATCTGCAAGGCTGTATAATGGTTACTTTTGAAAAGCACTTAAATATTATTCATTAAAGCATTAAAAACAGTCAAAGTTCTCTGTTTCTAAGTTACCTGAGATTAAATTACAGATCTAATTACATTTCACCCTTAAGTACCCCAAATGAAATTTTCAACATGCATCTCCTAGTTATAAGGGTATTTTGTCACAAAACCAGTGACATTTTTATACATAAGAAAATTTACAATAATTTCATAATATTTAATATCCAGTCCATATTCAAACTTCCCCAACTAAGGGATTTATTTTTAATTAAGATGCTATTAAATAATTATAGGTGGGAGAGATAGTGGTGAGATAATTACTTCTTGAAGTTTTTTTCCCTCAACTTGTTTGTAAAATTAAAATCTACAGAAAAATGAAGACCAAAAAGAACATTCATATATTCTTTAACTAGAATTACCTACTGCTAACATTCTGCCATATTTTCTTTTTCTTTTTTTTTCTTAGATCTATCTTTTGGAAGTTGTAAATTCTATTTTAATGCTTTTTTTTTTTTTTTTAACTTATTAATACCACAGAAGATGGGCCACACAGTAGACATTCATAAGTATTCCAAGTAGACATAAATAGTATCCAACACAAAAGACACATTTGAGGAAATGTGTATGAGCTGTCAGCATACCCTGTCACAATTCTTAAAAGACTATGCTTCATAATGGCTAGAGATGTGTATATCTCTCTGTTCATTATTTTATCCCCAGTGCCTAAATGTCTACAGACCTCAAATCATCATTTGTTTAATGAATAAAAGATAATGAGGCAAGAGAAATGACTAGGACAATTACTTGTCAGTTGGGACTTAAGGTGGAGGGAGATGGTTCAACATTCAAGTTCAAGTACTAAGGTCCCAATCATATTAGATATATCCCTCAGTCATCCATTATAATCTATTTAGAGGAGTATTTACTTGAGAAATGTAGGGACAAAACCGTAAAAACACTTATTTAGAGGTATAACTTTAAAGTAGAACAGTTAAACATATGGTAATGGCATTCTCTCATGTAAAAATACAATCAAGCCAACACTAATTTACCATTTCTATCACCAACCTCAAAAAGCGCAGTTAAAATATTTCCAAATTAATGTTTTGTTGGCAGTACTGAAAAAAAAAATCACATTAAAGTCAAAGTTTGATAAAGTCATCTACCTCTTGAGTTGCTATTTTACGATTTAGTTCAGCTACTTTGGAAGAAGAATTTTCTACTGCGTTTTGGCAAAGGAGTTTCTCTACTTCCCTCTGATGAGATGCTTTGAGAGATGTAATGTGTGCCGCAGTATCTTCCTTGACCCTTTAGGGCAAACAAAAGAGAACCACACATAAAAACAGCTCTTCAGCCTCAAATTCAGAGTTAGCACAAAAATAATGTAAGAAGCCTAGAAATTAAAGCAGCAAAGGGAGAGAGGCACCACTATCTACTGCACTGTGCCACATGCCTTATACATGTCTGTGAGTTCTTACTACCACTCCATAAGCTCACTATTTACTGAATTTTTAAAGGGCAAACTTTAATTTAGTAAAGAGATGCATCTATGGTCCCAGATAAGTAAGTTGCAGAGCTGGGGTTGAACCCAGCAGAGCTGAACCTCAGAGTCCTACCTCCAGCCTGGGGCTGTACTTCCTGAAGGAATTGAAGGCTGTATATGTTTTATTTGGATTTAAAGCAAAGAGCCTGTCATTTTATCTTTTAAGATAAACTTAGATTTCTTGCCCAGATTCTTATTTGGATAAGCGCTGTTGTTCCCTTTAGAATCTCCAATGCTTTGTCTCTAAGGCAACATTCTCCAGTTTTTAGTCCATGCCTATAACTCTGGGCTAGCTGTATGCTCTGAGAATAAATTATTTTTTATAATAATTCTTAGGACAGGGTAACTGAACCTAATTATTTTGGACCATTAAGTGTGAGATACTATTCATTTGTCTCCATGACAAAATTTATGTATTCAGAAGCAGTTTGGTAAATGGTAAAGTCATGACTAAAGAGTTGATACATTTCTTATAGACAACCATTTCCTCTCCTACTGGAATATTATTTAAAAGTGACAGGACTGTAACCAAAGCAGATAGTAAATCACTGTTGATACTTATTAATATGACAATTCTCAAACTTTAAACAAATATATCAGTTGCTTATTTGACTTTGTGAATATTTATTCATGGAAACAGTGTGATTAAGGGTCTAAAAAAGGCATAAAAATCTAAAATACCAATATTAACTGTAATAAAAAACAACCTAAATCTGGGACTAGGAAAGGTTAATACCTCTCAAACCCAGAGAAACAGATTAACAATACTAAAAAATTATAAATTATGTACAGAAAAATTTATAGGAAAAGCTTGCATTTTAAATTATTTCTAGGAAAGAATATGATCCTTTCCAAATAGCTTCAGTGCTACTATTATTTTCAAGACTAAAGAAACAAAGTTTCAATTTGGAAGCTATATGGTTACCATGATGACTCAATGAGACATGGCTGCCAATTCATCAATAAGCATGTTAGGCACTTCCGATGCTCATTCTTCTAGTAGAGGCCCCGCATTCTACAAGACCTACCTATTCCTCCATTCAGGCACTCATTACACATACTGATGCCTCCAACTGTTCCTTGAGTCAGTCAAATGTATTATTAAAGTCCCAATCTTTGAAGAGCAGAACATTATATTTTCCCAATAATGCTATATAATTTCATAATTAATATGTTGCTTCATAAACATTAACTTACACATTTTATATACCCCAAGACTTACTTTAAACCTCAGATCAAACCTATTATTGTTTGCAGGCTGCAAAAGAAATATAATCTTATATCAGTTCTTAAGAAGCTGCAAAGGCAGTGTTATGATTAGTACTTTCTTGGTACATAAATTATATAGGAGTTGGAGGTTGAAGCAGGAAATTTTCTAGGAAACTCTAGGAAATAATTTGTGAAAGAGGTAGGACTTGAAATATGAACAAGCAAAAAAAAAAAATAGGCAGGAAGAAATTCAGCAAATTAGGCATAGAAAGTCAGATTTTTGAGGGGGGCACATGAAGAGGAGTCAGGAGTCAGTTAAAAGAAACAGAAAAAAAAGTTTTAGTCAGAGCTGCCAAGTCATGGACATTAAGAGAGGAAACCATTTCAGGAAAGGCAGTATAATCGATAATGTCAAGGAAAATGAGAACGGAGAAAACTCCACTAGACTGGGAAAGGTCATAATTAACTGATCAGGTTTAAAAGAATAGTGAGGTTGATAGCCATATTTAAGAGGAAGCGAGGTAGAAATAAAAGAAGAGGCTACTTGTGGAAAACTGGTACAGAAAGACAAAGAGGAAAAGAATTTGGTTTCATCAGACGAAAAAGCATGTTAAAAGGCTCAGAGGAACAAAGAGACAGGAGATAGTACTTGGAGATTTTGAGAAGGAAAGGGATGACTATAAAAGTTCTTCAAGGCATGATGGATGTGATCACAATATTAATTTGAAGTTATTTTGGAAAAAAGGACTGTTTCCTCTTAGAATGTCAACCAGTTTTCTAACAGCAATCTGCCTATGGCGACAGTAAAAAATGATACTCATTTGCAAGAAGGCCCAGTGGCCAGCTTATTAACACCATTTGGATATATGCAGAAAGACAAGACTAGTTAGATCAAAATCACTGCTTGGGTTGACATGGAGATTCAGGTTCTCAGAATCTGGGCTTCCAACAGGTACAGGATTCTACTCTGAAACAGATCTATGCTTAGCAACGTATAACCCATTTCTTAAAATTTGGTTATGAATTCAGTTCAGGGTCAAACTAATTATCTAGAAGAAATGCATCTTATAATTTTTAAACTTTTATCTTTTTATGTCCCCATATATTTACAAATTCACATTTTACCTTTTTATGGAATTTTCAAATTGGTTCATAGCTACTTCAGATTTCATTTTCAGCTCATTTCTCTCCACAATTAATTTCTCCAGTTCATTTTTCAATCTGCAGTTTTCTTGTAAAACCTCTGAAACATGGGAATCAGTAAAAGTATGTGGTTGGTAAAGCTTGCTATTCAGGGTTCCAGGGAAA
>NW_006494614.1:13006375-13065200 GCF_000325575.1 Pteropus alecto | reverse complement strand
GTTAACATTTCCTTTACCTGGGTGCAGAACATCTTTCTTCACCCTTTTTGTGGTCATGTCCTCCCTTCCCTTAGAATTCTGCTTAGATAGCATCATTCTCCTCTCCTTCTGAAGCCTCTCCACAGTTTTCGAAAGGTCTTGTATTTCTCTCCCCTTTGCAGCCAGCTCCTCATTGAGTCTTACCAGTTTAGCTTTAGCATGAGCCTGTTCCACCTGGAATTCTATAGACTGGAAATCTTTATCATCTTTATCATCTTTCTTGAGTTCTAACTCAGCATTCTGATGTTTAAGAGTGTCTATTTCAGCTTCAAGGTTTCTTACAGTGATTTGATGGGCTTCTTTAATGTCATCAAGTTCCTTCTCTAGTGCTTTAACCCTGGAGTTGTCACGTTGGTTCTGGGGTGCTTCCTTCAATTTACAGGCAAGTAGCTGCTCCTGCTCCTCTAGCCTCTGTTCATACTGAATCTGAAGAAAAGAATCCATGTAATGCCAAACCACTGCTAACGAAGTTAACCACTGTTAACAAAGCCCTGCATTCTACCAGGTTCTACCTATTCCTTCATTCAGGCACTCATTACATATTCTGATGGCTCCAACTCTGTGTTCCTTGAGTCAGTCAAATGTATTGAAGTCCTAATCGTTGAAGGGCAGAACATTATATATTCTCAATATATATTAATTACATAATTAATGTTGCTTCAAAACATTAATTTATACATTTTTGTATATCCCAAAACTTATTTTAAACCTCACAATCAAACCTGTTATTGTATAACCTTCTCTATGCAAATCGATAAAACTATACTTTGAAGATAAATAGGAAAAGCAATTGGGGATACTGAAGTCTTTAAGAAATAGCACATTTTCAGCTTAGTAATATCAATTTAGAAATCTCGTAAGGCGTAAATCAGCCTGAAATTTGAATCCTGGAGATTTAGTATTATAAATGAAATATCCTAAATAGTTTACTCTGTGGAAAGAGGTACCCATGGTGTTTGTTCATTCATTCAATGAATATTCATTTAGCTAGGACTTTATACTAGGCACTGGGCCAGAATCTAGGGATAAAGAAATTCAGTTCTTGCCTTCAAACTCATAGTCTAATGAGGAGAACAACATGGCAATAGTTTCAATGTACTATGATAGCTGTGATAATGTGTCAATGAACATGTAAGTTCCAGTGAAAATATTTTCAATCATGGTAATTCAAAAACATTTGTACTGAATATATATCAGAGATACTGTACTCTGCCTTTCCATGACTTAATTTCTACTAATTCTAATAACACTGAGAGGAGCTTATGTAAAGATTATACTGTGCTTGATTATTCCATGTTTGAAATAAGAAATTACTGAAAGAAGACAAAAATATAGAATGAATCTAAGTTTCTTTAGCATCTGACACTCATGGTAAAGGTTTTGTGGGAAAGGAAGTTTAGAGCTATTTATTAAAATGAGATTTAAGAAGTCCCAGCCCCATCTCCATGGCTACGTGGCACTTACTTTCATTTTCTGAAACTGTTGTTCCATGGTACGAAGGCTCTTCTTTGCTTCTTCATCTTTACCCTCCAGATCAGCTTCTAGTTTTTTTATCCTTTTCTCCATAAATTCCACCGTACTTCTATCCACTGTATCACCAGCTGCTGATGCAGCCAATATTAAAGCAGGTAAAGAATTAGGATATCTTCTCTTTAGAATTCCTTCCATTTCCTTAACCTATTAAAAAATTTTTGTATAATATGCAAGGCCATAAATATATTAAAATTAAGCAGTTTGTTACAGATTATGCTATATGAGTCACGTTTAGATTTCAAAGAGATGTTTATATCATATCTCAGGACTGAAGCAAATGCACAGAAGCACAAATCAATTTCAAATTATATATCATTAAATTATCTGATTTAAAAACCCTATAGTACAATGTCTAAGTACTGGTTATTTCACAGAAATCTTCTTACATTCATTTGAGATAGATCTTGGTATAATTTTACTAGTAATAACCAATCTTTCTGAGGACAAAGCTCTTCCCCTCCTTTTTTTCCACAGATCCCCTCAAATGACAGTACTTATATTATCTACTAAAAAATTACTTACATACACGTGAATGTACAAACTTATGTCAATAAACATACAGCCTACTAAGCATCTGCCCCTGCCTGCAACAATCTCCACCCTACCTCAACCTGCCTCCAAATGAAGTTTAATCTATTTTAAAATGATGTCTTTCCTCCTTTTAGGAAAAAGGATTAGATGATAAAAACTAATTTTCATTTGGCCTATAAAACATTACATGGTCTTTCTCGAAGAACAAACGGCACCAGTGTGAACAGAAATGAGAGCTTGGTATTACATATGCACATGTGTGTATATCTGCTTTTGTTAAAGATATTAAGATATCTTTGAAAAACATATAGTAAAAAATTAAGTTCTTTTGTTGAACAGTTTTCTAGCTTCTGAGCATGCAATCAAATAAAATAGCACCTGAGAGGCAGTCAGTCTAGTGCAGTGGTTAGAACACATTTGGAGTTAAGAGTGCACTGCCAGCTTGACCTGTGTCAAGTCCTTAGTCAAAACTTTTTCCTGATCAGGAAAATGGGGACAATAACAATACCAATTTCACTGTGCAGATACAATTAAGTGAGGATCAAATAATATTCGTCTTCATAAATTTGCTTAGCAGAGTGCCCAGTGTATAGTAAGGGCTTGATAATATTGGCTTTTATTATAATCAGAACTCAAAAGCTATCCTTCATTTAAAATTTTAAGGAATATTTTCAATCTAATTTTGATTTCTTGAAATTTATTTCTTTCATTTCCTTTTTCTGAAATTTACATTACATTTTTTGGGGAAATCAGATTTCATTTAGATCTTTAATTTTACTTTTTAATATTATTCTTTAATCACTGATACTAGTGTGACTATCATACAAAATAAATGTTTTTGTTTTTTTTTTTTAAATCCTCACTGGAAATCAAACTGTGGAATATTCCATTAAATAAAATTATGAATACGTATAATCTAAAATTTTCATTATAATGTACATCTAAAGTAGGCCCATTTTTACTTATGTGCTATATAGAAAAGGAGAGATTTTATTCTATAATTAATCTATTTCATAATATGGCTCCAAAATGATTCTGAATATATTACAATATGCCTTGATTATAATATATAAGTTTTAAAATCGTTAGGACAGAAATATTCATGGGGATAGAATTAGATCTAAAATATTCATGCAACAAACTATACAAAATACTATTAATAATATTTTAGAAGATATAATCTAAGATGATAAACCAATAAATTTTCAATGAAAATGTTATTAAAAGAGGGAGGTTATTTTCATAAATGTTGTATTTCTGGTCAATACTGATCACCATTTCACATCCTAATTTTGCTATTAAGCATGATTAATATTATTCTCACACATTAAGTTCTATATTATTTCTCTTAAAATAAAATCATCTTTTAGAGAAGTAGTTCCCTTGGTCTTTTTTCTCTCATAATTCTGGATGGCTTCTTCTATGTTGGCTAATCTAAATCTTTATAATGGAAAAAAAAACAAACAAGCAATCCTGCTCTATAGTTACTTCAAAATATTCCTAGTTCTTCAAATCACTTCTGTGGTTTCTTTCCTGACCACTGAACGAAAATACCAAATCATACCTTTTCACAAAAAAACAGGTCCTGTAAAAGTAACAAAGTAATTTTTTGCTTAAGTTTTCTTTCTCATTAAACTGGGATAATATTCAGCCCAGTGATGACCTCACTGTTTTGGGTTTGTGATGGAATAATAGCCATACATTTAAGTGTCATAACTTCACTACAGAATCATGCTCTCCTATAAAAAGGGCTGGAAATTCTTATTTTGTTTTAATATTTAGTTATGAATAGAAACACTACACATAGAAAGTTTTAAAAACAGAACAAAGTTAATATTCCACTCCACAAAACAACTACTTCAATGAAAAAAATCTTTATCCTAATAAGTGTCATCATAGGATTTTTGAAGTCTCCCAGCCATACTGACTATGAAATGAGTATTTCTAAGCGTAAATAGTAAAAGCTCCAAATATGGCCAGCTCTTTGGGAGGCTGAATGTTCTGTTTCCAGGGTGTCTTGCAATACTTCCCAAGCATTCCTAACATATTCCCAACTCAAGGATTTCTTTTCCTGTACTCCTCTCTCACTGATCTTTCATCAGGAGAAGGAATACTAACTCCATACCCAGAGTTTCAAAATTCTGCTTCTTCCTCCTGGAGGTCTAATAGAGCTGTAATGCAAAACTACCTTTCATCAACAGATCTACCATCTAATGAGACGCATTAGTCTAAAAATTCATTATGCATAAACCATAGATTATATAAAATGGTATTGTTTATTATTTTTATTAATGTTACTTTACCGTATACCAAGTATATTTAAAGAAGGGGCAGTTTATATTAAAATAAATGTATAAAAATAAGAATTTCCAGGTTGATTACATCTTACAGGAACTCCTGAAACAAAAGAGAAAACACAAATGCACTTTATATAAAACACCTTAATGAAAATTTACCCTTAACACATACTTGTCGCTCCAGATCTTGAATTTTTTTGACATCAGCTGCTCTATCTTTTAAACGTATCTTTTGCTGAATAGATGGATTTCCAGATTCAGCTTTCAGTTTCTCAACCTATCAATAAGTAAAAACATGTTGAGAAGCATATTTAAAACCTACCAGAGAAACACCAGGAGAAACAAGCATAATGGTAGTTCATTCATTCATTTATTAATTCCCAGTTATGGTACTGTGCTGGAAGAATCAGAGGGCGTGGAACTGGCAGCTATATTAGATAAAAAGGTCAGAAAACGTCTCTCTAGAGAGTAGAAATTTCAGCTGAGACTTGAATGAGAAGGAGTGAGACACGGGAAGAACCAAGGTCAGAGTAATCTAGGCCAAGACAACAAGTGGAATGAACTTAGTATGTTCAAGAATCAACAGGAGGTTTGGTGTGGCTGGAGGAGAATGACTTGTTTGAGTGTGGTTCTGATGAGGCTGGAGATGCAGGCAGGGTTCAGACCATGTGGGGATCTGACAGATCATGACACAGAGTTTGAATTTATTTGCAGTCTAATCTAAAATAAACTATACATCTAAAAGTGAACCAAGATCCAAACTAGGTATTTTGATAGAATTTAAAGGATTGAGTCAATGACACAAGACTAAGAAGAACTGACTGCTGAAGAGAACAGGGTTCATCTACAGAAATACTTTCTGAAATAATCTATTACACCTCAAGTTTGAGCTTCTCAATTTCTTCATTTGCTTCTTTAAGCCGAGCTGCATCTTTATCCAGAAGTTCCTGATTTTCAGCATACCACTGTAATCTTTTTTGCAGATGGCTGATTTCTTGTTTATGTGTTTCTTCTAAAATTTTTATTTCATATAATTTTTCACCTATAAAATAAAGTAACTCAATAACTTATTGTAATTTTTCAAAGTATGAAAATAAATTAAAATACTTTAAATGAAAAACAAAGCCTATCTAAAATAAAAATATTATGAAAAAAATAAGAGGCAAAAAATAACTGACGTATGAAAGGTAGTGTCTAGTTTAATTTATTAGGGAGGAGACAAAGATTATGTTCATAATCTAAATCTTCAAACTCATAGCAAAATTGACTATGTAGAAATTTCTGACACACTGTTTTCCCACTATTATAAAAGTAAACTTGTTTTCATGGAAAAATAAATATTGGATTCAAGAGATAATAAAGAATCTCTACGATTATACTTAAAGTAACAATAGCAAACATTAGTGCTTACCATGCATGATTTTACTTAACACAACAAACATATGATGGGTACTATTATGAATATTCTATTTTACAGATGAGGAAAGTAAATGTAATTTTCTTACAAATAGATAAGTGGATTTGATTATACATATCTTACACTGAAGATCATAATATCACAAAGGAGAACTCTTTATTTTGGCAAATGAGAACTCCTGTGATCTATGTTTCTAGCCCTGTGTTCTGCTTTCCTAAGCTCCAGTTCATAGGTGCAATCAATAACATGCTGAAGAAACACATTTGGGCAGCTTCCCTTCATTCCTTCACTTCTGAATCTTATCATCTGTCAGGACCCAGCTCAAATGCCATTCCTCCCTCAAACTCTTATTTAGCACCCTGACTTATGCTTATTTGTAATTTCTTTCTTTTTTTTTTTACATTAAACTTTTCTGTATTCTTTTCTTACTCTTTGTTTTCCTTGGTGGAGAATGCCATATTTATCCTTGTGTTTTCTACATAGTGCAAGGTTATTTGTTCATTTAGCAAATACTTGAGAGTTACATTTCAGACTCAGGGAAAAAGGACAGACCATGCCCTCAGCAAGGTCACAGTCTAGGGTGATAGGCATGTAAAGAATTAACATAAAATGCCACAAATAACAAAATAATCCTTGATTTTCTTTGATCTTGCCATTATTCCTGCTAAAACTATGCACATATCTATTAATAACTAATATTTAAAAAGTGTCTAAAATTACAATGTACTTCAAGAAACAGCATTTTGCTTAGATTATCCAACTGCTATTATTTAAATTCAAGATTAGAACAGTTATGGGTATAAAGGTAAACTGTTTTAGCTCAGTGTTTTACCTGTGGCATAAGCAATCTGATCTTTGGCTTGATCTCTCTCTCTCTTCATTTTTTCCAAGTCTACTTCAAGAGCCTGTTTGTCTTGCTTCAGTCTTTTGATGTCTTCCAATAAACTATTCTTTTCTTTCTTGATATTCATAGAAACAAAAAAGCAAATTATTTCTAATCACAATAAATTGTGGTACAGTCTCTCCTTCACCTAATCCATCACAAATACTGCTAATTATTCTTCCTAAATTTTAGGATTTTATCATGCTGCAAATTATTAGTAGCTCCCCATCGCCTACTAAAATCAGTTCTAATCATCTAACTCAGCACAGCCTGAAAGACCTTCCAACCTACTGTTCTAACGTTTCCTGTCCACTTTATTATTGTAAAAACCTCCTTAACTAGTCTGCCTCTCCACCCTCAGCACCTACAATCTATTCTCCTCACAGGAGCCAGAGGAATTGTTTTAGAGTCAGTTAATATCACTCCTCTGAAACTTTCTGGTGGTTCCCATCCCTCTCAAGGTAAACTCAAAGTCCTTACCATGATCTCCAGTGTCACATAACCTAGCCGAGCCCACATTTCTAACCACACTGACTACATATCTTCCCCCTCCCACTCCACTCCAGCTGCAAAGACCTCCTAGTGTTCTTTGAACATGCCCAGCACACTCCTACCCCAATGTGTTTGCACTTACTATTTCCTCTGTCCACAGCACTCGGCCCCCAGATAGCCATGTTGCTTGCTCCTTCACTTCATCAGGATTTCTGCTCAAATGAAGCCCCAGGAAAACCTCCCCAGAGTACTCTTTCTAAAACAGCAACCCCTGTACTGGCATCCTGGGTATGTTGCTTTATTTTCTTCTCACAACACTCATCACCACCTAACATAATATATATTTACTGGAAAGCAGGACTTCACTTTGCTAACCCTTGCATCATAAATGCATTAAAAATGCTTGGCACATCAAAATAATGTTGAATGAATTCTCAGTATGCTCTATATTCCACACTACTCTAAATGGGCCCCATTTTGCTACTTGACAAAAATCATACTTATCCTTCAAAGCTTCAAAAGAGGCTATTCCTGATAATCCCCTTCTCTGAGCTCCCATAAACTGTCACTGTACCTCTACTATAACACTTGTTAATTTACGTTTCATATGACATTGATTTGTGTCTATGCCTCTTCTCTTTATTAGGTCAAAAGCTCTATGGGGGACCAAGTCTGATGACTACCAGTTTACTTTATTCGACTAAGTACATGGCAGGTAATAAATGTACATTGAACTGATCACATAACGGCTGAAGAAACTCTTGGACTCATGGCAGTACACTTGGTATAATTAAGTTCCAGAATAAAAATTCTTACAAATTCTGTGTTATACTATCTTACAATTTTAAATCCAGTCTAAGAAAATAATCCATTCATCAAGTATTATATAATCTCGGTTTCTAGCTGCATCACAGATTTAACTGCATCATTTTACTGTTTCATCTGTGTGATCTTCTGTAGAGAGATGTCCTTTCAGGAGAGCACTGAATTTCTTCATTTTAAATGCTCAGGTATCTTTATGCAAATACGTTTTGTTTAATTAGATCAATCAACTTAGAAATGTTCTCTTGCAGTGCCTACTTCATGGAATAACAGAATTTTAGAGTTCAAAGGAACTTTAAACATCTTGAGTTCGTACATGCAATCACTGCCTAAGAGGATAGGATGTCCACTTAATTCTTCCATCTGTCCAGGGACTGAGACTGCCCACCTTTAAGAAGGCCAGTATGTCAATCCTGTGGGCACAGGGTTTTTGGCTGGCAAGCACTTTTCCTCCATTATAAGTTTATGTGCAGACATTCAGAGAGGGTCTCTCTAACCTTAGTTTTGTCCTTACTCATCCACTTCTGCCTCAGAGGCCTCTGCTTCTGGAAGGCAACAAGCCCATTCCTGATTCAGGGCTTAGACTTTCACTTTGGCTGGAAGATTGATTTTTGCAGTTAGCTGCTGCTTCTTTCCAGCTCTCAACCCAGACATTGCTTGCTCAGAGAGTACCTCCTTTACCACACTATTGAGTGCTGTCTTACCCCTACCCTGCCCACCTTATCCTCTCTATATATTTTCTTCAAAGAACTTACCACTATGAGTAATTATTTTATTTGTTTACTTATTATCTGTCTTCTCCATTAGAATATACGTTCCCCGTAAGTCACGTTCATGCCAATCTTGCTTACTTATTGTTTTCCCAATGCCAGGATGAGTGCCTGGTACCTGGCAGGTGCCTGACAAAGGCTGACCAAATGAATGAGCTGTGGTTGGCCTCTTTCTCCTCCCCACCCTGGGATACTAAAAGGAAAGGGCTCAGGACCTTTGCTTTTAGTATGTGTCCATCCAATTTATAAAGAACCAACTCACATTTTAACATTAAACCAATTAGCATTACTTTTTATAGTACAAATTAGACTGTATACAAGTATATTTGATATGAATATTATTATATTATAGATTTATCCCAGTATGAATTTTTGTTCTAAAACTAAAACCAAAAATGAGATTAAAATAAATCAAAATGAATGAAAATAAAGGTATATTTACATTCTATCTTTCAGTATTTGCACAAACAAATCTCTAAAGAATTTTTAATTTTTTTTTTAAATTAACATTTTCTCTCTTATTTTTTATTTTTCTTGAGCAGGACTCATTGTGCTTCCTGAATCTGAGAATTCATCTTTTTTATAATTTCTAGAAAATTCTCAGCCATTACCTTTCAAAAATATTTAAATATATACTATAACATCTCATATTTCTGATATTTCCCATTTCTCTATTTTTGTGTCATGTAGTTTACTAATTTCTTAGTTGTATATGATCATCTATTTGGCTTTTCTACTTATTTAATTTCCAAAAACATACTTCCAGAGCTGTTTATTTTTCTCTGAATTTGCCTAGTCTGTTTTCTTCTTACCTTATATCTTCTCACTTATTTTGTTTATTTAATCATTTTAAGTCTATTTATTTTATAGTCTGTTCAAAAATTCTATTAGGGTCTAATCCTGCTGTTTATTAAATTTTCCCATGCCTGCTCATGGTGAATTGTTTCTCTGGGTTTTGTAATTTTGCACTATGAGCATAATATCAGCAGGATTTTATCCGTATGGATACATCATGAGCCGGGTTAAGAACGTATACCTCTAAGAGTTGTGTTGTATTTGTTTCCTCTAGACGCTCTAGAGGTTATCATTGACTCAAGACCACAGTTTATGTTATTTATTTTTTCACTTTGAGTATGACCAACCCCTGTAGATAATGTCAATTCCAATACTAAAACACAAATGAAGGCAGAAGGGATGACATTTACAGTGAACGAGTAAAGCATGTGCACCAAGCAGATAGATTTTCCCTCCCTACTTGGAGATTAAGTGAAGACAGAAAAGCTTTCTTGACATCTCAGCCCATTATGAAGGTGGGTGGATTTTTTCCTAGTCCACTGTTTTACTCAAGGATGTGGCCCTCTGCAGTCCTGGTGCCCTGTCTTCACTCTGCTGTTAAAACTCAAGCCCTGTGGTCACTGAACGGAAAGCCTAGAAGCAGGTGCTTTCTTTTTACTGCGAGGTTTTCCTCCTTGTTCATTTCTGACCCCTAGAGACTTCCCTTACTTTCTTGAGAATTTGGTCATGCATTTACAAGATGTTTACTGTATTTTATCCAGTATTTTCCAGTACTTTTAGTGGCAGTTACAGTTTCTCATTTGTCAGAAGAACATGTTCCAAACAGCACTTTTGAAAGGTCACTAATAACAGCCTTTGAATGAAGCTAATGCTATGCTTGAAACCTTACCATGTTTTTCCACAACTTCATAAAATAGAGCAATATTAATTTCTCTTTTAACTTGCTAATTTTGAGGCCTACTGATAAGAACAGGTGTCTAATCATGTATTCTTTTTTCCTATCTGCCTACTTGCCTACCTATTTAATCATCTTGTACATGCATGCATCTGAAAGAAGTTATCTAGTGGCTTCATATTTGAAGCTGCAGTTTATATATTACAATTTCTATAGAACCTGACGTTATGTAACAAATATCTAATTAAAAAGTGATATGTAATTGGAAATTTTCTAATTTACACAATCATTCAAATAGAATGGAATGGCTCTTTAGTTTAGTGTTATGGTTCTTAATGGAGGGAGTGGGGAGAACTGCCCACCCACAGGGGATGTTTGGAAATGTGGCAGTGGTTTTGAGTGTTACAATGACTCATGAGTGCTATGAGCACAATGTTCCTAAGGACGGGGATAACAAAAATAATGCAATACATGGAACTGTTCTGCTTGAAAGAGAATTAACCTGCCCCAAATTCCAAAATGTCTCCCATTGATAAATATTGCTCTAAGAAATTCTATGGCATATTTTTATAATGTAATCAATAAAAATAAAGAAAAAATAGGGAGCAGCTATTGCATTTCACCCTTGTGTTAAATATATCCGATACGAATGTTTGTAGGTATTGTCTCTGACCCGTAGAAGTGTACAGTCTACTTAGGAAGATAGGTAAAAAGCCAACTAATGTTTTAAGGTGAACAATATCTTCAAATTATTTTCCTATTTTAGCTGTACATTTCAATGAGGAATTTGTTTGAAGTAAGTACACATGCCCTAAATAAGGTTATGCCTACAAAAGGGCTTCATGTGATAAATACCTGAAGAGAGGTTGGATTATTAAGAGGATGCCATCTAACATCAGTATTACATTGTTTCCAATACGTTAAAGTCAGATCTATGCTAAACGCTTCTCTTTGATATTTCTTAATTTTTAAGTGCTATGAAATTTATAAACAGATCTTATTTATTCATAAATTACAAAAAGATTTTTTGCATGTATAGGGATTTTTACAATAATCTTTTCTATTGCTAATAGTTAAAATCCTTATACAACTTACCTGTGCCAAACGTAATTCTGCTAACAAATCTGTAAAATTCTGGTTTCTGGTGGGCTCTTCAACTGCTTGAGACAGCAAATGACTTTTTTGCATCTGTTCTCTGATTTATTTTGAAAATAAAGATTTTTTTTACAAGGAACTCTTTTCAATACAAAATATTAAAAGGAATTCTTTTCAATAAAATTACAAGGAACTCTTTTCAATACAAAAAATTAAAAACTCTAATGGATGTTGGAACTATGTGAGTCACTGAAAATAAAAAGGTTATTTAATCTAAAGACTAAAATACCATTTAAAAGAAAATACATATTAAGGGAAATGTTTATGTTTACTCTAAAGGAACTGAACCCCTAGGATTACTGGTTTATTTAACATATAATTAAATAATATAACTATTAAAATATTTCCTAATTTTCAGAGAAAAAAAAATTAACGTCCCAGAAAGATGTGCTGCACTTTTCCTGTGGTGTTGTGTACTCCCTGCTAACATCATTCTAGATTCCTTTCTGAGAAACACAAATTGCCAATCATAGACATGGAAAATAACAAACAAAACCAAACACAGTCTACTATTTGTACCTAACATCAACTTTTCTGTTTTTCAGAGACATTACATAAGGAATTTAAGAATCCACATATGATCATCTAACCCTAATATACTAAAAAAAGCATTTATTTCATTGTGAAAGTTCATTTAGAGTTTCAGTTTGGGATCTTGGAATAGATCTTCTCTTTTAAAAGCTGGTCAGTATAAGAGGTGATATTTTGAAATACTTTATTAAAGTACCTGGGAAGAAAGCAGATGTAAATGCTTTCATGCCATTAGTACTATGTAGATTATGACATTTAGCCTTGGGTCACACTTATCAGGAGAAAGGAGCACAGGTTTTCTTTCTTTCTTTCTTTCTTTTTCTAATTTCCACGAAAGTGTCCTCGCTTGCCCAACCCGTGTATCTTCTACCTTTATCAGCTATAAGGTGTACCTTTTTCTATTTTTCATGAAAGATCAGTATGAGCTAACAGCAGCCCTGCCTCTTACATCCTAGGTTACCTAACAACAAAACAATTGGAAGAGATATGTGAACATAGCATTCATGACATTTATAGCCAAAAGACCTTCTTCTGAAAGCAGTCCTGAGTAATTATGTGTTTATGTGAAATGATACACAACTGGTAGTCATTTCCTAAAAGCAGATAGTACCCTAGCATGCCCATGCCTCTGGGTTCAACTTTTTCACTTAAAATGTTAAAAGTTGGATGTAAAACATTCAAAAGAATTTATAATCTGAAATATAATTCCTAAGTAGGTGCTGGTGCTCTATCAGCCCACCAACTCAAGAGGTTTTCCTTCTCTGTAGAAATGACTCAGCCAAACAGCAACTTCTACTCCCTGGCCTAGAGGATGTCCTTGGATTGCTTCCTGGGCATACTTCAGCCAGTGACAGCCTGGCTTGGGATACAAAAGCCTGCCACTCCCCAGAGGAAACCCCTACCCCTCCCTGGGGCACCCCTTGGCCAGTGACTAGCTGGCTTGAGAGCACAAAAGGCTGTCCCCTATTGCCGTAGGTGGGGACCAACTATGTAATGCAATCTGTTCTCCTGAGCGTCCTGGTGAGAGTGGAATGAAGCCAGTCTCCAGCTGAGACAACATTCTCACTTCCCTTCCCTCCTCCTACCCACCCTACCCATCTTGCTTCTTTCTCTTGATCCCATTCTCTTGAGAGTTATCCTCCAGGAAATCATCTCCACAAGGATTCCCATCTCTAGCTCTACATGTACAAAACCTGACCTAAGATAGCAAGTGATAATGTATTTTTTTAGCATTATTACTAATATGCATTACATAAGCTTCTCAGGCTTAATGACCTATCAAGAGGAATGCTGTATGTTCAATTTTCTGAAAGTGGTCTTAGACTCAAATAGCTGAAACTACAGTATAATACCAAAAGAAAAATCTATTAAATATTAAAAATATAAAAGTTACAAAACTGTAAATCAGTGTATAAACTTTTTCATTTCTAACTAAATGTATTATTAATATAACAATAAAGTGCTTAGAAACAGTCTAAAGTATATTTGGTTTTAAGAATTTAAAAAGGACTTACTTTAAGGAAGCTAACTCGCTGAACAAACTCTGGTTTTCCTTAAACATTCGTTCCTCATTTTTCTTGTTTTGTTCTTGGAGGTTTTTCACTTGATTATACAATTTTTCATTTTCCTTTTTATAAATAAAAAATTACATTTTAGTTAAAAGCCAGTAGTACCTCCATAAGTATATATGCTCATAACATATATATCTTTTAAACATTTTCAAGGTTTTAAAAATTTCTTGTTCTTGAATCTTTTTAAAACTCTTTATCTCAGAAGAAAACTTATTATTGAAAACAATACTTTCCAAAATGCTTACTCAAAAAAAAAAGTTGTGAAAATTCCCAAAGCCAAAGAGTGTAGTGTCAGTATAAGAGACTGCATTTCACAGGAGTAAACGGTGAGTGACTGCAGGAATAACCACATTACAATTCTGTGCTCCCAGATGGAAAGGCCAGTGGGACTATTTGCACCCTCTTTTTTGTTTTTAGTCTGGCTTCCCATGGTGAGGTAATTCAATGTAGCCACAATGGGTGTCCATGCTGTTTCTGGAAATTTCTGTGAGCAGGGAGTTAGAGACTGGTTGTTTCTGAACGATCAGGACAAGGCAGAGCATAAACTAGACCCAGTTCATTACCAGGCTTGAGCTAAAGAGTAACTCAAACACTGCGATCAGATGAAAAAAGTACCAATCTGTGCTTAGGTGCTCTGGCTTATTAATCTTCTTAAAATTAAGAATCTGATGAATACCAAGGACCTTGGAGGACCTAATGAAAACTAGGAACTGTTTAACCATGTCTGGCCTAGTGCCTGACAAATGGCCTGTGCTTAAATATCTGCAGAATTAATAAAACCTAGAAAAATACATAAATATACAACACACTGATATATAAATTTTGTGTTATATTTGTGGGAAGAGGTGGTTGGCAAACTTACAGGTCTATGAAATCCTCCTTAAAACCCATGCTCTAGCTGGCATGATTAGAATAGTAGACAAAGGGTTTGGAAGGGCAATGTGTCCTGCAAAATCAGTACCATTTCATTTATTGTAAATGCTGTAATCTCTAATGTGGTAATGCTTCCTTTGGGATGGCCCTGAATGACAATGCTTGTTATTGGTAGGCTCAATGCTTAGGCTATGGTTGTCAAAAGAGAAAAAGGTAATGCAAGGGGTAGGGGTAGAGTGGGGGAAGAAACAAAGATGAAGTCTCATGCTGGAGATCATCAAATGTGTCCTGGCTGACTGTCAAGTCAACGTCACCTAGATTCCATCACATTTCACAAATGTCTACCTTCTGTGGGACACATAAATTTTCTCAATTCAATTTTTTTCACTCAATTTCAGATTCATATATTTAAATATAATACAAAACTAGCCAATATTATCTAATGAAAAACATTACAAGAAACTAAAGAAAAATAGGAAAGTTTCTAAGGAACACAGCCATTAAAAGTAGTAACAGGCAACATTCATTGATTAGTTACTATGTGCCAGGTACTAAGAGATTGGTTTGCACTGTCTTGTTTTAATTTCACAACCATCTTATGAGATAGGTACTATTACTATCTCCATTTCACAGATGAAGAAATTAGTTTAGAGAAGTAAGTGATTTGCTCAAGGCTGCACAGCTGGTTGTAGACCTAAGTCTTAAACTATATTTTCTGAATCCAGAATATATGCTCTTAACCACTTTAATTCTGCCCATGAGAAATGTGCAGATTAGTCAAAGTATTACTTCTTCATGTTTGCCAGAATTCCCATTATCCGTTAAATGAGCACATAATATTTTTAACATGCCTGACTGCCTGATTCTTATAATATACGGTTTCACCATGTCTGGCCTAGTGCCTGGAGGATGAAAGGATCTCAAAAAAAAAAAAAAAAAACCTATGTGATGAAAAATCACCATACCTGTTGATATCCCTGAAGAAGTGTCTCTTGTTCTTGTATTTCTTTTTGGATTTGCTTCAATTTTTCTTCAGTGACAGGATCAGTTGTTTCTCCAAAATGTAACCACCTTTGTTTTCTGTTTGTTTCTCCAAAGCTATTTAACTTTGAGAAAATGCAGAAATTTTTTTATGTGGAGAAGGAAATGATGAAGTGAGAAGTGAGGAAGAATAAGAGAAAACTCAAGGTACATGGACCTAAAACTGTCTTGTAATCACACTGGAATTAATGTAACACCGCTACAGTTAAATCATTAGTGTTGTTTTGTGCTGATGGTTCTGAGGATGGAAATAACTCAGAAATGCTACATAATGTCATTCTCTGAATCTAGACCTTCTATAACAGTTCTTTCTGAATTGTCTTCTTTTGAAGGTCATAGTGAACTAAGGGATTTGTTTCAAAAAGGACTGCTAACAGAAGAAAACTATCAAAATGAGCCAATTGAAATTTCAATTTTTTCCCCCCAGGGAGTTGGATTTAGGCTCTTCTGAAAGGAGACACTCTCAGGAACCATGCTCATGTTTTATATAGCAAATATATCAAGCCAAACAGCTCCAGGAACAATGGATGACAATGCATTTAGCAGGAAGTACAAGTTTTTAAATAATAAAAGGAAAAATGGAACAATGTGTCTAGTACCTTGGTTTGAAGAATATAATTGTCTTGATTCAGTTTGAAGAGTTCCTTTTCCTGTTGCCTCTTTAGTTCTTCCATCTTATTTTCCAGCTCTCTCTCTTTTTCTGAGAATATGACTTTAATTTGCTCAATTAGGGCTTGTGCACCCCTCCATTTTTCCTCTGCTTCCTGAACTCTTTTAAACATAATTAATTCTGTCTCTGTGTTCCCGCCACAGCATCCTAAGGAATCCTTTTAAGGAAAAGTATTACTTCATTACAGATTCACAAATAAGATTCAAACAGAGGTGGTTAAAAAAGCAAACACAAAGAATTAAAATGACAAAGTTAATAAATAAAGCTAAATTAAAAAAAAATCACTAAGTATTCAATAAGAATGATTAGAATCTCATCCTTGAAGCAAAAGAAATATCATTTATTTCATTATTTGCAATTTAGCTTTAATTTAATTTCAAATCAGAAAAACATTATGAATATTAGTTTGAAATGCAATACCTACATTCTGTAACTGAACACAAAAATCAGTTTCTGTAGAGTCTTCAGACTTCTTAGGAGTAGCCAGGCTACTTTCACTTTTGGGAGCTGATTTACCCAATGCTGCAGGCTTGATGAGTTTTGTTTCAGATAAGATATCTAAGTATTGTAAACAGTAGATAAAAATACCACAAATGTAAACAAAATCAAATGTCTATTTAGCAATTATGTAACAAAAAGAATGACTACAACAGAAACAATAACGTAAATGATCTCAAAATAGACTGATGTATTACACTATAGTACAGCTGTTTCACTGAACTCAGAACTGTCGCCCATAATCCCATAATCAACACACTACTCTGTTAGACATAGAATGCTAATTAACCTAAGATTCATGTCAAATGCAGCTAAATAAATGTGAGAATGTAGACTGAGATAATTTTAGGCTTTATTACTTTTAAATTATTCTTTTAAAAGTTCACAGCAATAACAATTAAGAATGTCTAAATGATGAATCAAAGAGCAATTGATGACATTATGAAGCATTTTAGTTTGAGACTGTGTGCCTTTAAAGCAGACTTTTTAAGTAGTGTATATCAAGACAGTATATATCAATGGAATAATATATAAATGGTGTGAAAATTTTATAACAGCTAGTTTAAATCTGATTTAAAAAGATAAAATTAGAATACTGTTCTAATACCCCGAAAATACATATTAAATTAGAAAATAATGTAACTTCTGTATATTATGGTCAAACTTTCAGCTTTTAAGGTACCTTGTAAACCCCAAAGAGTAGAAATAATTCTAAGGTCAACGAATTATTCAGTTAAATATAAAAAATGTTTAAGGGAAATAACTAGAAGAGATCTGAAGGCCCATATTCAAATACTACAGATTCTGAGCTGAACACTCAGTAAACATTTATCAAGATGCTTAATTTTTAAATGTAAAGTTTACTTTTTCATTGAAAGGAAATATAGTTATTAAAGATTTGGAGAATAGGAAAAGTCAAAAGAAAAAACAAATCATCAATAGTACCTCACTTAAATATTTTAATCTTTTTCTCAGGCATGCAGAAATTTCCTTATAGAGTAATCATGTTTACTGGACTGTTTCATGTAGGTTTTCTGGAGAAATCCTTAAAGCATTCACTAAGAAACTGCATCACTGGAAAAGCAGACATGAATCCTTCCAAATCACTGGAGGTCCATTAATGCGGCCAATGAACGGCACGTGATCTGCGGGCACTGTGATTCTCTCTAGGACCCAGCAGCCAAGAGTGGCAGGTGATTCTTGTTCAGCTGTAGTCAGTCATAGCTTTTACACCAGAATTCTCCCTTCTTGAGTTCTTAATTTTGATACAGCTAAGTAATTATTTTCAATAATGGTATATAGACAGTGTTTTTTCCCTTTTCATGGGAAATAAAATATGCTTGGATATAAAATTCAAATATGAAAACACTGCAGACTTCAGAACCCTTCTTAAAGAAACAATGGATTAAGAAAATTCAGTCAAATAAGAAACTAATCAAAGTAATTTCAGAATGGAGAAGCTATGGATAGGGAACTAGTGAAAAGCATTCAATCTTTTAATAATCAGAACCAAGATCTAAATTCAAAAGCTGAGGGAAATTATAGTTGCGGGAGAGAATAAATGTTTCTCGGACAAGTAAAAATTTAAACCAACAAAAATAGGTAAGAGGCATGTGAGTGGTAGGTGTAAGAGTTTTACTATCTTTATATTTCACAGTGAAAACTGAAAATGTATAAAATTGAAAAATGCTGTTAAAAATGACAACACGTATTTGACAACCTTTAAGGAGTTTTCATAATCTATTTTGTTAAAAGGATCTTTTGGGATATAATATTTTATAGGAAAAAGTTTCTTTTTCTTCTTACAGATTTAAGTAAAACTAAATCTAATATTTAAAAAGAACTTGTAAATTGTGATCCTGTTATGTTCTGTCATTTATCCATATGTCTGCTTCTCTCGTCTTCCATCTACTCATCTGTGATTCCTTCTATCTGTATAACTACATACATACTGAGAAGCACGAAATGATGTTCACCCACTATGACATCAGTTGTTTCTGGCTAAATTATTGCTTTCTTCTTTTTTATTTTTTTGTATTTTTGAATTTTAATAATGAGCAACTATTCCTTTCATGACAATAAAATTACTTCAAAAATAAAAACATAAAGAGTTAAGAGCTACAGAAAATTAATACAGAATGAAAAGGTAAACAACCATACAGGAGGTACTGCTAGCTGCCAATCTCTTCTTCTTCCCTATTGACAGAAACCTAATTTTGCCCCTGGCACAATGTGCCCAGTTAAAAACAATCATCTCCTTGGACTCCATGCAACTGGAGATGGCCACATAATAGAAGTTCTGGCCAATAAGTTGAAAGCAAAATTTTCCTACATGGGGATTCCAGGAAAATAACTACTTTCCTTATTAAGAAGCTGACGATTTAACTTGTATTAACTTTCACCTTTCCTCATGACAGGGCCTGGAAGTTGAGTGATCATCTTATGACAACAAAGACAAAAGTCAAAGATTAAGGATTTTGCAGCAACAAAGAAGCAATCTGGTTCCTTGCAGAGTTGCACCAGTTCTGAAATGCCTATCCCTGGCTTCTTTGTTACATGAAAAAAAGAAACCTTTTATTTTTTCATCTTAACCAATGTTGATCCCAGGTGCATTCTCTATTCTGTACACAAATCTCCATCTCAGAGTCTGCTTCTCAGAGAACTAAGCCTGTTGACAAGTAACAACCATCTCAAAGAAATTACAGTTCTGAATAAAACTAAAATTGCTATGGGCAAATTCTCAATAAAAAGAGATTAAAAAACCATACTTAATAGTCTAATGGAAAAAAGGAGCTCAGTATAAAAATAGACAGCCATAGTTTATCGTGGTACTTTAATGTAAATTTTAGTAATGCATTTTATTTTTATTTGGTAGTCATAAATACTATACAATTTTGAAATAGGAAAAAATACTCATAAAAATATTGTTGCCTTCATCTGTCAACATCTGCATCACCCCTCATTTCTTTTCCATCTACGGTGACATTACTTCTGTCTTCATTCTTAGTAATTTCCATATAATCATAGGTAATCCTTTCAAACCCCAGGGTTTTGGTTCTCTATATTTCTCTCCACCTCAGCTATTCACTCCCACTAGGTATACTCCAGATCTTTTTCTATTATTAGTAATGCAATCATTCCTGAATCTCGGTCTTAGGCATTTACTCTCTATTAATCCCATCTCTTACTTTCTGCCCCACTGGGGTCCAGTATGTTGATCCTACCTATTTCAAACTGTATCACACCCCTTGATGTCCTTCCTTTCTTCATTATTCAGCTTAACTTCCATACACTTTGTTAGTTACCTTCTTGATCCTCTCTCAGTTCATTGTACTCACTTGGCAAAAAACACTCTCCTTGGTAAATTCAGCTATACAACTACCCAATACCTGTAATCATGCAGTGAAATGTGGCTGGACATGCACACACAAGTGTGTATACACACACAGAGACACACACACACACACACACACACACACTGCCTGGTCTCAATTTAAATTCATGATCATTAACTTCAAGTACACTTTCTGCTGCTCGCATTCTAATTCTCTAGGATAACTATTTCACATCTTCTCCAACATCCCTACCCCCATCTTCACTGCCAGCTAATGACATTGCTTTTTATTTCTCAAAGAAAATGGAAGCAATCAGAAGAAAGCATCCACCCTCTCACCACTTCTATCCACCTACCAGTATCTGCACCCACATTCTCCCCCTACCTAAAGCCAACCCTTCCAATGTATACTAGATCCTCTACTCAAAGACATGGCTCTAGCGACTTTTCCCCACTCTCCATCATGAATTTTTTTCCTGTCTACTGAATCTTTCCAAAAAGGATAAACATAAAACTCACACTATTATAAAAATAAAGAATAAAGCAAAGCAAAACTAAAGGTTTCTCTTGATTCCATTTGCATACCAGCTCCTGCCCATTTTTTCCCATCTTTTCTTTCTTCCACAGTAGTCTATAACTTGAACTATCCAAGTCTACTCTTCTATTCCTTCTATTTCCACTCAGTTTGCCTTTACAGGCACATATCGACAGAAATGGCTTGCCCAATTTACTGATTACCTCCTTCTTGCTAAACCCAAAGGTCAGTTGTCAGTCTTCACCTTTCTTTATTTTCTAGCTGCAATTGATAGAGCAGATCAATTCTCTTTTATACACTTTATTCACTTGGATCCCACATATTCAGGTTTCCTCTGATCTTACTCTGTCTTCTTTGCAGTTATCCCTCTTCTCCCTGACCTCATACGGTTAGCATGCCCAGGGATCAGGCCTTGGTTTGCCTTTTTCTCGAGCTATGCTCACTTTCTTGATAATTTTCATCAGTCTCATGGCTTAAAAATATTAGTTTTTTTAAACATCTCACAAATAATATCTACAATCCATTCCTCTCTCTTGAATTCTAGACTTTTATATCTAACTGCTTTCTTGTCATCTCCCCTTGCATGTAGAACAGACAGCTCAAAATGATCAACAAGATTCTTGACCTTTTCTCTATCCCGAAATCTGCTCTACCTTAGCCTCCCCATCCCAGCTGGCTATTACCTCCACTTTTCGTTTCTTAAGGCAAAAACTTTGGCATGATGCTCTTTCTTAACCCCAACCCATTTTTTTAGATTTTTGGTTCTATCTTCTTAACATATCCTTATCCAGCCACTTCTCATCACCTCCACTGCCACCACCCTGGATCAAGCCCCATTACTACTAGCCTGGATTCCTAAAATCACCTTCTACTTGGTCCCTGTGCTTCTTCCTTTGCTCTCTATGGTATGTGTATATTTTTATGTGTATATGGTCTATAACACAGCTGCCAGAGAAATTCATCTAAAGGGTAATTGAGATGAGGTCACTCCCATGGTCAAAACTTTTCAGGGGCTCATCTTTTCATGTAGACTAAAAGCCTAAGTCTTTAAAATGCCCAAATCTTTAAAATGCCCTAGAAAAACCTATATACGCTTGCCCATTCAGATCTCTGATCTCGTCTACTACCCTCTTTGCTCACTTTGCCCCTAGCTATGTGGGGCTTCTATACTGTTCCTTGAACATGCCAGGCATTCTTCCCCACTATAGGACTTTTGCACTGGCTGTTTTAGCTTTCTCGAATATGCTACCCCTAAATATCCACACAGCCAAGTTCCTTACATCCTACAAGTCTTTGTTCAAACAGCCCTTTCTTAAGGAGGCCTAAGTAAAATTGTGACCTGCTGCACTCCAACACTCAAACTCTTGCTCTACTTTTTATTTTTCCTTAGCATATAACGTTTACTTATTTATTATGCTTATTATTGAATGTCTGTCTTCTCAATAGATGAAGAGTTTCGCAAAATGGAGAGGGAAGGTTTCCTTGTCTATTTTGTTAACTGATGTATGTAAAGGGGCCTCTACTGGCGCCTGCACCAAGGTAGGTGCTCAAAAAATATTTGTTAAATGAATTCATTTGGATAAAGTAAACTTAAAAATTGTTGGGGTTAATTTATCTAAATTAAATATAATAAATATTAAAAACAAAATTTCATTTCCTTGCTCCCAAAAGTACAAAATGAATACTCCTAAATCATCAATGAAAAATTTTCACATTCCTCGATTCTAAAATTCAAGGAATGTTCCAAGTGTTTTTTTCCTAACAGTAAGCACTAGATCCAATGAGTGGTTATCAATAACTGAGTATACAACAACATCACAAGCAAATGTTCCACAGAAAAGAAAATAAGAGAACATAAAAGACTTTTTAGGGAAAGGGGCTAATTAGAGGTCCCTAGGTTAAGAACAGGAGAAAAGGATGCTTGTATTAATCCAACAGAATCATATTACTGTCTCTCCAGAATAACCAATCCATGTTATTCTCCTTTACTCTGACATAGATCAGCCCTAACCTTTTCATCTTATATGCATAGGTTGCTAAAGTGAAAACATATGCATAGAGACAGAAGGAGAGTCTTTAATGTCTAAAGAATTTTCAATACAGGTATTCCTTGAAGATATTGTGGGTTTTGTTCCAGACCATTTACCATAATAAAGCAAGTATTACAATAAAGTGAGTCATAATCTTTTAGCTAGTGGAAGGCCCTGTCTTCCATTTCTAAAAAAACATAACACCTGTGGAGTGCAACAAAGCAGCATGCAATAAAATGAGGTATTCCTGTATAGTCAAAGTGGTCCTGGAATTGACAAAAATAGGGAAAGGAAAGGGAAGACATTGCAAGCTAGAAATGAATTTTCCAATGAGGCTAGTTCTTCTCTTACAACTATGACCATATACCAATGATGAAATTGGTCACCTATTCAATTTAATCACAAAGAAAAGGACAAAATGTTTCTGGCTCTATTATGGCTCTCTTAAAAGTAGCAGAAATGTTTGTTTGACCTGAACACTTCTATTTCTTTTAATAGCTTCATGGGCTCTACTTTGAAAATTACCCTTTCCTACTGTCAATATAAATGACTACGTTAGGAAATAACAGAGTTACTGTGATGTATAAAAATATGCATTATTTGATAAATAAAACATCCTGCCTCTCCAAGACTATACTGCACTAATACCTAATCTCTCTGTCTACCTTTATTTGTAGGTTGCCATTTGCATTCTGAATATACAGCTTTTCTCTGGTAAACATTTTGTTTATAGAGCCAACCAGATGAGGGAGAGTTTGACTCTCCTACCTGATATTCACTTCCTGTATTTTCCGGGTCTCATTCAGGAAAAGCTAGAACTAATGACGAAAAACCTCATGTAAATTGAATCACTCAGAAATGGAATGTATACCTTAAGGTTAATTCTTTTCTATCAATAAAGAAAGTTCATAGGAGAAAAGGAAACAGGGAAAATAGAAAACAAAGAAAGCAAAATAATACACTACAGGTGACTCTTGAAAAATGCATGGGTTAGGGAAACCAACCCCTCTACGCTGTCAAAAATCCATGTATAACTTGACGTTCCGAAAACTTAATAGCCTATTGTTGACCAGAAGTCTTACTGATAACACAGTCAATTAAATATATTTTGTATGTGACATGTATTATATACTGTACATTACAATAAGGTAAGCTAGAAAGGAGAAAATGTTAAGAAAATCATAAGGAAATATACTTACGTTATTTATTGAAAAAAAAATCCACATATAAGTGGACCCATAAAATCTAAACCTACATTGTTCAAAGGTCAATTGTATATATACAGAATTCTATTATGAAAAGATTATGATTACCTTTTTTCTTAGCTTGATTTGAGGTGGGAATGGACCGCAAGTTTTTGCTTTTCATAATGTCCTTCGAAGTTTTCTTTTCGAGAGTAGAAAATGTCTTAAATGGTGAACTGGGTTTTCCATAGCCTGAGCTCCTAACTGATGCATATAATCCACTCTGGGGTTTTCTTTTAAGTAAAGGAGGTGCACTTCTGGCCTTCTTATATGGTACCTGTTTACCAATTACACCCCCTTCTTCTCCAGAACTAAGCTGAGATCTAAAAGACTGTGTACAACAAGAACAAACTGTTTAGAATTGAAATGAATTTCAACTACAGTTATAAATGGTAATTTAACAGATGGCAAACCATAGTGATTACTAAATAACATAGACTGTAAAAAGCAAACCACTACATTAAAATTCTTTAAGTCTAATTCATTGGAATTTTACTATTTTGAAGAACATCTTCAAAGCCAGGAATAAAACAATAAAATAAGCTTGCCAGAAAGCTGTATGTGTAATTACTAGAATGAACATGAGTATAGCATGGGAAGAACATATTTTGAAATGACATAAAATCTTTTTCCTCCAGATTTCTCAAGATAAAAAATTTTAATATCCTGCCCAACTTCACAAAGAATTTCAGATCGTTTATGGTAAACACACAACTCAAAATTGTAAAATAAAAATATTGGGAACATGAAACTATAAATCAGAATAGATCAAGAACAGAGGGAAATGGAATAGTGAAACATAAGTTTCTCAATAGTTGCTAATAGCATTTATATAAAATGTCAACTTAACCTACTTTTGCAGAACACAGACTACTATTACAATGAAAAAAAAGCACCAGAATGAAGAATAAACTTTACTTCATATGCTACTCAAATTGTGGACTATGTTTACCCCCTAAAATTGTTTTAATGGAAAAGACAGCTTCTAAAAGAAAGTTAATGCTATAGAAGTATTTTTTAATTTGGGAACTGCAGGTCGTAGCAGTAAATATATATTCTTCACATATATCCAGGATCTATCTGGAGATTAATATATAATCAATCCTACTATACTAAGCAGTATGTACTAAAAAAAAAAGGATATATTTATTAATTAATAGTACTTATATAACTTTATCAATATGTCAAATCAATCTGGATTATAAACACTTACTTTATTTATTTTGTCATCACGAGGTAATACTGAAGGACCAACAGATAGTTTTTTCCTCAAAATATCAAGGTACATTTTATCTATATGTTCTTCAGTAGTGTTTACTCTTGCACAGCTATTATCTGTATCTTCAATTGTTGTCTTTTGTAAAACTACATTCTCTTCATTTTTGTCAAAAAATTGGTTCACATTTTGTGGCTCTTGAGACATAACATTTGGCTTCATCTTAAGGGGTAAAGGGCTTACAATTTCAGTTTCTTCACTAACAGCCAGTTTCTTATAGCTATAAAACAAGTAAAACAAAACAGAACAGAGAATAAACCCTAAATGACTCTATAAATATCAGTTTTATTAACATATATATACACACATATATTTAGTATTTGTAACTATTCAAATAAAGTCATTAATGTTAAATACAATATTTACAATCCTGGTTAAGGGTATACTCACATAGTATCATGTAATTACTTTGAATTTCAGATAATAATTTTAATGCAGTATAAGGGATTGAGTGAATGACTCTAAGACCTACACATCAAAGAAAAGCCAAACCAAACAAGACTAAGATTGCTTCTGTATAAGAAAAAATAAAATATAAATTTCTAAATGAACTTTTTCTAATATATCTTTTAAAGTCAACATGAATTTGAAGCAGAAAATGGTATACATTTTGGTAGAAACTAATGAAGTAATCATAATTTATGCCAATGAGGCAAAGATTACAAATGTTAAAAAGCATAAATTTCATTACAGTACAGGAAAAATTTCAAAGTAAAACAAAAATCATGAGGATTTAGAAATAAAGTTTCTGTGGTTTATAACACTTAAATGCAATATAACATTTCATGCCAGTAGATTTGAAAAATATGGAAAATTTTCCTTAAAGAAAAGTTCTAAATGTGGTTAAACATCAACATATTATGAGGGCTCCAAGAATATAGATATTGCTATTTTCAAATTATTTAATCATGGTCAATTAAGTCTTTTAATTTTGTAATGATAAAATAAGATTACAGGAAAATTTAAGAGGCTACTACTTTCATGTAAGGTAGATTGGCTTCTCAGTAACTATTAGAAGCTTTTAAAAATAGATAGAATGACCAGAAAGTATAACAGTTCTTTCATTCCGCACGGTTGCAGAACCTGGCTAGATATTCACCAAAACTGCTTCCTACTTTTTGCTTTGCATGAGCTAAACCACATTTCCTTGCTACCATGCATCAAGATAGGATCATTTACTAGTTCCTGCCTTTAGAATGTGAGTGCTATGGTAACAAGAACTAAAATATGTGTCATTAGCTTAGTGGTGGGGTTTTGGGTCGAAAGGAAACTGATACTAAAGGCTGGAGAAGTGGCAACCCATGTTTTACAGTAGCAAAACATTTGCTAAACTATCACGTACAATAGTTTATAAGGCAGACAACATACCTACTGAGTCTAGGGTACTAAGAGAAACGGCCAGAGAAAACAAGAAGGATTTAAGTGCTAGCTACTTCTGGCTACTTGAACAAGATATTATAAGAAGGAGATGAGATCAAGTTAGGGTGAGCCAGTTTGTAAGAAGAAATCAAAGGGAACAGAGAGAGTCTAGAAACTCAGGGCCTCTTCTTTTACTCTCTGTGTCTGGACTCAAACAGTAAGATCTGGCACTGAAAAATGCTATGAGAAAACAAGATTTCATGAAACTTCTCAGTTGAAAAGACTGACTCAGACTCAGTTCCTTGGCAAAGATCATATTAAAGGTGTCATCTTCACACTTAAGATTATTGTTCCCAATAATATCCAGATAGCTTCGATTAATTCAAGAGAAAAACAAACAAACAAACAGAGGGACAAGGAAGCAAAGACACAAAGCAGATTTAAAACCTTTGTCTAGTACACAGGACTGACACATGGGACTGACTGGAACCCAAAAGATCAGAATCCTAACATTTCTGAAGGAACTGTAAAGGCAAAGAAACCACGACCTTATTTAAACAACAAAAAAAGCCAGTGACTGGGAGTATTAAAATAAAATGAGTGCCTCCTCCAAGATGGGTATATTCTCCCTTCAAAACCCACTTCAGTTGTGGTCAAGGGTAAAAAAAAAAATACAAGGCAAATTCTCTAAGGAGTGGAACTAGGAGCTATATGGAACAACATATTTATAAAGTAGTTCCTCTTTAAGAGCAATATGATGGCCTATTAAGAAAAATCCCCATTTGCAAAGTGGGGGATCTTTAAAAGGTCCTCCAGTGGATTTCAAGTAGCATTACCGTATTTTCCTTCTATTTTTCCTCTCTGAATGGGAATATCTGTTGCAGTTCTACCATTATACATTAGGTGGGGGTGAGGCAGTATATAAGTTGCCTTTTTAATTCATTGATTAGTAGACAATGAGGAGCCACATTCGAACCCGATGGAGAGCACTGCACTTCACTTGGAAATTCTCATCTTACAGATGGATACAGTCCTGAATGGGACTTTGGGCTCTTTGCTTTAGGGAGGAGGTGAGTGGGTCCGTGTGTAAAGATGAATAAAATGGAAATTTGGCTATTAGAAGGGTATACTCTGATTGAGACTGCCTATATGCCTACCAAACTCATTTTTCTTTTTGGGCACACAAGCAAACTGTATTTCTCAGTTCTCTTGGAATTTTGTTAGCTAGATGTGCTGGCTCTTACCAATAGAATGTGAGCTGAAGTGATGTAATACTTTTGTGTTAAGGCAGTTAAAATATGCTAACTCATCCTTTTTCTTTCCTACTGACTGCTTGAATGAGGGCATGACAACTTTAAAACCACGTGCTCATGACAGAAGCCCAAGTCCCTAAATTAACTATGTAGAGTCCCACCCTAACCCCACTGACACACATGAGATTACGATGTGAGCAAGAAATTTTTGATGATGTCGAGCTATGAAAATTTCAATGATTATGTGTTATAGCAGCTAGGATTATTTACCCTACAATTAGTTTACTACAGAATTTTTGGATACGTATACTAAAGTTTATATTACTGACATTTCTATAATTACTATTATGTCTTTAATGTAACACACCTGTTTTCAGCTTTTAAACATAAATGTAATAATCTATGTTTTAGAATTCACATTACTAAAATGGTTCCACCTATATTAACAAAGACACAACATATAGAAAATCTCTTCAGGAACACTAACATATGTCCAAACAGCAATGGTGGGTGAGCACGATCGGCCCTTTAAAAATAATAACTAGCACTGCAGATCAGTGGAAGAATCTTAGACTTAGCATTCAAGTAGATGGGTTTTAGTGTAAGCTTCACTGCATCATTTTTGCTCAACTAGTACAAATGTAGAAACAAGGCCAAGAAATCGCTGTAAGTGGATTTACATGATGAAGATATAGTACAAGGGGCTCAAAATGTGCCTATTGAAAACATAAATGAGCGAATGAATAGTACATAAATAAATGATAGGCTTTTCACAGAAATATTTCAGGGACATCAAAGATCTGACAAGGTAAGTGGTTAAGTATATGGACTTCCTGTGTCCCTAGTCATAGTCATATGACCTTGGGCAATTTATTTAACCTCTTTAAGACTCAGTTTTCTTATCTACAAAATGAGGATAATAATGGAATATATTTCATGGAGTTGCTGTAAGACTAAATAAAGTTGTGTAAAGAACTTTGCATAGTAGTTGGCCCACAGTAAGCATGTGATAAAAATGCTAGTTGTTATCACCACCATCATAATTTGGTTCTTCTGAAAGCTCCACCACTAAATTGAATTTATTGCAATTTCATCACCTGAATGATGGGGATTAAAGATGTCTGTTTTACTTGTATGAAAATCACATGGGATAATGGATGTGATACTCTAAGTGCTACAAATGTAAAGTTGTCTTAAGACAAAGTTATTGTGATTGCTACTCTGTGTATTGGAGAATGACAGTGAGGTATCCCAGAAGCTTCCACTAAAAAAGTACAGGAGCTGGAGTATTTTCTTGAAGCCTGTTTCTCTTGTGCCCAAAGCACTCACTCTGGGGATAATGGCCAGTCTATGACTAACTGCAAAACTAACTGGCTTATAAAGAAGCAAATCCATGACTCATATACAGAATAAAATTCATGTTCCTCCTCTTTGTTCGAAGCAACTATCCTTGAGCTATTTAAAGCTGAAGAAATTATAAGTGGTGACAAGCTTTAAGACTACTTAATGTCAGTAACTTTCTTAGTAGCATCTGGTTTTTTTTTTTTTAGCACTAGAAGAATTCTAATGAATTAATTAAGTAAGAAATAATACAAAAAGAAGAGAGCAGTGACTCACAGGTAGACGCATACAAGTTATAGATTAATCATTCAATAGGAATGATTATGTAGAACAACTGATCCTATAAGTTTTCAGTGACAAAACAACAAAGAAACAACCTGTATAATCCATTCCAAAACTCATACCTGACAGGCTTTAAGTCCAAACCACCACTGATCCCAAAGGAATCTATTCTGATAGGTTTCATCAACTCCTCTACTGTGGGCAGATCTAAGAGGGGAAAAAAGTTTAAATAGCAATAAAAAATGTTATGTAAATTACTTAATTTAATGTCTAATACCACTAAAATTTCATTTTCTCTGATTGACAGTTAACAAAATGATGTATGCAATAAAGCTAATTTCCCACTGTAGACTTGCTTATACTATGACAACTTCCATATTGATACATATGTTTATTTGATGTACAGATATATATATATATTTCTCAAATATATGTGTATGGGTACATCTACACACACACACTTATCTGCTAAATATGTATTTAGTTGACCCTAAAATACTGTTCTTTTAAAAAATAACTTTAGTATATGTACATGGAAAAAGATTTAAAAATATGAAAATGGTTATGTAATTTCTTAATTTGGTCAAGGCATATTGGAGGAGAAATTGAAATTTTATTCCATGTTCAGCACTAACTATATAGTTAAACCAATAATTTCCAGATTTCATTTGAACAAATCCTTTAAATAAATTCAGAGATTGAGAAATAATCACTACAGCAAACTGAATCTAAACTACACTAAAGTGGAAACTGTTCAAAGAGAGTCTCAAATAAGCTTTTACCAGATTCTGTAGTAGAGATGTTTTTGGAAGACTCTTCATTTTCTTGAAGATGACCTTTCACTGAGCTCTTGATATTTTCCATGGCACTCCTCTCAATTCTTTGTTCATCTGCATCTCCCAAAGAATGGGCTATATGACAATAAGCCTGATGGAGAGCTTCAATGTCACTATTGCTTTGTCCGTAAGAAACACCTGTTGAAATAAATGTAATGTCCAGTATAATCACACAAATATATGAGAAATATAAAACACTAACATCATTTCTCTATCTGTTAGGATAGAGGACAATGGTGACATGATAGAGTTAAATAAAAAACTAGGCAATATGTAGGTAAAGCCTACCAGTATAAAATCACAGCAAGCTCAAAAACTCTTTTCAGCAAGCTGAGCTGTGTCTTGACATGTTAATTATAAAATCTGACTCCACTATTGTCCTCCCTTTCTACTACCCTTAATTAACCCCTCAGCATTGGATAAAATTACTCCTAAATTTCTCAAACTGACACAATCATTTCCCTTACCACTACCACTCTCTCGCTTGGGTTCCCTGTACAACCAAGCATTTTGGAGTCTGCATTTCTTCAACTGAAATTTGCTCCTCTAACTTTGAAATTCAATATGTGTTCCAATATCCTGCTAAAGTTGCTACCATGAAAACCAATTTCCTAAAGACCAAATCTAAGCATCTAGTTCTCTTCAACACTATGAGACATTTGACACTATCCTTTTCCTGGGAACTGTTTCTTCTATATCCCTTCTTCTCCTTGTTCTTCCCACTAGTCTAATGGCTACTTCTCCATCTCTTGTGGCTCATCTTAGGGCTCCATCTTTAGCTTTTTTAAGCCTCTCATTTATTCATTTATTTTTGGGGGGGGCCTAATTTCATCAAGACCATTAGCTTCAACTATTATCCATATGGTCAAGACTCTCAACTGTCTTTTGTCCTTAATTTTTTTCTGAATAAAGACATTTAGGTTTTTCTATAAGTAAATCACATCTAATATACTCCCAATTGAATTTATTACATTCCCCAACAAAACTTGTTTTACAACCAGTATTTCCTATTTTAGCTAATGGCATCACTTTATTCATCTAGTCATCCAAAACAGATCTGATGCCACTGTTCACTCTTCCTTCCCTATTAACTCCCTCCTCCCACCAAATGATAAATTGTGAAAAAAAAGAATTAGAAGAATCTAATGACAATAGTGATCTAAGATTTTTGAGTATTTTCTTTTTCATTTTGTAACTTTCATTACTAACAGTGGAATTTTCAAAATTAGAGAAAAGAATAAGAGTCATAGGAAAGTGAAAAAGAGAAGAAAAATAGGGTGACTAGTTTCCTTTTCTCTTGATACCCATGATTAGTTAATGCTTAAAAATAAAACAGGATATACAACCCCATCTTCCTCTATATAAACTGTAAGTTGTATACTATATAACTCTAAGGGGCTATTTTTTAACTCTGAATGCAAGAGGCAACAAAATGACACATATAGAATTGTATAAGAATGCCTTACAATGGGATATCTTCCTATCTAATGCTTCAGGTCACCACTACTATTTGGAGCATGTTCAATAAATAAAGGAGCTTGATTAAATTAAAAATAAAAAGTGGGGGATACTGTTAGAGCAATCATTAACAGTTAAGTGGCAGGGACTTTCCAAAATCACTTGAGAAAAAATATCTTGCCTGTAATGGTAAGCCTGACTCTTGCCCTAAGCCATCAGTCAGAATTCAGAGTAGCATGACTGGGGGAGAGAATTAATCTTTATAAAGGAAAAAGGCACAGGTGTTTCTTCCCTTCTCTACAGAAATATCAGAATATTTAGGTATCTGCTGAGTACGTACAAAAGAAATGACCCCAAGGTTAAGTAGCAGAGCAGTACTGAATGTTCATGCTTAATTTATCAGGTGTTGAGTATCAGAAACAAGAGGTTCCAGGCTTTAAAGCAACAGCAGAGCAAACATGCAGAAAAACAAACAGCCTAAAAGCTAGAGATGAGAAATGGAGGATAGAAGGTATTATGGGCTGCTCAGAAAACAAAGCAGAGGAAAGATACTTTTCTCCTAACTTGAGTCATTAACCCAAGTGATTTTAAAATAACTCCAGAGTCATATAAGTTAACTTTTTTTCATGCATTTTACGAAGAGAAAAGTAAAGGCCTGACTTCTCTGCCTTTTACATTAAAAAGAGGGTACTCTATGTAGTTACTTTATGTATTAACACAAGTCAAAAGCTCCCTATATTTTCCCACTGAAGAAAGATGAGACATGTCAAATCTTATTTTGCAGAAGCAAGGGTCTGGTTGTGGAGCAATACTGTCACCTTGTGCCTGCTCCAGTCATGTAGCCACAGCACAAAGTGGTACTTGCTCATGAGACATATGAAAATAAGTGAAAGGCTATATCAGACCTGGTGTTAGGAAAACTTCATTTTTATAGTTATTAAACTTTTTAATACAAAAGCACAGATTTCATAAATAATATTTTTAAAAGATGATCTTTCACAATGTAGCGGCTAAACTAAGCCTTCTTAATCCGAATAGAAACATGGTAAAAAAAACAAAACAACAAACAAAGTTAAAGAAACAAAAAAAACCCCACTGATCTTTTCAGTTCGTAAACCAAGTTCGGATACTGATTTGAAGATTTCAAGTGGATTTCTGAAGTATTAGGTAATGCAATACCCTACAGCCGATTAGATTTACACTGTATGTTTTCAAGTTCTTTATTATAACTTGTATGATTAACAAATGATTGATATGAATTCTAATAATAACTACAGAGTTGCTACTGCTTATTAAATCTTATTAAATGTACTAGGCACTTGCAGCTGACCATCCAAAATCTTCATTTTAAAGAAGGGAAAACGGGCTTAGAAGCATTAATTGTCCAGTGTTACCCAGCTGATAACTGGCAAGGCTGGGGATATGAAACAAAGTCTACATGACAATAAGTTCATTCTCTACTATCCTCCAGAACATTTAAGAAATAACACCAAAAAACTACAGCTTTATATAGTTGCTTAGATTACCTTAAAAGAAGTTTTACTTTTAGAAATACAGTTTTTATTTTTGAGTTTTTCTTAAAAGATTACCTTAAAAGAAGTTTTACTTTTAGAAATACAGTTTTTATTTTTGAAATACAATAGTGGTTTTCATACTGTATTTTACAAAATCATCGTGTTTCAGAGAACATTATGGATTCCACAGATGCTTGTTTGAAATTTCATTTTAAATAGTGCTTTAAACCATAAACCTGTAATAGAAGTTAATCTACACATTCAAGTGTGCCATTCATGTAATGTGAAGACCATCTGAGTGATATCTTTGTCTCTTGCTGTTTTCATACATATCTTAAAGTTTCTCTGGTCATATTGTACATATATTAACTTTCTATACTGAATCACTGCAGCTCCACACTGGTCTTTTATAAGAATTCATGTCTGCTTACTGAAAACTGTGAAAATGGACTATCACAGCACATAAGTGACACGTACTTAAATAAACAGCAGTAAGCCTGAGGAACACGCACTCAGCACATGGTTTCATCATGGCGGAATACTTGGGTAATAATAAATGAGTAACAAGTCTTGTTGGAAAAATTCTGTTGTACTTTTTTGACTTTTCTGTTTATATTTTAAAAAGAAAATGGGTTAAATCAAGATAGTGTTGACTCTTAGAATGGCAGTGACTATAAAAAGGAGATCTGAGTGGACTTTTTGTAGTTTGGGGCATGTTTTTTTAATCTGATTCCTGGTTACATAGATGTGTTCAGTATTTGAAAATTCATCAAGTTGCACTATTATGATACATGAATAGATTTTCTATAGGTTATCATATTTCAATAAAAAAGTAAAAAAACAAAAATAAAATTCAATCAATTGCTTGGATTTGGTTAGCGACTGATCGATTCTATGGCTTTTTTCCCCACTAGTGTTTGGATTGGTTTAGTTGACCAAACAGGTTAACAGAAACTGGCAAAGCAAACTGATTAAAAAGTTCCCATTTGCAACTATTTATGTAGTAAATTAAGAATACTTTCATATTATACAACAAAATATACAAACATATTGGAAGTCTGATGGTGACAGAATATAACAAACATTTATAACTTCTGATTTCAAAAGATTTATTGCTCTAACTTTATAAGTAAATGTTATAAATGTAAACATTTATATTTATGCCAATAAAATACCATTTTCATCTAGAGAGTACTACATAAGTTTTTATTGGAAATAAGGATTACACTACTTTAAAAATGTTTGAAAAGGCATTGTCCTAAAGACCTTTACAACTTTTAATAAAGTCGAGATGGCCTAGGCATTTCAAAATTTTGGGATGTGATTCAGGTTTTTATTGCATGAAGGGAACTATGGAAAAGCACAAGACCAAAGTTTCATCTTTCCTACATCTGGCAAATTTAACTGAATACTCGGGAGGGGTACAAAAATTAGTTAATATTCACCTACAGTGCTGTACTTTTTATCAATAGTATTCATTCATTTATTAATAAGTATTTATTTAAAAACACACTTTACTTGGTTAACAAGCATTGTCACCATCAGCAAGTTCAGGTTAAGTTGTTAAATACGGTAGAAATGTGAGATTTAAGATTTTATTGCCAACATAGTTATTATACATATTATTATATATCATATATAAATGAAGTCAGTCATAAAATATTACATATTCAGAAAACGGTGAGTTTTTCAAACATTTTTACCTGTTGTCATTTCATTATCAGTCATTTCTGGCAGGGCCTTTGGCTTAGTTGTTGCTCTATCCTGTTCATCAAAGTTGACTTCTGCCACAGAGTCTAAGGAATCAAGCAGCACCACTGGAACAATATAAAGAAAAAAAAAATATTAGAAATGTAGAGAAATTTCCTTTAAGAAAACATTTTAATCATATTCGATCTGCGTAAAAATAAAGATAAATGCTTACATATAAAGAATATATAATCTAAGTAGCATGATTTTCTTCTTAGGTACAAGAGAATAGGAGTGCATCAGCATACATACCTATGCTTATATACAGGTCTAATATACATTTATATGTGAAAGGCAAAGGGCCTGAGAAAAATAACAAAAGGAATATTCATTTTCCAACTTTACTGAGGCATAGCTGACAATTAAGAATTACATATATTTATTTAAAGTATACAACTTGATAATTTGATATATATTATAAAATATTCATCACAATCCAGCAAATTAATATTCACCACCTTGTAGCTACCTTTTCTGTGTGTGGTGAGAACACTTAAGATCTCCCCTCTTAGCAACTCTGAAGTACACATTATTAACTACAGTTATACTGTTGCACACTAGGTCTGCAGAACTTATTTATCCTGCATTAACTAAAATTTTGTACCCTTAGCCAGCATCGTCCCCTATCCTACTCCCCTGCCTCTGGTAATGATCACTCTTCTGTTTGAGTTTGACATTTTTAGATTCCACATATAAGCGAGATCATGCAGTATTTCTTTCTGCATCTGCCTTACTTCACTTAGCATAACATCCTCCATGTCCATCCATGTTGTTGCAAATGGCAGGATTTCTTTTTTTTAAAAAAAGCCTGAATAATATATATACAAATATGTATATATATGTATACATATACATATCTATAGATATCTCTTTGAAATAGATATCAAAAATTGCTGGATAATAAGGTGTTCTATTTTTAATTTTTTTCAGTAACCTCCATACTGTTTTCCACAGTGGCTGTTACCAGTTTATATTCCCACTAACAGTGCACAAAAGTTTCCTTTTTTTCATCCTTGCCAGCATTTATCTTTTGTCTTTTTAACAGTCATCCTAACAGGTGTGAGGTGATATCTCATTGTGGTTTTAAACTGTAGTTCTCTGATGATTACTGAAGCTGAGCATTTTTTCATATCCCTCTTGGCCACTTACTTATCTTCTTTAGAAAAATGTCTATTCAGGTCCTTTCCACTTTGAGTTATTTGGATTTTTTGCTATTGAGTTGTATGAGTTCCTTTTTTATTTTAGATACTAACCCCTTATCAGATATATGGTTTGCAAATATTTTCTCCCATTCCATAGGTTGCCCTTTTGTTTTGCTGGTGGTTTCCTTTGTCGTGCGGAAGTTTTTAGCTTGCTAACAACAACAAAAATATTTAGTCCCACCTTTTTTTCCTTGTTGCCTTTGATTTTGATATCAAATCCAAAAAATCATTGCCAAATCCAACATCAAGGAGATGACCCTCTTTATTTTCTCCTAGCAGTTTTACAATTTCAGGTCTTATGTTTAAGTCTTTAATCCATGTTAAACACCATTTATTGAAGAGACTATCGTTTCTTGTATTCTTGGTGACTTTGTCAAAAATCGACCAAGTATGCATATACTTCTGAGCTCTCTATCCTGTTCATTGACCTATATGTCTGTTTTTAACACTAATACCATACTGTTTCAATTACTAGTTTTGTAAAACAGTTTGAAATTAGGAAGTGTGATGCCTCCAGCATTGTTCTTTTTTCACTAGATTGCCCTGGCTCTTTGGGATCTTTTGTGTTTTCACATGAATTTTAGGATTTTTTTTCCTATCTGTGAAAAATTCCATTGGAATTTTGATAGGGATTACACTGGATCTATAGTTCACTTTGGGTAGTATGGTCATTAAAACAATATTAACTCTTCTAATCCATGAACGTGTAATAATCTTTCCATTTATTTATGTCTGCTTCAATTTCTTTCATCGATATTCTATAGTTTTCAGTGTACATATCTTTTACTGCTTTTGTTAAATTTCTAAGTATTTTATTCTTTCGGATTTTTAAAAAATTTTATTTATTTTCAAGTATACAGTACAATGGTTAGACATCTATATAGTTCACAAAATGATCCCCCAATTGCTCCCTCCCTCCCCTGCACCTTCACCTAGCCATCATATTAATCCTAACTGCATTCCCTATGCTGTGCTCCCCATTCCCATGACCAACTATCAACTACTACTTTGTACTTCTTTAACCCTTCACCCCATTCTCCCAGTCCCCCACCCTCATCCCCTCTGTCCATCACCAAATTGTCCACTATTGTGAGTCTGTTTTAGATTAGTTTGTTCTTTAGATTCCACATATTAAGTGAAATCATATGGTATTTATCTTTCTCTGACTTATTTCACTCAGCATAATAACCTCTAGTGAATAAATACCCAGAAGTGCAATTGCTGGGTCAAAAGGTATATTCATTTTTAGTTTTCCGAGAAACCTCCATACTGTTTTCCATAGCAGCTGTACCAATTTGCAGTCCCATCAACAATGTATGAGGGTTCCTTTTTCTCTGCATCCTCACTAACATGTTATTTTTTGATTTATTGATAATAGTCATTCTGACAGCTGTGAGGTTATATCTTATTGTGGTTTTAATTTGTATTTATCTGATGCTTAGCCTCCTTGAGCATCTTTACATATGCCTATTAACCATCTGTATTTCCTCTTTGGAGAAATATCTGTTTAGGTCGTCTGCCCATTTTTTAATTGGATTGCTTGTTTTCTGGTTGTTGAGTTGTATAAGTTCTCTACACATTTTGGATATTAACTCTTTATCAGATGTATCATTAGCAAATATCTTCTCCCAAACAGTCGATTGTCTTTTGTTTTGTTGATGGTTCTCTCTGCTGTACGAAAACTTTTTAGTTTGACATAGTCCCATTTGTTTGTTTTCTTTTGTTTTCCTTGCCCAAGGAGATATATCTGAAAAGAAATTCCTGTTAGTAATATCGGAGTTTACTGCCTATGTTTTCTTCTAGAAGTTTTATGATTTCAGGCCTTACATTTAAGTCTTTAATACATTTTGAGTCTATTCTTGTATACAGTGAAAGAAGATGGTCCAGCTTTTTTTGCATGTATCTGTCCAATTTTCCCAACACCATTTATTGAAGAGATTGTCTTTGGTATATTCTTACCTTTTTTGTCATATATTGAGTGTATAGGCATGGATTTATTTCTGGGCTCTCTATTCTGTTCCATTGATCAATGTATCTGTTTTTATGCCAGTACCACTGTGTTTTGATTACCGTAGCCTTGTAGTATAGTTTGATATCAGGTAGTGTGATACTTCCAACTTTGTTCTTCTTTCTCAAGATAGCCTTGGCTATTCGGGGTATTTTTATGGCCCCATATAAATTTTAGGATTATTTGTTCTATCTCTTTGAAAAATGCCATTGGTATTTTGATAGGGAGTGCACTGAATCTATAGATTGCTTTGGGTAATATGGCCATTTTAATGATGTTGATTCTTCCTACCCATGAACATAGTATATGCTTCCATTTATTTGTATCTTCTTCAATTTCTTTTTTCAATGACTTATAATTTTCTGAGAACAGGTCTTCTACCTTCTTGGTTAATCTGATTCCCAGGAAGTTTATAGTTTCAACACAACTGTATATGGGACTATTTTCTTAATTTCTCTTTCTGAAAGTTCACCATTGGTGTATAAAAATGCCACTGACTTCTGAGTATTTATTTTGTAACCTGTTACTTGACTGAATTTATTGATCAGTTCTAACCGTTTTTTGGTGGAATCTTTAGGGTTCTTCTCTATAAAGTACCATGTCATTGGCAAATAACGAGTTTTACTTCTTCCTTTCCAATCTGGATGCCTTTTATTTCTTTCTTGTCTTATTGCTAAGACTTCCAATACAATGTTGAAGAGTAGTGGTGAAAGCGGGCAATCTTGTCTTGGTCTTGATCTAAGGAAAATGCCTTTCCCCATTGAGTATGATGTTAGCTATAAGTTTGTCATATATGGCCTTTATTATGTTGAGGTATGTTCCCTCTATTCCCACTTTGCTGAGAGTTTTTATCATAAATGCATGCTAGATTTTGTCGAATGCTTTTTCTGCATCTATTGATATGTTCATATGGTTTTTATCTTTTGATTTGTTATTTTGGATTTTATCTTAAATAGGATTGTTTTCTTTTTATGAGATAGCTTTGGTTTTGGCATCAGGGTGACCCTGGCCTCACAGAATGAGTTTGGAAGTATTCTTCCTTGTTCTATATTTTGATAGAGTTTAAAAAAGAGTTTAAGAAAAATTCTTCTTTGAATGTTTGTTAGAATTTACCCATGAAGCCATCCACTCCTAGGCTTTTAAAAAACAAATGTTCTTAAATAAAACAAAGATGGGCATAAGGGACATGTTATTAAGACAAACTGTGAACTTTAATTCATTAGAGATATTAAAAAACAAAGACAATGATTTATTCAGAATTATTTAGATGCAATTCTGAACCATTTTGCCAACTAAAATATATGAATATACACAATATTTACCATTAGCCAGCATGCCGGTTTTCTCTTCTTCCTAAATTAAAAGAAAATGATCATCTGAAATCAAAGTTATGTAAATTAACTACAATGGAAATAGTAACAAAATTTGAAATCCAGGAAACTTTACTCCATTATGAAAGATCAGGAAATGTTCTTTCTAGGTTTATCATCCTCATTCACTGATAATTCTACAAGACTAGAGATTGTAGCAGTGAGAGAACTTCTAAAGGTCTCTTCAGAACCTTGGCAATTATCAGGAATTAATTTAGGCCTTTATAAGCCTTGTTAAAGTATCTAGATGCCACCCAATCATCTACTCTACTCAAAAATTCATTGTTTTTGAACTCCAGGATAACATGTATACTTCACATACAAGTCCTGCTATTATAACATCACCAGTCATTTTTCCCTTATTGTTAAAAATTAATGAGCAAATATTACTTGCACTCATTGTTTCATCTACATTTTGAGAGACAAAATTTTCAAAAAGGTAAATTTTAACAAAATTAAAATCCATCAATATTTTAGGTTCCTTTAGAATAAATTTTCTAATTAGTGTTACCTATATTCTCCACTTGGATAGGCAGTATGTAGGATTATCCTGTTACAACAGAACTTTATTTCCTTCCCATTTTGATCCTCATCCAGATCACTCTCTCCGAGGCTTCCACATTTTTATGCAAGCTATTTTTTTCTTTATAAACTGCATGTTTTCCTTTATATTGTGCCTTCTACTGATCTACTTACTTTTCATAAAATATTGTAATTTTTCATAAAATACTGTACGATTAAATTTCTAAGGATATTTATCTCATTAATCTTTGTATAATTCTAACGTCATCTTGTTTTTCTACCCAAACTGTGGGAAACGAATACTCAAAGACAAAGTACTAGATAAGAATAATTTTCTTAAGAGTATTTATTAATACCCAAGAGTGTTCTTTACTTCTTTTTAGAGTTTATAGTTTCACACATACTCAAAATATTTAGTCCTAAAAGAGAGTGTCCAGATCAAGACCCATATAACAGTAATGTCCTACTGGTTACTATTGGATAGCTCAAGGATAAGTTCCATCAGGCAAGCAATAGGTTATAGCACCCTTACCTAGTTTTGGTTAAAATGGAGAAATGAGATCATTAGCGTATAGCAATGATAAATGTGAAGAGAATAATTCATGATCACAGCTAGCTAGGTAAATCTCAGACAGTAATGTTACTACTAGCATACATATCATGGAGGGGTATTTATTGTATTCACAAGGACAAGACCTACCAGGTAAAGTATAATTTAATATACCTGCTTAAAATTAGATTTGACATTTTAATTTTCAACTTCTAAAGCTTAATTTAAATTACTTGTCAAAAGAAATCCTTTAGAAAATCATTAATTGCCATAATATTTCATTAAGACGTATACTAAACTGACATCCTGAGTTAGGAAAATGTCTGAGTGTTAAGAGACGTAAAACTGTACAATAATGAGCAAGACTATAAAGAACTCCACATTTCAAGTTCTTCAAATAGCAACAGCTAAGGTGATGAAAAATTTCAAAATGTCAAATACATCACTGATTATACCTGTTTGGGTGCATTTATTTTTCCTGCTTTGGGATTTTCTTTAGAATTAGTCTCTTTATCTTTAGAGGTCATAGGTGCATCAGTATCTTCATCATCTTCAAAATCATCACTGTAATTTTCTGAAAATAATTTTTAAAAATATGATCATATTGTCAAAAAAGTCAAATTCCAGGAAAAGATTAATTTCCAAAGACAGAATTCTACAGAATAATAATTTATTGAAATGTTACTCATAAAAGTATCTTTAGAGAACAGATTTTTTTTTTTTTGGCAAAGCTTTAGTAATAATTCAATTCATAAGACTGTCTTAGGTATATTTCTTTTTTTGTACTTTAGTTATGAGTTTCATATGTTTAATCTTTTATATTAACTGACCAAAAATGTCTAAAGCTGTCCAAAAAATTTTACATCAACTTGAAAACAAACTTTAATATTTCTTTTTTAAAGACAAAAATTTCAAATTGCTTACTTATCAAAGGCAGCACTTTTGTGAAATCTTGACACTCTTCAAAGGTTGGACTTTGCTCATTTTTTAAGCTGATTTTTTTGGGTCTCTGGAGGTATCTCTCCTATAAGCCTTAAATAGTTGTTATGAGAGGTCTATCTCTGACCTACCTTAAGAAATACTGGCCCTATACAACCTGTTTCCCAATCCTGGGTAATTCTCAGCTAAAGCCCCAAATTACATCTCAATGGCTTTACAGCAGAGGGAAAGATATGTCCATATTAATAGGATGCCATCAGACTACTTATGGGAAAGACAGGGCAGGGACCATTTGGTGAGGAGGTATTCATCAACTTTTAACTTGTTCATAGCCCTCACAAAAGATTGACTGAGATCTGTAAACTGTAGAGGGGAATGACCTTTTCAGGGTAGAATTGAACATTCTAAAAAGAAACACAGTCTTATTTGTATTTCAAAAATTAGATCACATTCAGAAACAGGATGACCTGATGGGACAAAGTCTGCATGAGGTACTGGAGAGTCTGTTTTTGGAAAGGCTGTCTGTTAGTCTTCTCTTAGAATAGAGGGAACAACTTGAATGTAATTATTAGTAGAAGTTTGGGAATAAACTTGAGAGGGCTTGGAAGTTAAAGAGAGATGCTTCCAGTGAGATGTGCCTACAGAAACATTTCCATTTTAGTTCATAAGGAATACAAGGTTGGAACAGCATGGGCACTGTAACCGAGGTAGATTAGCTAGTTACTTAGTTAACTTTGTTAATATCTATATTCGGATGCTGAGAATCTCACCTTTGTTTCTCCTCCATATGAAAAAGAACACTAAGATTTTCTAAATATCAGTAGATACAAATTCACAAAACAGTTACTGAGAAATCACTTTGTATTAGACATCATTCTAGGACCAATATAAAAATTATTATGATTCTAATATTCTAGTTGGGAATCACTGAATTTTAAGTAATCTAAGAGACTGGACTTGCTTAAGATAAGAAACAAGGAGAAAGGAGATATGGGAGAGTCTGACAATGAACTGAGACTACCACTTGGGATTTGGGAACTACCTAAAATCAATGGAAGGAGATGTAGTACTTTTGACTGCAAATAAGTAGTATAAGAAACAGTGCAGGTAGTATAGCACAGTGCTTAAGCTCATGACCAGGAGCCAGAAGGCTTGTATTCACAACCTGGTTCTACTACTTTCAGCTGTAGAACTGTCAGCAGTGGTATGTTATTTAAAAGTAGACTCCAATAAGATAAAGATGCATATTGTGAATCACAGGCAACAAAGAAAAAAACACAGCAAAGACGTATAACAAACCAGAAGGAATAAATGAAATGCTATAAATACTCAATCCAAAAGAGTGCAGGAGAAACGCATAACAACAAAATGGAAAGGTAAAAAACAAATGGCAAACCAGTAAATAACCATTCCAAAAATTATATTTTTGTAAAGGGCAGAGACACTTCAAAGTCAGAGATTGTCAGACGGATAAAAAAGCCAAACTCAGCTATATGCTATCTATAAGAAAACCACTTTAAATGTGAAAAGACACATTATAAATCAAAAATTGGAAGAAGATATACCTCCCCAATCATGCTTTGGAGGTATTCGTCTTGGCTCCACAGATTTCCCTGGTCTTACAACAAAAAATCCTTTTTTCTATCTTTCCGACTTGTTCTCTGCACACTGACAAAAAATAAGGCAGCAGTGTACTTTTAAAAATTTGGTAGCTCAGACTGTAACAGGCAATTCGCTCTACCCATTCATAGCTCTTTCCAAGACAATATGATTTTCCTTTCAATTATTTTTCTATTCTCAATATCTTTATTAAAAACTATATTATCTTTTCAAATACCGTTAATTTTAAAACCAATGAAATTACCTGCCAATTCTTCATGTTTCGATTCATTCTCATGTTTATCTTCAGTTAGTTCTACATTAGCTTGATTACTGAAAAAATATTTACTTAATTTAGTATTACATGTTAATAATACATTTTCATGAAATCCTATATCTTTTAAAATCTCTATTATTATATACTTCTTCTCAAGTACTCTTGTTCTATTGAAAGTGCAAAATGTGGGGTCTGTAAAGAAAAAAGGTTTCTTAAAGCTTAATTACAGCTGCCAAAATACAAAGGAACAAAATGCCATGTTTTTAAAATTTATACACATACACAATTCTACACATAAATATGTGCATTTACATGTCTCAGGATCCAGATATCCTTCCTACCCTAAAGATTAGAAATTGACCACAAGCTATGAGAACCAGTGAAGCCTACATGGAAGCCAGAAAAAAATGCCAGGGTTAGCATTTACATGCTAATGAGCATTTTAATCCTGAAATAGGAGTTGAAAAGGAGTGTTAAATCAAGAAAAACTCAACAAGGAGATAAAGAACCTTGAGCAAGTTTGAATTATATTTATTAGTTCAGATACTGCTTACTTTCAAACCCAGGTATCAGTTCTTCCTTTTTCAGTCTGCCAACCCTGTTTTTAGTGAGATTCTTAGCAAATCAAAATATGTATATATAAAACCATAAAAATAACAGCAGCAGCAAACAATATTGCATAGTCAATACTATGCTGTACTCTGACTAGTCTATTTTGGAGCAGAAACAGTAGATAAGAATATTGTTAAGAAATCAGAAGAAGTTAAATATTGCAAAGGGGAAAAAACTTGTGACCAACAAACCTGTGAATACTTTATCTGTTGTCACTGGTAGGAGAAGCAATCACCATACGCCCCGAGTGTCCCTGCATAGGGATGCCAAGAACGCAAGGCACGGACCCCACTTTCTTGGGCCATTTCTCAGGCTTGTATTTGTAGTGAGTAACCTTGAGAGATGAAGCAATGTTTCTGGCCAAAGAGCTGGCTTGTTTCTCCTTTACTATACAAGCAATAGATTCCTCAGGTCCAGTGATCCTCTCTTGTACAGCAACCCACCAAATGCACAAACAGCCATCATAGACCTCCATGGGCCTTGTGCGGCAATTCAGGCAAATGAACCTCATACCCGAGTACTGCTTCTGTTGTGAGAAATAAAGTCCTTTGATTCTGACCCAGAAATTTTGTGTCTACTGTCGGCACCCATAAAACTGGAAGGCTAACTTGTTAGCTTCCAAATAGGGTAAAAACCTCAGACCCTATACAGTTTATGACAGTCACTGCTTTGTCCACCCCCTATTAGAAACTAAACATCTTGAGAAGACAAGACACTGTAATAGCCAGAAGTTGTGATTCTCCTGACCCTTAATATAATTACAGTACGGTGTACTTAAAATCTTAAAATTATAATCTGATTTCCATTTATAACTTAAAAATTAAATAAAAATGAAGCTGAAGAAATTAAACATATCAGGTTTCACAAAGGTCTTGAGAATGTTAAAGTTCCACCATGCTTACAGGGGACCAGCTCAGTCAACTAGTAGGATTTCCAGGATAAATGAGGTTTTCTGATAGTCATTAGGGTCAAATATACACAAAGGTAGGGCACAGATGAAACCTGTCTTTGCTCCCTGGTTCCCCGTTCCCTTTCTGTTCCTTTTCCCCGAGTTTCTAACAGCTACCTGCACTCTCTTATTTACCTTGTCTGTGGAAAATCACTTGATAAATTATTTTCCTAGTAAGGTCTTTTTGGCAATGTGCTATTAGTCTCAACGGTATCACGGACATGAAATTTCAGATTTCTGAAGTCAGAGTGGGCTCTCGAATGCAATATATTCCATTCATATAAAAGAAAAACCCTGATCAACATAATGAACAGAGAATAGAGGAATAGAGTTAAAAATAAGATTTTACTTTTGTCTGCTATAACATTTACCTATTTAAATCCACGTATATACCAGCTTTCTAAAAATAGAGAAAAACACAAAAATCATTTAATGATTAGTTTAAAATATTATATTTATATTACCTATGTAAAGCTTTAAAGTGTGTGGAGTCATTAGAATCCAATTCCTTATTCAATCTTGAATAATCAATGGAAGATGTTAAACCTTTCTCAAGTCTGGCAAAAAATTGCTCTTTTTCCTCTTGTTCTTCAAATGTGTCCAATCCCAAACCAAGAACACTATGGTTGAGCTCAGAAACTACTACCTCTAAATGAAAGCACAAATACATTTTATTAACATATAGAAGATTGGTAAAATTTTAATGACCAATTTACTGACATTATATAGTAAAATTAAAAAAAATTAAAACATACTTTAATCTTTCACCTATCAACATAGTTATATTCATAATCAATATGCAAGGTTACAAGGCTTCTCTAGAAGTGTAATTCTAAATCTTCTAGGAAGACAGTAAATCTATGTGCTTCATAAAATAAGCTCTAAGATAGTTGGGAGTTAATTTGTGTAAAAATTCTGATTATAAGCATAGTAATTTATCTGTCAACTCATATGCCTCACATTTCTTACCATTTGTTTCTAAGCTGTCAATACTTATAAGAGAGGTTCCACTGCTCTTGAGAAACTGAATCCTTTCAGCAGATTCCTCTTCTATTTCCATAATAGGCTGGGAAGTCTTCTTTGTTTTCAAATAGCTTACATTTGTTCCAAGCAGTCCTAGGGATGAGATTTAATACATTTGGTTATTTGTGCTCAGAAAATTATTTTGACCACTATGCCAACACAGTAACACTATTATATTAATTTTGTGGACAGTTGCTACAAAATAAATCTAGTCCATTAAATAGAAATCCATCAGACCTAAAATTCACAAAATAAAAAGTATAATTCTATTTGTTTACAGTATATTTAATTACTTAGAATATTTCAAAATTTTGCATAATGAGGGCAATAAGAGACAAGATTTTTAAAAATTATTTTGAAGCACAGTACTTAATTCAGTGTAACATGCCACAGTTTAAAGAATGTCTTCTGCCCTATGTGAAGGAAGAGCAGGAAATAACTACGTACTAAAAAGGGAGACAATTCCAGGGAATGGGAAGCAGAGGTCCACACTGAGAGGGACAGGCCACATCTGAGGATGCAAAAAGGTCAGGGAAGGTAGGTTTAGAGAGTGAGGGCAAGTCTAAGCCCAGAGCAAGAATCTATGGTCAGATCATGTTCATCTTCATGGGCCAGGGGTAGGGTTTGCTCTTTATTCCATAAAACATTAAAAAAGTTATTCGATATCAAAATTTCTTTATCCTAGTAGTACATATTTGTTGTAGGAAAAAAAAAATTGGTATGAGAATAAAAAGTTATGTGATATAAACATTAAGATTAGTAAAATATCACTTTTGCTTAGAAAGAAGCCTTATTAAGAAGTCACAGATTCTGACTTCAATTTCCTAATCAGCTTCCTCTTAGAAAGGGTTCAGAATCTATTTTATGGCTTTGTGTGAATAATGGCTTTATAGATCAGATAACTTCCACAGCTGCAGAAAATCAAGAGAGATATCTACAACATTTCAAAGGAAAAAGTGTATGCCAAGGTTGGATGCTGTGGGGTGTCTGTCCAGGGTCTGATCTGGCTCCAAAGTTGGACTCGGGGATGTGACCCCAACTAACTGAGCTCAGAAGAGACTACTGTAACTGAAACCAAGATCCAATTTTGTTAATTATTATGAAGAGTATAACCAGGGAGGATTAGATAGTTTCACCCTCAGGCAGAACATTTTATCTTTATAGCAACTGAAAGAAAAAGCAAATTATAAGGCTGGAGTTGCTCAACGTTGATGTTTAATGGTGTCTGTCTAAGACTGGTAATGTGTTCCTCTCAAGAGGGTGTTCACTTCTCCCTCAGAAGCTTCTATACTCTTGATAACAGGTATCATATCTTTTCTTTGTATACTAGTGCCCAGTACTTAGAACACAACATAAACTCAATAAAAGTTTTGACTGAACCAGCAGCCAGGTTATGTCCTTGGAAAGAGAAACCCTCTCCCTTATGTTTAAAGGGGCACAGTCAAAGTTTGTTTCCTAAGTATCCAGTATCCTACTTTGCATCTTTTACTAATCAAATCCACTTCTGACTGAAAATTATTTTTAAAAAATTATTAATACTTTTAGTCAGGTTACATTCAAGTGCTGGTCTAGGACCTATTCTTTCTCTTTGGGGTAAGTCTGCACATTCCATCTCTAATTACTTTCTAGAACAGAGGCTTTAATGCTCATTAAATCTAAAATCTTTGTCAACAATTCCAATAGTACTTCATCATTTAATAAAAAAGAATTCTTCACATGCAAACGTTAGCATTATTGCATGGTTGGGCGATTTATAAAAAAAATACACAGAAATTTTCAATAAGGCAATTCCTTATTGTAAACTATTAAGAAGAACAGAGAAGTGATTACCAAATTCACTCTAACATTCACTTGTTGAACACATTTATTATTTACTATTGAGGATCAGAGAATATAAAAAAAAAGAAAGTGCTTCCTGCCCTCACAAAGCTCCCAATCTCGGGAGTAGCCCTATGGCTTATGAATATCAACATGATGTGTAAGTGCTATTGTGGTGTTTTGCCATGGAAACAAAGGAAAAAAATAATTGTGTTAACAAGGGAGCTAAAAGAGTTCAGGTAGAACTGCAAAAAAGAGGAAATGCCAAGCTTTACAGAACAAGAAGGATGAAAGGAAAGGCATTTTAGTGGTAAGAAAGCATGAGGTAATGTACAGAGGCATGGAGCCAATGGTGCTGCCAGAAGATAAGGAATAACTGAGTGTGGCTGGAGCATATGAGGCTAGAAAGGAGGATTCTAATCAGATTATACAGAGCCTTAACTGTCACATTAAGGAAATTGAGCTCAATTTTATAGGAAAAAACAAAAGTCAAGGGTAAATTCTTCCCTTATGGAAGACACAGAAATCTCTTCAGTTTATAAAGTGGTGCTTAACGATCTACAAACAGTGTGAACATAGAAGTAGTCTGGGGTTCCTTACAGATACAGCAGCATCATGTACAGTATGCTGAAAACACTCCAGAGAGTATTTTCCATTTGTAATGATTTGATAAGGAATAGTTCTGAGAAAGGTATACACATGTGCTAGGCAGATCAATAATGAGTTCTCTATCATGAAGGCAGTAAATTATTTTACTACTGTTATTAACACATTGATACCAAAATCTATAGATTTGTTAAAATCTTCTCCATGCAATGACATTGATATATTTCAGACTATTTTATTAAATCACCTTAAGTCAATTTACCATTAAACATGATTATATGAATATATCTATATTATTCATCACCTTAATTTGATTAAATAAAAATTATCTCAATATAAAATAACCTAATGCAGAAACAGTCTCAATTATATACTCTATAATAAAGTGAAGTAATAGGAAAGTCAATTTAAACCTCAAAAATTCATACTATTAGTATTATTTTCCTTATATATTTATAGTACAGTAACAAAATACAGGATTAAAAGTCTTTGACTGACCCCTTGTGGTCAAACAATTTGAAATGAAAAATAAGCAATATTTACCACCATCTTCAAAATCATCTTCAGTTATCCACCATGGCAGTGTATCTTTCTTTTTCACTTCTTTTTTAGGTTGTCCAGGCATTTTGTTTGAATTTTCAAAAGAATCATCTGAAAGCTGCATCAGATATGATACTGAATTTTAAATTTGAAAATCCCAGATTCATCACTAAAAATGCTGTTTTTGGTCGTCTCATAGTTCAGCTATCATATATAAACAATATTCTCAGCAACAATGTATAAACTCATATTTGTAGACATATGTGGCCAAAATAATTTAAAAATCAAGCATATGTCTCTGAACACCAATTTCATACCCATAATTAAACAAGTACACTAACTAGGGAGAAAAACATCAACAATAACAATAAAGAAACAAAGAAAACTTGATCAAGCAACTTAATCAGGACAGAATTCAAACTGAAGTCTCTAAAATCTGTCCACTTTCCACTACATTGTGTAGTTCCCCAACTAGGACACTGCTACCAGAGTGACCTTTTAAACTTCCAAGATGACAACACACATTTCCACCTACCAATCAAACAACTCTACCTCAATGACTTGAAAGAATGTCAACTCAAAATGTTCAAAAATAACTCATTGCCTTCCTGACAACTAGGCAGTAAGGGAAGAAAAAAATAATTCTTTATTTCATCTGGATTTTAGTTGTGTCAGCTTCCGTTCAGGCTCTAAACTTCACTATCACCTTGAAATGTTCTTTTTCTTTCTTCTCCCTACATCAGAGACTCAGTCTGCAACTAAACCCCATGGCCACATAAGAGTACGAAATAAGGAGTATAGGTTTTGCAGGTCTGATAGGTCTGAGTTCAAATTTCCACTTTGAAATATAATAGTTCTGTTGCTTAAGGAAAATTACTCCTCTTTTTAGTTTATTCATCTGTTAAAAATAGTCATAGTCGTACTGACCTTGCAGGGTTGTGGCAAGAATCAGAAAAAGAAATGGAGAATGCCTACCCTACTGTCTAATACATAGTAGGCAGTCTCACTTTTGACAATCTTCCACAGTGCTTTCCAGATTACTTTCATTAAAAACCAAACAACAAAACAAAAACCTGGTCCCCATATAATAACAGTGCTAGCAAGGATATGAATAAATTGAACCCTAATATGTTAATTCACTGCTGGTAAAGGAATGTCAAATGGCATAGCCACTTAGAAAAGTCTGGTGCTGGGCTTGGGGGTGAGGAAAACAGGAAAAGGGGCTCGTAGTTAAAGGGTACAAAAAAAAACAAACAGGTCTGACAATTCTTCAAAAGATTAAACAAACATAGAGTAACCGTATGACCAGCATTTCTACTATTAGGTAATACACAAAAATGAAAACATACTTCCACGTAAAAACTTGTACACAATTGTTCATAGCAGCATGATTCATAATTGCCAAAAAGTGGGAAGAATTCCAATGTCCATCAACTGATAAGTGGGTAAATGAAATGTGGTAAATCCAGACAATGGAATATTATTCAGCTATAAAAAAGAATGGAGTACTGGCATATGCTACAACATGAACGAATCTTTAAAACATTCCAATTAAACTGAAGAAACTAGTCACAAAAAAAAATATAGTATATGATTCTATTTCTATGAAATGTTTATAATAGGCATATCTTCAGAGACAGGAAGTAGATGAGTGGTTCCTAAGGCTGGGGCAGGGAGTAACTGCTAATGGATACAGGGTTTCTTTCTGAGGTGATGAAAATGTTCTAAAAGTGATTGGGACTCAGAATATATTAAAAACCATTGACTTATATACTTTAAATGGGTAATCTATATGGTATCTGATATCTCAATAAAGTTGTATAAAGAAAAGCTGGTCCCACTAATCTCCTTAAAAACAAAGATATGTAAACCATCTTTGAACAAACTGTTTGAATAATAATTTATCAAAATGACAAGAGAAGTTAGCATGACTCTAAAATCATAGTTTTCATTGTTAAAAATGAGACACTGCCTTACCCAAATCTCTAACATAAAAGCTTTTATGAGTGGAGGTAAAATATGACAGGAAGGGCTTAGGGAAGGAAAGAGGAAAGGAGAAAGTGAGGGGTAGAGGGAGTGCTGGAGGGGTGGTAAATAAGGGGTAGAAGGAAAAAACTGACCTGTACTGCTTTTTATCTTTTACAATGAAAATACTTCCCATAAGTTTAATTTTCAAAATCTTTGATATAAAAAAATCAGTTTTTCAAATGGGAAGTGAGACTCATACCCTGAGTATCTAATACATCCTGGTGATTGGTAGATGTTTTTTAAAATCCTTACAACAATTCTACCAAGTAGGCATATTTTGCTTATTAGATAATGCAAATGAGATTCTTTCTACTACATCGTATATCAAACTCCCTTTATGTACAAGAATGTCAGCATAATAGTTTAAAATGTGACTCTCCTGAATGCTCTACTAGGCTTCTCCATTTATATAAATACATATGATATGGTTGGTGTAACCCTCTATTATTCATTCGGCAAACTCTTATTAAGCACCTATTAGGTACTGCTGGTATACTTAATACTGCTGGTATTAAGCACCTATTAGGTACTGCTGGCTATGAACATATAGCCATCACATCACAGACCATACATTCTTATAATGGGAGGCAGAAAACAGACCTATATAAGTAAAACAACAAATGGTGCTAAGTGCTACATAGAGAATTAAATACATGGTATACTAAGAAGTGACTTGGTGGTTACTTTTTTATTGGAGAACCAGAAAAAAAAAAACTCTCTGAGTAGTGATATTTAAGATGGGATCCTTTCCAGCCAGGTGAAGAATAGGGCAACAGCACTATTGGCAGAAGGAACAGCTAGTGCAAAGATCCTAATGTAAATGAGCTTGGCATGTCTGGGGGGAAAAAAGGCCACTGTAGCATAAGTGGATGAGGAGGAAGAGTGGTATAAAATCAGTGAGGCAGACATGAGTAAATTATCCAGGGAAGGAGTTTGGACTTTTTATCTACAGGTGATGGGAGGCCAATAGAGTATGTTTTACATAGGGGAGGAACAAAGTCTGATTCATGTAACAGATAATGTTGGCTGCAAGAGTGGTGAAGGAATGCTGAGACAGTACTTGAGAACTGCTGCAGTAGCTCAGATGAGATGTTGGTGTCCTGGACTAGGATATGGCAGTTGACAGCACTTGGTGATGGACTGATTACATCTTAGAGGTGAAAGACAGAAATGAAAGATGAGTTTCTCATGAGACAAATTTACAATATAGCTTTTAAAAATATAAACTTACCTCTTTGATAAACTGTTCAAACTCTTCATCCAGGTCTTTGGAATAGTGAGCCATACTCAAAAATTTTCACTTCCCAAAGTAAACATTCCAAAGTATTTACAACACTGGAAACACTAAGTAACAAGAGATAATAAACATCTTTTGAGGAAAGCCGCATCACATCATGAAAACAACCAAACTTAAACCTCAGACATTGCTCTCACAATTTAGTATATATGTACAATTTTGGGTCGGTAAGCTGGACAAGAGATTCCTAATTCATACATAAAACTGATTTAGAAAAGCAGCTTTCACAGTCTGCCTTGTTTTAGGATCCAGAAATACACATTTTTATTGTTAACATCCAATTATTAAAGGTGGCCTCCACAATATTTCCTAAGCCTATAGTATTAGTGTGTTAAAATTTTACATTCTTTAAACAAACCAAGTCATCTCAAGAAATCTTTTAAAAATTATAAATTAGCAAATCCAAAAGTCCATTTCTTTTGTGCAAAGCTCAAAACAGAGTTTGTGCTGCATTATCATTCGGTTAGTTATTTATCAATCCATATTAATTGTTTTTCAAAATAGACTGTTTTCAGATACGGGGACAAATGGAATGAAATGGAATTTATTAAGACTCAAAATCTACCTCAAATAAAATTAATGGAGTATACAAATCAATTAGAATGAATTGCTTCTTTTGAAGAGAGGGGAGGCCAACAAAAACGATGCAAAAGAGACTCGCAACGCAAAGCTCTCTCCCGCCTAATGAACTCCAGATCTGCCTCAGCTTCTGGACTGCAACTCGACGCACCTAACGCCACACCTTTTCGCAGAGGCAGGTGAGAGGGGATGGATGTGGAGACTCGAGCAATACTTTGCCCAACGTGCGGAATAACACCTTCTTCCCCTCATTAACATTTCTGATCAGTTCAAGGTGTATGCGGTTAAGGTTTTGGCCCCAAATTCTTGGTCAGAGGCCGATCCCACCGAAAAGGTCCTTGGCTAGGCGGCGTCTCGGCTCCAGGAAGCGCGGGTTCCAGAGTTGGGGGGAAGACAAAGAAGCACTGCAGCGGAGTTCGGGCGGACCAGGGGAGTGACCCAAAACTAAGCTGAGGAACGGGTCTGAAGAGAGTCTCGGAAACAGTGAACCCGCTAGGAAGCAAGTGTCCACGCCTCACCTACCTTCGCCTCCGAATTCCGCGCTCTGCCGGAAAGTCTGCCCGGGCCCCGGCAGTTGTCAGGGTAACAGTCTTAAGCCACTGGGCTCCGGAGTCACGTGATTTGGGTTGGTCGCAAGACTCATGGGCCCTGCAAGACAGCGGTTAGTGTCTTCTTGCCTCAAAAAGCGAAAGTTGAAACGGCTGCGGCTCAAGATACTCTGGTGGGTAAAGAGCCGTCGCTGCTGTACCAGTAGAGATTCCGCGGCTTTCTCTACGCTCCTTGGAAAAGTGGATCCACGGACTAGTCACAGGAACAGGAACACAGGTATGATGGGTGTTGTAGGCCCAGCCCGTGGCTTCCTGGGAAATGTAGTTTAGCTCCCCTAGTTCTTGTATTTCCGCGCTTCTTAGCGCCTCTTCCTAAACTTACCCACCCTTGTCCTTTCGGCTCTCTGCTTTCCAAGCAGAGGTTTTGAAAACATTTAATGTATTGGATTTCCTCCACGCGCGAAGCCCTGTGTGGGCATTTGAGAGAAACAAATCTGTGAGAAAGAACTCTGTTGTCATGATAGGGACACTGTTTTTCCATCTAGTGGGCAAGAAATTGAAAATACCCATAAGCACCCCACCCGCTATACCTCCTTCCCCCTCATTCTATAGCGGCATCTTACAATTACTTTCTTGGATTTTCATTTTATTTTACTTTTGCTATTTCTTCCTCTAAAAAAAGAACACAAGTTGGAGTTTTAGAGGACAGCATTTAGGATACTGAAAGTAAAACCGACTGTAATTGAAAGGATTACTGGTGGCAAACATAAGGACATCATCATCTCCAGCCTGAATTTCTAATTCAGCATGTGTTTATTGTAATACAAATATGTACATACCAAGAGCTGTGCCCTACGATAGAGTTGAATAATATAGGTTTGTTAAAGCTACTATTTATTGAGCACTAAGTTGATAGGAGCTTCACATGCATTATTTCGCTTAATCTTTGTAGTCTACAAATCAATTCAATTCCATTTGTGTTTTGTTTGGTGTAGGTACAAGATAATGATAGGTTCCAATTCTATAGCCCACTAGGCTCCTTTTCCACCCATTGCTACTAGTAAGCTTCTTGCAAATCACATTTTCTTTACGTGAATATACACATATATATATGCATTAGCCTCGGATCTTCTTGGCCTCATCTTTTACTCTAGCTACAACTGCTTGGACCTCTTCCACTTAGTCTTTGACCAGCTTCACACAGGTGTAACTCGGCTATGTGCTTGCAGTGAGCCTGCCCTGTAGACCTCTTACTCTCTGATCCTGGGGCTTCTCTGATCCTTGAGGGAATCCATTCAGCACTCAACACTTATAAGCTGGAAATGTGGAGACTTAACCTTTATGGACTCATCCTTTATCAAACGAAGTTGGAACTGATAAATAAATGATCCCCCTTTTCAATCCTTGGGAGGACAGTATCGATACACATTTCATGAGACTTTTCAGAATGTCCTATGTGATCCAGAACCAGTTGTTCACAGCAGTAGACAACTTGATAATACATTCCTGTATTGGCTTTTCATCCTTCTCTCTGTCATTCTCCTATTCATCACTTTTGCCACTTGGCAACCCATCCTCAAGTAAACTGTTGTCATGTAGATCTACGTCTCACGTTCTGACTTCAGGAAAACTGTGGGGAAAATAGCTAGTATCAGGATTAGCTCTAGAAAGCCAACCATTAGAATGAGATTTGGGAACTGGAAAACCCACCAGTCAGATAGCAATGAAGATCTCACTGTTAACGGGAAATGAAGTGATGGTAACAGGTGTCACGCAGCTACTAAGATTCTCATATGAGGTTGATTGGGTAGAGGAACGGGGTAGAGGTGCTGGTGGAAGATGAAGGGTTGACTCATACACTCACCATTATATGAGATTAACATTTCCTGCAGCTTCAGGAGAGTCTGTGGTGAAAATCAGGCTCAGGATCAAATTACAAAGATAGCATAGCTACAAAGGAGACTGAAGGCACAGCCTCTTTGGGTGCACTGAGTTAGGGCCCTGGTAGAAAACAATGTAATCTTGAAATCTGGAATATTAGCATTTGAGTAGATGAGTGGGGATCACTCTCAGATTTCTCCGAACTCTCCACACTGGCAGAAGCAGTTCTATTCTCCTTGCTAAAAGAGAGCATCCTCCTATTGCCTGGAGATCCTACAGACTTAGAGGCCCTTGTGTGAGGAAGGTAACTCACAAGATAATGCTTGTCCTTTTCAGGATCCAGCCCTGCCACCACCACTTCATGTCAGTAACTGGGATCAGATCTCGGACATCTGAGCAGGGAAATGTAATCCTTGCTTCAGGAGGAAATGATTTACAGTAATCACAAGTCTCACAGTTATATACTAAAAGGAACCAGGGGGAACACATGTAGGAATCAATCTCAAGATGTTGAACTAGTAGAGGGGATAAAATAAGGCAGCATAGAGAAGAATTTATTGACATAGGAACACTCACTCATGAAGGGTGTTCAATATCCTAGCAAGAACACCTGGAGCTGGTCCTAACATGCTGCGGAGATGTTTCCTTGAAGGCTGGATGTGATAATGGCCAATAAAAAAAATTAGGTAGAGATATTGAAATTGCTTTGGCATAATATAAAGAAAGATGTCAGGAGGCTCGTGGACATGAGAATATTAGAGTGGATTTGTTATGTGATATCTGGAACCTAGCACCTGACTTTGTTCCCTGGGAAGATTCATAGGACATTCTCTTCAGTAAGGCAATAAGGAATTCACTGGTGAGGGGGCATTGACACCTTTGAAAAAATTTGTGATGGCTGTCCTCCACAGGTCAGGGTTAGGAGTAGATGTTGCTATGGAACTAGTCAATACTGAATTATCAGAGACAAGATGGATGTCATTACTGAAATTGGTAGAAGTCTATAGTAGCAATCAGGTTGCCTTGACCTGCAGGAATCTGTGGCAATGGCTAATAAATCACAACATTTTGAGGGATGTGACACATGGACAGTTGATTGGGTGATTACTTGACATGTATATGTGTGTATAACAAAAAAATAATAACAAAAATAAAAAGATCCAGTAGGCAGAATATTATCATTGGCTATCACAATGGAAAATCCAAGTTTTAGATTTATATAATTTCGCACACCTACATCTCGTTGGTTAAAAGGGAGGCTAGGTGCAAAAGACTGTAATATCACAAGAATAATTATAAACATTCTTCCCATCCTTCCACAGAGGGCTCTATGGCCATTTCTCAGAGTAACATTACATCAAAGAAAGAAGAAAAAATTTGGGGGGGAACTTTAGATAAGGGGTATAAGCAGACACTAATACCAGAGGAACAGAAAAGCCACCATGATCCTCAAGTTATATTAGGGACATATGGAGGCTAGCTGAAAATTAGAAAGAAAGATATTAGACTTTTCCAGAACTGTTGGATAAAGGGCACAAGCTGACACTGATGCCAGGGGACCTGAAATACCATCATTGTCCTCCAGTTAGAGTAAGGACATTTGGAGGCCAGGTAAAAGAGTTCAAGCTCACAGAGGGTATGAAGGGTCTATGGCCCACCTTGTGATTGTCTTCCCAGTCCCCAAATGAATAATTAAGATATATATAATTCTGAAACATACTTCGTAATTGGAAAAACTCTTATGTTGGTTCCCTGATTTGTGGAGCGGTTATGGTAGGAAGAAACAATTCTTGGGAGGAATGACAGAGATTAGTATTACCATTTGAAGACTTAAAGGATGCAGGGGTGGTGAACCCTGCATATTACTCTTCGATCTGTTTGGCTCCTGCAAAAAAAAAAAAAAAAAAAGTAGATCTTGGTTGACAATGGACTACATTAAATGTAATGAAGTTCTAACACCAATTTCAGCTGCCATGTCAGATATATTTTCCTAATTTGAAGAGATCAATACATTTCATAGGACTACTTATCTGGCAAATATGATCATTTAAATTCTCTTTGGAAAAAGCCCCTTGCTTCCTCCCCTGGAACTTTTCTGGCATAGAAGTATGGAATGCCAACTGAATTGCCACACATGTGCAACCTACAAGTGTTTATGCAGTAGTCAAAATTTAAGGGGCCATGTACACCCATAGGGGATTGAAGACCATGGAAAAATCCTTCTCCTTTCTATTTCATGGATTTCATTAAGGCTTCTCAGAAGGCCTATGGTAGCCAGCACAAGTTGGCCATAGCCATAGCCATTTTAGCATTCTTATTTCAGCTTTTTCTTCTTTGTTTTTATTCCCCTTTTCATTATTCCTGCTCTCTAGCGTCATATTCCTAGATAAATTACCTGTGAGGAAGTCTTTTTTGGGAGGAACTCAGGCTGAGACAGTAATCTTATTACCTAAGTGGAAATAATACATATATATACATACATACAAATAATTCAAGTCTTAATATACAATTATGTTCATTATTCATATGTACAGAGATTTAGAAAGAGTGACTTTTTAAATTAAAATAATTGTTTCAACTTTTCCAAAGCTTATTCCTTTTTCAATTTACATTTGAGAGCTAGTAGTCACAGTAGCAAATTGCTATATCATCAAAATGTTCATTCTGCTATATAAAGTGCACACATATATTTAACATATATAGAGATTTACAGACTGAATAAGAGGGCTTTTTGTGTGTTTTAAAGGAGTATGAAGATGTCTAACATTTTTTCTATATTGTTGAATAGTTGGTTCCATTACTTTCTCCAGGTAAATCAGTATGAAAAGAAGGGAGAGGTTCTTCAATAAAAAGGTAAATGGAACTAGAGGCATTTCTTTCGGTATTTGTAATGTCAGTTTACACTTTCACCATCAGAGGTCATGAAAGGACAATGTAGAAGAGAAAATTTGAGCTTTATTGAAAAGAAGTTTGAAATTTGAACTGCAACTTTCTGAGAAGGCATTTCAAAAACCATAATCTAGTTAATGTCATTTGTAATGGAAGAAAAATAGTTTTTAAGAGTAAAATTATCTGATAGGTTACAAAAACATCAGGATATTATTTGACTTTGGTGCTCTCAATTTTTAGTTTAAGAATAAAATTTTAAATGCAAACTATTGATGACTACTTGTCTTGGAAATATATAATATTTAATTTTATCTGGGTTTGTGGGGTCTATAATTGACAAAAATAAAGAAAGGAAATAAATAAAATTAAAACTTAGAAGTGCCTAGGAATACATTTCTCAGTGAACACATCATATACTTTATAAAGCATAGTAAACTGTGCCTCAGAAACTTTGCATCTGAAAAACCAACAATGAAAAATGTATTAAATATATTATTGACAATAATATATTTTATTTGAAATTTCTACTATCGGTATGTCTTAGGTAGCATGTGTTGATTTTTT
>NW_006494614.1:12922330-13006180 GCF_000325575.1 Pteropus alecto | reverse complement strand
TTGCTCTAGGTAAATTATTAGAAATGCAAAAAAAAAGTATGTTAAAATAACTTGCATTTGGGTTTAAAAAAACACGAATTATCAGTTTTCATTGCCCCTTTTTGTAATACTAATAAAAATCCTCCTTATAAAAGGATTGTTAATATCTTGGCATTAGCATAGTTTTTTACATTTTCAAAAATTCTGTAGCACATAATACAAGTGAGTCATGAAAAGACAAATACTGTGTGATTTCAATTATATAAGGTATCTAGAGTGGTCAAATTCATTGAGATAGAAAATGGTGGATCTGTGGGTTCTTTAATGGGTATAGAGTTTGAGTTTTGCAAGGTTTGAAAAGAATTCTGGGGATTGGTTACACAACAATGTGAATGTACCTAACACATTCAATCATACACTTAAAATGGTAAAGATAGTAAATTTTACGTTATGTATATGTTACCACAATTAAAAAACAATGGGGATAAAAAAATACTGTGGCACACAAGTTGACATTGGACAATCAAAATTCTTTCCATTGAAGCTGAAGTCCAATGTTACCAGCACCTGTGCTTGCCTGTGCGGCTTCTCAACAGTTCTGGGGCTGGCCAGTCAAATGAGCCACCAGTGGGCAAAGGAACCCCTGCAGGATGAGGGCCTGGTTGAGAGAAATTAGATTTGACTTATACAAGAAGTTTAGATTGGAATGTGACACCATCCATCCCAAATTCCTCATTGATTCAATAGATACAACATAGCATTTACACCATAGTGTTTTGAGGAATAAATTAATTAAAATAAGTAAAGATTTTGAATGATGACTGTATGTCATAATGCTCTATACATGTTAACTATTGTGTTGTTATTTATGGAGCATATCATATAGTATACGTAGTAAACAATGATCTAATACCAATTATTTTTACCACTATTATTTGTTCCATTTTTCCAATGAGTATAAAAAGACATTTTATGTCCCTTGGAGCCCCAGAGGCATCACGGTTATCAAAAAGCCTTAAAAATAATAAAAACACAACTCTTTGACTAAGTAGAGGAATCCTTTTTTGTGGATTATTTAAAACAATCAAAGCTTTGCCTTAACTAGCGTCAATATAATTGTCCCTCCCCTCATTTCTATCCTCTTTTTTTGAGTCAGTTCTATCTTACTGATTTACTTTTTAATCTTTCAGCAGCTCTCAAGTTCTGGAAACCTCCATACTGAAGCCCCTATACTGTTCATACAGCCTGCTCCTATCTGAAAGCATTCTCTTTACATGCAGTGAATATGGGTGTGCGTGTGATGGCTGGCAGAAGGCCGATAAATACCGATCAAAATCTGGAGCTTCATCACAGATTTTATTATTTTAGTTCACACTCTTTTCTTGATAATAAGAACTATTCTGAAGTCATTTTGGGTTTTTTTCAAAAATTAATTTCAGACTTTTTGTTGTTCATATCTACTTGATTCATTAGTAAAGTTAGTGTTCATCAATTTTAACATAAAAACAGGCATTTACACATGAAAATACATCTGCTACCTGTGCAAATACTAATGTGTTCTGTTAGTTGAGAAATATTTTACTCATTTTTTTATTTGTTTTTGGTTATGTAATCAATTTAAAAGAAAAAATATAAATTAATATTTGATATGAAATGGGAGAAAATTTTGATTTTTTTTCTTGAAGTCCTTATTTGAAGAACTTCTTTATCCAGAAAGTTGAAGCACACGTACCATTTTCTAGTCACCATATAAATCTCATTGATGGAAAACAAGGTTTCTTTGAAAGAAAAAGAAAATATAAAGAAATTGTTTCTACAACTCTACCAAACCTTTCACCAATGCTTCTAACAAGTTTCAAAATGAATTTCATCTCCATCCCCTCACTTCTTTGTCACTTACAGGAGGTTTTAATGAGCAATGAACTGGTTCTCATGGTGAAAGCCAAAGGAAAAAAAATCCTGAATAATCCACCATCTGTATTATTCTATATTCAATAATCAAGAATACTGAGAGTAGCATTAGTTTCGTAACACCACTGCCTTATTAAAGGAATCCATTTAACTTTGAGAAGACTGTATAAGGGACAAAATAACAATGAATTCAGATTTATTTCACACTCATACCCAAGCCTTCAGTGACCTTCTAATACTTCAAGTTGGAAAAAACAGTTCTTTGCTTATATCTCAAGTGGAAAAGTTATTTGTTTTATAATATTATGTATGTATGTATGTATGTATGTATGTATTGAATGTCTGCTCTTTCTCTTTCTTTTCTCTTCTACTAGTTCACAAACTCTTTGAGAGTGGGCGTTTTGTTATTAATTTTTGTGTTATACTAATGTTTTATACAAAGTAGGTTTTCAATAGTTATTGAAACTATTGACTTAATTTTCTCTTGGTCCCATTTTATTATCTAATGGGTTAAATTATAACTTGACACTTTTCTGAGTGTTAATACTTCCTGAATGGTTGTCATATATATGGGAGGAATGTTCATCCCCACCATCATTTTCTAGCCCACTGCCGTGTATTTGAAAGATTATTCTTTGGTGTGGGCATGGGCAAGCACATTATTTCTAAGCATAGCTAATTACAATTACAGTAGAAATGAAGTGACTCAATATATATTTTTTTTCTAATTTCAATGATAGCAACAATAACCAAATACTTAGGGTTAGGACAATTAGAAATATGAGAGTTGTAGAATCTCCTCTATCAGTTCAGCAGTTGCTCAGAGGCAACCCAGATGTTCTCTACCCTCCCAGGGTTTAATAAATAGATGAATAAGTTGCTTCATTTAACATGGATAAATATTGCATCAATGAGAAAATTTTTTCACTTTGTGTTTAGATTCTGAAGGGCTCAGAACTAATAAAAACTCTTTACTAATTGCTTACTGCTCTGGAATAGAGTCATTAGAATGAAAGTCATTAGAATTAGAATGACTATTAGTGATGATCTTTGAGATAAGGTACCTGTCTCGATGTCTTTGAGAAACATGAGGAGGCCCTGCTATTTTTACCACATTTTCCTCATAAGTTCCTGTAACTTAAAGTAACTTTCTTCAGTAGTTTTATTTCCCTCCTCTTATAAGAATAAACACATTTAGGCTGTTCATTTACTCTGAAAAGCTGTTTTGTAATACATTGGTAAAGATGCAGGATATATGCTCCCTCTTCCTCCCCACCCTACTTCCTGTCCAGGGAGAGAGGTGTTAATGCTTTATTTTTCTTAAAAAAAATGATAAAAGAAAAAAAAGAATAAAACCTATGAGATTAAGACCTCCAAATTTCAACGTTGTTTCTGAGTTGTTCATACTGTCTTAAGGAAATAAAGTTGATTTAATTTTAGTTAAAATTGAGTTTTTTATTTAAAAATATGTAACACAGACATTGCAAGAAATAAAGAAGAAGTAAAGTCACATATTAACATTAGTAACATTAAGCCTGGGCTTTTACGACGCACTTTTCTGTGTAAATCTGTGAAAAGGCAATAGGCCGATTCAAGAGGAAGGCTTCTCATGATAGTCCCAGATAGACGTAGTGAAAGACAAACAATACTTTTTAAAAGGTTCATAAAAATGCTGTGCAACCTACACTAGTAGAATATGTAATGACAGAACCCAAGCAAGACTAGATGGAATTAAACATTTCTTCAAAATCTGGGTTAAAATTTTTTGTCAGAATAAATTTCTGAGGTCTGCTGGAGTGCCAAAGCCTCCCAGGCACACCGGTGAAAGGTGTAACTTAGGCAATGAAACAATAAGTTTACATATGTAGAAAAATAATATATCACTGACTCTTACAAGAATAAAATAACTACATTCCCGCTTGAATTCATACATATTTATTTCTCATGCAATTTTCCCATTTCAACTATTGTATCATTTCTTTTTCCAAAGTTAGCTATTTCAGTTTGATCTGGTGTATGTTGGTGGAATGATTACCATGTTTTTTGACTACTGTCTCTCAAATGCCTGAGGAACAATAGTTCTCTCTGTCTCCAACAGGCATCCAGTTGATAATTGACAATGATGTTTGTTGAAGAATCATATTGCTTTTTTTTGCCAGCATCTAAGTAAATGCCAAGTAAGAATATCTCACCTGTAAAACAAATAAACATTATTCACCAATGGTCTTTGTTACCTCTCAGTTAATTTTAATAGTATTAAGAATGCTATCTTCTATTATGTTATTGATCAAAAATTTAATACTTAGCATAAAATTTATTGCCTTTAGAAATTTAATAACTATGATACATACTGAAAATTATCAAAGTTTATATTGTACTGACATATTGTGCAATGTTAAAGAGTTAAAAAATTTTTATATCATTTATAATCTGAAATCTAATTAGACAATTGGTTCTCTACTGTCTCAAAACACAAGAAAGGCCATATAAATTTTAGTGCATATGAGTATTACCCATCAGGATTTGAATACTTTTGAAATTGCTTTAACCTTCATCTGTAAAATAATAAAAAAACTTTTCACAAGCTTGATATACTACCCAGATTATCACAAGTTTAGACAATAAAACAATGGCACAAAAGCTTTGATATATATGTAACCTTAGCAACATGCCAAAGACCACACTTAATAAATGTTAGAACTGAGAATGTCATTGAAAGGTACTGGTTATGAGGCTCTGGACAAAGTTCACGCCAGGAGCATCTTCCAACTTCCAACTGTCTCGTAAAGTTCTGGGAACAGTCAGTACCCTACTGGACAAGAGAAAGATGGTGCCTCTACTACTGACAGCAGAGGTTAGTGTCTTGTAGGGATCTCTAAAGATCCCTAAGCATTCTCCCTAGGGGAAACCACAGAAATTATTCAACAAACTTTACTGAGGACATATTTTTTTCCCAGGCATGATGCCTGGCTCTGAAGGAGGGGATAAAAGACATAGTCCCTGCCAAGAGGAATTCACTATTGAGATGGGAAATAAATTGTGAAATGACATCACAATTACAACATTCTGTGAGAAATGCTGCATTTAATTGTGGTGACCACAAACAAAAGAAGCACTAGCTCCACCTGGAGGTACCAGCCAAATGCTTCACAGAGGAGGTAACTTTAGACCAGAAGTAGATAGATACACCTTTATTAGAAAATAGAAAGTGTTGAGAACAGCTTTTTTAAAGAGGCAAAAGGAACAGGTCTTCTCTGGAGAATGTTGCACAGCCTGAGTAGATGAAGTATAGATTGCACCTCTGTCGATAATTTTGTTGTCCAGCATCTGATTCCACTTTTTATGTCCAGCCTCTCCCTATGAAGCCAAAAAGTCTACCTCCTGTTTTTGCAACCCTTACTACTTCTCCCTCTCTTGGCAAGGAATGGAATACTAACCGGCTCTGCCAGTCAGATGAAGCAAGGGAAGTAGGAAAACACATTGAATGGAGAATTCTTTAGGTGTTAACAGCATCATTCGGGCTGCAGTTTCCAGGGACAGTGGCTACGGGGCCAGTGCCACACTCAGCATCCAGAGACAGTATCCAGGAGCAGCAGCAGTGGTGGTACAAAGCACAGGACCTCTGTGGTGGCAGTACTAGTGGTCCCAACTGTCTTGGTACTATAGTCTGCTTTTGGCTGTGGTTTTTCTGATTAGTTTCCATTTTTCCTGCCTTCCATGTGTCTGATTCTTCAACCTTCCCAAGATTTTTGTGAGCTACTTAATATATGTTGTCATAATTTCTTTCTTGTTTTATCAGCCATAGTTCTTGCTACTAATGACCCTGTTTAGGTCAATAGTGTTCACATCTGAGTTGAGAAAGTGGAGTGTGAAGGGTCTCATAAGCCATGCTAAGTATTCTTTTCACTTTGAAGGCTTTAAAATGGGGGAATTGTATAATAATATTTGTGTTTTAAAAGGATAATTCATTATCTGTGATGAGATTGGTAAGGAGGAGAATGAAGAAAGAGTCCAGGTAGGAGACTATTGTGATGATCAGGAAAGAGATATGAGGGCTTTTAAAGAAGAGGGCAGTGAGGAAGAGAGAGAGGGGGGATTTGAGAGATTTTCCCAGAAGCTAAATATATTGGTTTGGGTGACTTGTGGAGTGGGGTAGAGGGGAAAAGCGTTAATGACAGCTTTGAGACTTCTAGCTTAGATTAATAAATATATACCTAGGGAACGAGGCCATAGACTAAGTAATTAGAGGAGGTTTTGAATATATGATTTATTGAATTTAAGGTGCTGCTGGAGACATCCAGCAGGCAGGTGTATATGCAGAACTGAAACAGAGCAGAGAAGTGAAGGATGAAGAAATATAAATGACCTTGTAGGTAGTAAGATTAGATGAAGCACTTTGGAGAACTCTAGGTAGGTCAATAGCTGGCTAAAGAAAATATCCTCAAGGATATCAACGCAACCACTCTAAAAGCCGCTTTAAAAGATTTTTCATTCGTTACCAGTTATTTTGCTTTATAACTTGTGAAAAGATATTCAAATTTGATTTTAATTGCAAAAAGAGGTGTTATGGTTTAGTTTTGTAATTTGCATTTTTAAAGCAGCAGAATATTTTCAAATGACTTATTGCATTGAACCCCAATTTATGAAACATTTGAAAATAGAGAGGCTCTGGTTGAAAACGGGTATGGAGGTCAGGACTCCCCCTAGCTGGGCCTCCTCCTCCATTCCCAAGACAGCCCTTGAGGTACCCTCTCAGAATCCTAAGACTCCAGGAGTAAAATACATCTGTAGGTATACATATGTGGAGCTATAACTATAGATACACCACCTCTGAGGTATGCTTTAGCTCCTTACCTGTGCTGACCAATGGGCTTGCCTTGTTTCTCTTCTCTTGCCCTGGCTCCTCGTTATCTCTGGTAGCTTCTTGTGATGCTGTGTGGAGGAGCTACACACTGCCACTGCTACCAGGAAAACATTAATGCCCACAATGAGTGTCTCAGGGTACTCTTAAAGCTCCCTAATGTGGGTGCCAGAACAATGCCGGATGTCCAAAAGAGGTGGGCATAAGGGCCTTCTCTCCCATGCTCTGTCGTAACTTTTCCACAGCCCGAAGCACATACGAACATTTTCATCTGCCTATAACCATTGCCTTTTAAATATATCCAGTCTACTGGTCCAGATGGGAACAGATACCGTACAATCCTTTCCATCTATACCTTATTTTACTGTCCTTCACCTTGATATAAAACAAAAGCAAATAAATGAAGTCAAACAGGTACATTTGTAAAGGAGTGCTTGTGTATGTAGACATACGTGTGAGTGTATGAGTCCGGGAAGAGTGCGGGGATGTCTAAACTGTCAAAATTGCCCTGCTACACATGGAACACAGCTTAAACATTCCCAAACCAGACTGTTTTGGAAAGAACAATAGCTTTGTCACCAGAACAAGGCCAAAATCTTATTCATGCTACTTACTGCTGTGTGGCTTGGGTTTTAAACTACTTCACCTCCTTGAACATTAATTTCTTTATCAGTAATATGGAATAACAACAAAACCTATCTCTAAGGACTTGTTAAGATACAAAATGATGTTAGTAGTATACTTGGCACAGGTAGGTGCTTGGCAAATAATTAAGAAAATGAGTTTGATCTATTTTCCTAGATATTTAAAATGGATATACTTAGCATATGTCCTTTGAAGTGGGCTTCCACTTTGTTCAGTCTTTTTTATTCAAAATTAACTTCTATTATATGTGTGCGCATATGTATTACAGAAGAAATATGTACTTACATACAGATGAGAGAGATGTTGAATATGTGATATTGTTTAATATGTATGGGAAACTATATCATCTTTTTATTATGAGATAAAGTATTTTTTTAAAATTTTGTGTGTGCAAGATCCCCTTTCAAAGTAACTTGAACTGCATAAATATTTTTAAGATATTCCCAACTAACAATCTGTAAGCAAGGGAGGACCTGTGGAAATATTGTGCAAAAGCGTTTGTGCCTTTTGCTTCCAAACATCTACCATGGTTGGAACAAACTTGATTGTTTTAAAAGTGTTTTTCAGGAAAACAAGCTTTTGGAATGAAAATAAGCACAAGGGCTATTGGACAAGACAAACTAATGCAGATGTTGACCATTTTAATTTTGGTAAATAGTATTTTGTGAGTTGCTTGTGGCCTTTTTGTACCATATACTTTTCACTTCATCCCACTCTATATCAATCAGACATAGAAAGTTTCTCAAAGAGATTTCCTTCTTCTTGCTAATCTATTCATCCTTTTTTCCTTTTAAACAAAACCTCACATGAAATAACTGTTTATTAGCAGAGGCTCCAGTTTTACAGATAATGGCTCTAATTTTCTATTTCACTGCTTGGAAAGTTTTAGATTGGAAGAATATTTTAGAGTGGGAGGAAAAGTAAAATGTTATCATCAATACTAACAAAAGTTTTATGTGTTGCTCATATTTCTCATCTAAAATATATCACCAGAAATGAGACCATTTGTATTCAAGCTTTTCAGACATTCATTCCTTTATTAATTTATTCAACAAATATTTTGCAAGTACCAGAGACTGATAGGCTCTGGAAGAGAGCTGTGAATAGGGTAGAGATGGTTCTTGCTTGAACAGAGCTTAAATATAGTCAGGATTGAAAAAATTTTGGCAAAAATCACATAGAGATCCCAGAATCTCCACCAAACATTTTTTTTTTTTAATCTAATGTGGAAAACTGAAGACATCAGGAACAATACACTTCCTGTTCTCATCTACTAACGGTCTTACTCATCACTCCCCTATCTGCTGCTTGAGTCAGTTTTATTATTCTGACTTATCAATTGAGACAGCTCTGATATATGAAATAATTTGGCAAACCTGATGATTGAACTCAAGTATTTATATTTATGTTATATCTAATTATATGTTATATTTAAGATGAATTACTTATTAAAATTTCCATGTTGCATAGAAATGCTTTTTGATAACAATGTTATTTTTAGTGTTATCTTGAAGAGTCTGTCTTTTTTTATTGCTTAGTTTTGTAAGGAGGGATTATCACTGTGAACATGACAAAAAACAGTTTGAACGAAATTCTTAATTTACCACTGTTTGTTTGCTTTTAATTCAGTACAAAACTGTTAACCTTTACAAAAAGACAACTAGGAATATGGCTAAATATTTATTTTCATAATCTCTAGTTTCACATATTTGTAAGTTCAGAACTGAAATCCTATATCTCCTCTGACACCCTAGCAGAGTTAATGGTACAAACTCTTTTTGAACTTTTTCCCCTGACTTAGTCTCTTAATTTTTTATGGTTCTAAAAAATAAAACATGAAAAGGCAAAGCCAGATATATTTTATCTTTCATGTATGACAGATGTTCACCCATGTTTCATGGGCATAATCCATCTTTAGAAAACATAGAGATGGATGTTTCTGCGGGCAAAGCGTCATGAATAGAGGCCTGCTTGTCTTGATTAGCAAATCCTTCATAATGAGTCTTAGGGCCACACACTATTCAGGTTTCTGGATGAGATTCTACATTAAGTGGTAAAAGAATTAGCATGAAATTAAAATCTAGAAAGTGGCTAAAAGTATACAAATGGTAATAGTGGTCATTCAGATAGAACATGATCTATTGGTGCCATTTTCAATTTATTTTACTTTTTTTTTTTTTTTTTTTTAACTTTCAGATGTGCAATGAAGAAGGCCACACATGACTTAAGGACAATTTCATTTTTAAGAGGGACATGGAAGCATAGGTGCTTATATGGATATTTCGAATGGACAAATTAAAAAAAAAAAAGCTTATTAAATTCAGACATAAAACAAACCAGAGGCTCTAGCTACAAAACTGGTATCAGATACAAATTTGCTTTAATCGTTGGAGAAGGACAAAGATACATTCCCTTTTGGTTAAGCCTGATCCTATCTCCCTATAATGCTGGCAGATAGAACAGCTTTGCCTTTCAGATTTTCACCCAGTTATTTTTAGTTCTTCTGAAGCCTGGGAAATAAGAAATATAACCTCCTTGAAAAATCCAAGTGAGCCAACCATAGCAGGGCCTCTGAATCTGATTAGATAAAACAACAAAGAGGTTCTGTTGGGGCAGAGGCAGGAAGAGCCAAGGTGGGTGGCAATCTCTGCTTAACTCAGGGGAAATGTAGCCTCAAAGAATTCAAAAGTGGGTGAAAAAAATAACATAAGCAATAGACAACTTTCCCACATCTCAGGTCACTCTCCAAATACAGCTAGAAAAATTTTCCCCACACTAAACTTTAAAAATTTTTTTTGAAGTATAATAAACAATATGTGAATGTATGTTTATCCTAAGCACCACACTGAGAGAGATATTTGCTCTCTAGTCATGTTTGTGCTCTATATTAACCAGTTTTTATCCCTCTTATTAGCTCAGAAGCTAAACCAAGACATAATTTAAGTTATAAAAGAAGAAATTTATTTTAAACTTCCTAATATACTATTTGAGTAATTTAATATAGCCATTTTCCTCAATTACTAAAATGGAAGAGAATCATGGGAGCAAGAGTAGGTGAAAATTCTCCCCCCAATTCTGCCACTGGATTCCTGGCTTTGCCAGAGTTTAGCCTGGTGAATAGGAAGCAGTGTCCAACCAGTGAGGTGAGGGTGGTTGATGTGCTGACAGTTGTCATCAGTAGCTTTGACAGAAATACTGAATAAGCAACGTTTGTGTGTCCATCACCAGCATGCCCATTAAAAAACAAAAAACAAAAAACAAAAAACAAATAAAAGGGGTCTGGGTACTGAAATACAAGATAGTGGACATCTGACATCTTCTGGGCTATGGAAGTCTCTGAAGTGCCCTGTATTTCAGTCTCACTGTTTAAGATAGGGAGATTGTCTTACATGTCACATTCGTTTGATAACTTGAAAATCACTCCAAATTCATACCTACGTCTTTCTATATTGCTGATGTCCATGGTTAAAACTATGGAGAAGCTGAAAAGAGTCAAATTAAAGTAAAGCATTTGATTTGTTTCTTAGCTATGAGTAAAATCAACCCTGGTACACTTCCTTCCATTTTCTCTCTGAGTTTCTCAACTTCTCTCTTCATGTATTCTACCTGATTCTTCTTTGATGCATATGAGCAGCTGAGAGGCACCGTGGCAGATGTGGGAAGGGTTTTAGTAAAGGAACTGGAGCATGCTTGGGCCAGGGAATCCCCCAGTCTGTGCAGAAGTTGGGAGACATTTGGGCCATGTAAGAGGATGAGGTAACAGGATGATAGACTCAGACAAGATCCCAGAAGGGACTGTGACTCTACCAGATTCCACCGTTAGTCTCTGAGCTATTCCCTGTAGACGCACAAGTTTTTCGTGTACCTTCTCAGATTCCGTAACAGTTACAGATGCTATGGGGCATCCACAAATTAATGAACAGTTATTCACCTCCACTGCTTCAAACCTGAGAGCAACACTGATAGGCCCAAAGTGCATTTTTACCCATTCTTATTTTTACCCAAAGAAAACACCCCAACAAAGTGTATCTATCTGTCCTTTGAAACATATGATCTTGATTTCTCATATGCACTTCTGTTAGGCCAGACTCTGATTACCTACACAGGAATGTTCTGGCTATGTGGACAACTTCTTTGTTTGAAATTTCATGTATTGCTTGCACGATAGACTTTTTGTACTAAAAAGTCCTGAATTCCTCATTCAAGCTGATAGGTGGTCACGAGGATGGGGAGCACAGCACAGGGAATGCAGACAGCAGTAAGGTAATGGCTATAGGAAGAGCCAGAGGGAAGATAGAATAATCAGGGAGATCATTTCATAAACTATATAAATGTCTAACCAATGTACTGTATACTCAAAACTAATATTAAACTAAAATTATATATATATATATATACATTCAAAATAGAAGTCATGGAACTCATGATCTAATTTTAAACTTTATAATTAAACCTTTGTGTGCAAATGTTAAAATTAATTATGCAATTATCTATTGGTCTTAGGTTTGGTAGATTGGTCATAACTTTCCAGTCCATTGTTTCCCCATCTTCAAAATAAAATACACTCTTCTTAGTATTTTCACATGTGTTATCTTTTTGATCCTCTAAGAAGTTTGGGCTGGGTAGTTAATAGGTCTCCCCTGCCTTTAAACGTCTATTAGTCCATGGCTACATTTCTATTAAGGGATATAGACTGGAAGGTGGTTTCTAATAAGAAAAACAATAGAATGAGCATATCCCATGCAGCAGAGTGACTTACGAATGCTCTTCATAAAGTCCTTGTATCTTTAGATAGCGCTCTTTAAAATCACCATATGGTGCTCAGGCGTTTTGTTTAAAGGGTCAGAGACTCATCATCTGGGGCTTCTGAAGTGGAGGAGACAGTCTGTCAGTGCCCTGGGAGCCACAGCAGCTGAGCATTTGAAGTCGGGCAGCCACCCACATAGTGCCAAATTTGCCACCGTGGAATTGTCTGTGCAAGCTCTGAACAAGAGCACGAAGAATATGACACCTGTCCTTTCATTGATGCCCTTTCTTTCAGCATGTTTTTAACTAATCACCTCTGAACTGCATCACTACGAGAAATAAACACTGGCAGAGACAAGCCTACAGCAGAGAACTCGTAGTCTCTCTCCAAAGTGTATCTTGAAAATAATACCCAGATTAAGCCTAAAAACCAGGCTTTTCTCTTTGTTGTTGTAAGCTTTTTGAAAGTGGTCATTTCCTTAATGTGATAAGAAACTGAAACATTTTCAAAGAAATAAGAATTTGGTTATGTGTTCGTCAGGATCAATGGAGTCTTAAGCAGCACTTTAGGAAATATTTTCATTGCAAGAAATTCTCTCAAGCTTCTTGTTCTAATTTGGAACATCATTTAATCCATGTTGTGGAACGTTCCCATTTTTGAAGTGGTATAAGCAAGCATATGGGGAGCGGGGTTATTTACTAAGGAAAGATTTTGCAATCTAAAAATATTGCAATCTATAAAAATAATTCTAGTAGAATCGACACAGTTTAAAAACAAATTTCTTCCTTGAAAATTCATAGAGGAAGGTTGAAGCCTCTTAAAGTTTAGGATTATTCCTTAACTGTTGTGTGAGTTATTAATTCTGTATTCTGTCAAGCTATGCGAGGTGTTCTCTTAAGTACCAGAGCAAAGGCACAATGGCTGACTCATCTTCGGGTTTGGATTACATGTGTGGGGTTGTGTTTTGGATGGAGCTTTCTGGAATAGCAACACTCCATCAAAAACACAGTGGTGCACCTGTACTCCAAATGGTTGAATAAGGCAAAACACATGACATCAAAATGCTGGGAATCATATTAAAAAGAAAAAAAAAAGAATGCAGGCTGTAGCAAAAATAAAGACAGCACCAAGGCACTAATATACATAAAGAGTAGAAAGTTTTACATATATTGCTCATGAAATGATTTATTTATCATTTAACCTCTGCTCATAAGCCATGTTTGTTCTGCCTGATGTTGACATGAACACCACATACATGGCGTGTGAAAAGTTGTTCAGATGCATGTTTCATCCTAAAAAATAAATTATCATCACAAGTTGCACAATGAGAAACGACTGCTGCTTACATTTACAAAGGTTCTAAAATACGACAAAGAAGGCAATGAAATGGCTTCTGGAATTTTCAGTGGTAACTGATGGCACAGAATAGATTTCATTATTTTAAAGGAGGATGTTATAAATTAATGTTTAATTTTAAGAGGGAATTTTATGTCATTGTTTTTCATATAAAACTTTTGCAAATTACCTTTCCAATCTAATGAATTCTTACTCATACCTCTTAGAGAAAAGCATTAATAGTATCAATTGGGTTCAACTTTTAATTTTACATAGTTTATTTTTTATGGATATAATTTAAAACAAATGTAACATAAAATTTTCTGTTTGCATAGTCATCTCTACTTAATTGGCTGCATGCAAAGAAGCACAAGCAGGCAGGTGTAAAATAGAACTGATATCTAAAAGGTTATTTCTATCTGTCAAAAGACTGATTTTTAATAACTGAGTTTGAACTTATGTTCACTAAAAGTTGTTATGTTACATTTTTCTCCTTGTGGTTATCTACACAGATTTATATTGTTTTTCCTCGTTATGTAGATAATAAGAACATATTGCCCATTGGGTAATATTTCTATAATACAATTTTTTTTCTCACAGAATTCTTCTACATTGAGGTTATGATAGATTTCAATTTTAATTAGCTACCTTCTCTCCATGCTCCCTACATGAGATAGCTGCTTATCAATTCTAGTACTGCTCTTTGCTGTGGTCTGAAACACAGAAGGTGAAATTAATATCGGAGTTTGAAAATCCGGCTTTCTAGTGACCATGTGCACGTCGAATTGTTCTACACAGAGACCAAGGTTTGGCATTAAACACAAACTTTTTCCTCTGAAAGCATCACAAGAGAAATGATCATTAAAAAACACCAACTATTTTTTTATATTGAACACTCAGGAAACACGCGACATCTAACTTGAAAGTTTGGTGCCACCTTGGTCTTTATTGAGAAACATGTGGCTGACAATTGAGAAGCCAGGAAATATCATGTGGATTAAAGGAAATAAATTAAGAGTTGAGTTATATAAATCTTGAGGACTCGTTGCACCTGGAATCATTTTCATGGCAGTGCATACAATTGGGCTTTCTCCTCTTTAAAGTATCCTGGCTGCAGAATGAAAATTGCTGTTTTCAGTAAAATACTGTACAAATCTTTCATTTGCCGCTAGAAAAAGATTTTTTTTTTTGGAAAACATTTTTTTTTTCTTGTTGAGATTTTCATGGAGTACCAGAGTATTTTTTGTAGAGATTAACAAATTCTTTTGTCACACATCTTTGATCCCAGACCAACATTCTTTCCTTGTGCATTTTTCTTTAGCTTTCACTGAATCCATTTAACTCACTCTACGCTCAATAGTCTCAGAAAATTTAGGGAACTGACATAGAATGAGTTTAGTAGAGAAAATCTGGATATGGTACACAAAGTTTTAGAGTATTTTAAAAGATTGTTTTGAGGACACTAAACATGCTGAATTTGTCCGTAGGATAACAGAAATAAACATTATTGTTTCCCTTCATACTACAGGGAGAAAATAAGAAAATTATGCCATTTTGAGTTCCTACTTTACCATAGCATTCTGCTAAATATTTTTTGTGTGTTATCTAATAATATGAACATTTATTGAGCATCTAATATCTGTTAAACTCTTGCTAAAGCTCTTGAAGTATATTAACTCACTAAATCTTTACTAGGAACTGTATTAGGTATCTTGCATTTTACAGATGAGGGAACTGAAGCTGACGGAATGTAGAGCTCTTAACCATTTTGTTAGCTTGCTTCTCTATACTACTCTATTCTCTTACTCGATATTTGTTAGAACCTGAAAGATAGGCATAATTAACATATATATGGGCACAGGAAGCTCAGAGATTCAGTCACTTGCTCTAAATAATACAGCAAGAAAGTGGCAGAGCCAGAATTCAACCCAGGACTGAGTGATACCCAAGCTTGTGTTTCCCTATCAGAAGAGACATGCTTTTTCTAGAAGGCTCAGTTAACACCTTTAGAGAGCTTGTTCCACCAGTGTGTATCTGGGAGGGCTCTAGGACCCCTGCCACAAGGCAGTGTGGCAAGGGCACTGCAGTCTGCCCAGAGCTGTAGCCCGTACACATGGTTCCAATTGGCCTCCTTACCCATGCTACAGGGTCAGTGTTCATAGTGAATTGGGAATTTCAGAGCGGGTTGCTTCCCAGAGTGGACATGCGCCTTCAGACAGACTCTTTGAGGAAATCCCGCTGGGACTTCCACATAGCACACATATTTGTAATGCCTTCCCCTGCCTCAGGCTACAAGGGTGCTTTGTAGTTAGAACCTCCTTCATTTTAGTATCCCATCTGGTCTTTGGTGGAGCACCAAAGAGAAAGTGAACTATAGATTAACCTCCAAGCCAGAAAATATTTTCATGGTTCCCATTTCCATAGGGTCACAAGAGTGTATGAGAATAGAATGCTTGGCAGGAAGTAAAAATCTATACTCTCAGAAATATTCTTTTCTTTAGTTCTAACTATATCTCTTCAGACCTAGCTAGCTACTTATAAGATAATAGGCTACAAGTAGAGACCAGTGCAGAAAGAATCACATTGTTCTTATGGCGGTGGGTTAAAGAGAAAAGGCAGCATATTCCAGATTCTTCATGTTCGGGTCACACAGAAATAAAATTTCAACGATTGCCCTTATAGATGTACTATTTTTATATTATGGGGCTTCCTATCAATTTGGGGGATTACAGTAATAAAAGATAGTAAAATATACATTAGAACTACTTTTCATACTGTTTTTGTGACTGCAAATGTATACATTGTAAATGTGGTTCCTTCTAGTTTACATTATCTTCCAAATTTATGGGCACCATAAGGTTTGTGCTCCTGACTTTCTTAGGAGGAATCGGCTTATGTATTGAGTGTCTAGCCTGCCTTCTTTGACAAGATAGAGATTAATGTAATTTCACCTACCACTTTAATCCAGCAAATACAAATAAGTTAAGTCATTTGAATCTGTTTCTACTATAATAGAGACCATGAGTCCACCATGGCCAGATTCTGAAATCTTATAGAGCAGAAGTTCTTAACCTTGTGTCTATAGGACAGAGATATACTTCAATGGATTCATAAAGCCCTGAAACTGAATGCAAAATTTTATGTCTGTTAATTGTGGGAGAAATGGGTCATACGTTCATCGGAGTCTGTAAAGGGCTCATGACCCCCAAAAGGGCTGACAGAGCTACATAAGAATTTCATTTTTATTCTTTTAGCCAGAATCAAAGATGATGAAAACAACAAAACAATAAAAAAAAAAATACACATATAGACAACTTCCTTTTTAAAAAATGTTTCCTCATAGACAATTTTATTATTCTTTTTGCATGTAGGGGGTGTTGTGTATCAACATGGAGATAACATAGGTTAGCATAAAATTCTGTAAATAATATATAAAATAAGTGTGTCACATGCATAGAATTCTTCAACTGTTTCTTAACTGGACATGAAACATAGTCAATAATATTTCTAGAAAAAATATTTTCAGTGATTTTTTACATCATTCATAAATAGCCACTGAAGGTCACAAAATGAAATAAAATTTTATGAGTGATTTTCCATATTGGTATAAGAAAATGCTGTTTTCTTCAAGATAGAGTTTTAAAAAAATACACCAGGACAGAATTAGAGATTAATTCGTAAGAAATTCTTCTCTCCCCAAAACATTATAGAAAAAAGTACCCTCAAAAATCGTAATTCAGATAGTGTCAACTTGTATACGTTAAAGATGAATATCCACTCAGGAGCAGCAACCCTGTGCGGACTGTTAGCCAGGAATTCTTTCTGTGACAATCAGTTGCCATTTCCTTCCCTTTGTGCTCTTTCACCCCTTCTTCCCTTCTGCTTGAGACCAGTCATATCCCCAGCCCCCAAGTCCCCTTACAACCATCTTAGTCCTTTTCCTGCTCTCTTGTGGAAGGTCCTACTGCCATAAAATGCTCAAGAGGATATAATTTTTTTTTGGTCTTGAATATAGGTGAATCTTGCTTCAGTCTTATCCTAGAGAAACCCTTACTTAACAAGAATGTTCACACCCTCTCTGTACTTGTCTGTGTCCAAACGTTCTCTCATAAAGACACCAGTCATATTGGAATAGGACCCACCCAAATGACCTAATTTTAACTTAACACTTTAAAGACCCTGTCTCCAAATACAGTCATATTCTGTGATACTGGAAGTTAAGACTTCAACATATGAATTTGGTGGAGTGGGGGACACAATTCAGCCCATAACACCAATCCTAGTGTCAAAGACCTGGTTGGGTAGATTGGCTTAGACTGAGATTCTGAACCAATGAGATCATCTCCACTGCTAAGTTAAGCCTACCACCAAAACACATTGGCAGCATCAGAGAGAGTGTATGATGAGGTGAAAAGTGAGCTGACAGAGGGAGTTGGCAACCAGCAATGTTCACTGTAGGAGGATTATGCTATGAAATTGCCCAACTTCTAACTCTAAAGATATTATCTAGATATCTTCTAGCTCTGAAACTCAATGATTCAAAATTCCAACTATTTTTTCTTCATAAGGTACTATAAAAGTTAATTTAATACAAAGCAATAAGTGGAGCTTTGATGACAGTAGACCAGAAATAGGGGATCAAAAAGTTATATTGCCAGAGAAGCTGGCGGGGCAGGATGACATTACAGGAATGGCTTTATTACCTTTTGATAGGGGCAATGGAAAACAAGACCATAAGCTCCAGTGGCTGTATATGGGGAGAGGAAAAGATGGCTCAGTATATGCTATATTTCGTCATATTGAATATGATAAGTTCTGTAAATGTCAAAAGGTGCTGATAAATACAGTTGACAGAAAAGCTCTTCAACCTTTGACTCAATCTTTGATTATTAAGCCAGGAGAAATTGATGTTTAAAATATTGGTAATCTCATGGTTCAGCTAATAAAGACCTTTCCCAGTAGACCCTAAAAATATGTATTTTAAACAAAGCAGCAAATATAAAGGATTATGAAAGAAAAGATATTTCGGAGTGTAAATTCACTTTCAGCCTGATGCTTCATTTACTTCTTTATGCCTAGAATAGTGCCTGACCTGTAGTAGACACCCAATAAATATTTTAAGTGCATTGAATAAACAACACCTAACACTGCCTTGTAGTTTGCAAACTACTTTCATATTTATTACTTCATTTAATGCACCCCAAACCCTTGTTATCCTCATTTTATTAATGAGAAACCTGAGGATCTACCTGTACTTCATAACATCAGATTTCTATTTTGGAGTTTTAACTCCTTGAAGATGTTTGTTCCTTATTCTTAGGTTCTTAGGTTATACTTCCTCTTTTGCTTCTCAGTTCTGTGTGTATTGCAGAAATTTTTTGTCCTGACTGCCCAGTAGAAGCATTTTGGAAACCTAAAAATACCTTTCATGAGACTTAACAGACCAATTGAATGAGAACGCAGGAGTAAATTTATATATTCTATTAAACAAACAAATACTTACCTGGGCGAATTTTTAAAAAAGCAGTTTACCTATTCAGGTCCTTTGGACTTTTTAGTTAATTTCTTTGGTGGTAGTGGCGTGCTCAGATTATACAGTTAAATTATCTTTGTTTGTGAGGCAGATTTTCTCCTTAATCTTAATATATTAATAAATTCTTGATATAGATTATTCTTGTACCTTTGTGCAGCCAAAATTGAGAACTATTGTGTCTTTGAATACACAGGCCCATTTTCCTGGAGCACCAATTTTACTAAATATTTAGAAGAAAAACATTATGTTTATTAAGATAAATCCAGTTATATCACAGATTCTCATTCGAAATTTCCATGCATTTCAAAAGGTAAATCCTAAGACTCCAAAGAAATTTTTTTGCTTATGGTGGCTTCAGTTATGGTACTGATTTTCTCTTCTTGGCTAAAGTGAAAATTTCACAGAAAAGTAACTTTAGAGGAAGGTTTGGGAGCCAGAACAAAAATTAACATTATTCTGTATAATGAGGCAAAGATAAGAGTTTTAGGTTTTAATAGAAAAAAAGGAAAATGAGAAATTAGTAAAAAATCAGGGAGCCTTATATAAATATTCATTTATTGAGTAAATCATTCCACAGGCATGTACCAAGACTGCCCTCGGCATCAGAGCTAGAAAGAATTGAAGAAGCTTATAGGCTAGTAGGAGGAACAATCACATAGAGGTGATTATAGTATTGTGTGGTCAATGTTGAGAGAGAAGGATGTAAAGTAAGCAAATGGAGTACAGAGCTCCAACTCTGACAATTGAAAAAATTAAGAGTGGGGACTAAAAATGAGCAGAGATGATACCATATATTTGTATCGTACTTCATAGTTTTGAAGTGTGTTTGCATGAATTATTTGTTTGGTATTTCTCAAGTACTTTGAGATAGAACAGATTACCTCTAATAAATGAGGAAAAGTAAGAGACATGCCCAGTATCATGTTACTAGGTCCATTCCCTGGTCTTCTGTATCCTATGATACCATATCCCATTTATACTATTTAAATGTGATGCCACTGGCGATAATTAGAAAATTGAAGAATCTCAGTGTTACTTATTTTCCTTTTTTTTTTTTTTCAAAATAAAATGTTAAATTTCCTTGGATGTGAACAAATCTCTCACTTCTTACCATTTTCCATAACACCTGAATGTTACTTATGACAAAATTGCTTCTTGACTAATAAATGAAGTGATTTTGCTGATAGTGAATGTTGATGAATAAAACCTCTGTCAATCAATGCCTAATCTGTCTAAAGAACAGAATTTCTCTTTCCTTTGAAATATTTAAGAAATCTTTTTTTGTAGTTAAAAGCTAAAGCTTGTTCCATTTATTTCTCTTAAAATATGTTTTCTAACTTCTGCTATTCGTGTTATTATACCAAATAAAAACATTAGAAAAAGCTCTGGGTATGTTTTTTCTTTTTGATAAGTGCTATGCTACTAGAACATATGACATCATATTTGGCTCCAATGTTTGGAAATGAAACAGTATGAAATGTGACAAGTTCTAGTAGCCACGTCATAATGGGATGAAATTTAAAACAAGACTGACAAAATAAAGTTTGAGGAAACTGACTATTTTTTAAATTGTACATTTATCATGACAGTTCTGGAGTTAATCTCTGGAACCAGCACAGGGATGAATGAGGTAATAGTTGCACATGTTGTGGATAAGATAACCAAAGGAGGGGAAAGCCCATTTCCAGGCTAATGTGCAACTAAGATTATGTGCCCGATGGCTAGAAATTGTTATGTGGTTAGGAAATATAGGGTTCAAAAAAATGATGCTGATGGAGTGGTGAGTAGTCACATTGGATTTGAAGCTTTCTGAATGGGGGGCATGAGAAGGGGTATGATGGAGCCCGCCAAGAGAAAGATTTGAGAAGCAAGAAAATGGAAGATGAACAACAAAACTCTCTCGCAGAAATGACATTATAAGGGTTGGTAATTAAAACTTCACTGAAAAGTGAAATCTGATGATAAAACTAGCTTAATGCTGTTCATGTGTACATTAGGGTATGAGAAGAGATTGTGACTCTGATTTCCATTCCTGACTACCCAGATGTTATTACCATCAGAGAAATGTTCAGAGGTTGTGTTTGGACCCACTTTGTTTTTTATTCTGGGGCTTTAGGGGAGGGGAAAGAAAGCACTGTGATGGACGTGTTGACCAAAATGCACCACTAATTTTATGTCTCTTTTGTAAAAAGCACTTTTAAAGTGTGCCAAGATGTTTTTAATGTTTCGACAACATGCTTTTGTGACAATAAATGACGGTACATATTCATGCTATCAATAAAAATATCGTAGTAATTTACAGAGTTGGACTGAACTCTATTTTGGGTCACAATGAAGCTCTTTCAGTATGAACAGAGATAGCAGCAACTTCTATTTTGTTCCCAAGCCACTGAGATCAGCATAAACATGATCTCTGACTGTCTCTATGATCTGAAGTCTTGGTTGCCAGGGGGCTTGAGTTTTATGGAGGTCTCCCATTTTTTGGAACTCTCTTTTTGCCCCCTGCCCGACAGATCCCAGATTTATAAGCTTTGAGGTCTTAAAAGGAAAGGAGGGAAAAAAGGCATATTTGTTTATTTCTTAACTAGTGTAAGTTTCCAGATGGTATTAGAAGCTATTATTGGTTGAGAAGAAACACTTGTTTGTGTCTCAATCTTGTACTTGGGCCCGCAAATTTGGCAAATGGCTTGCTTTGAATATCTAAGCAAATAAACAAAGCATTTTCAGTATTTGCCGACACTCACTTTTCCTTCCTTCTCAAACTTTGTTGGATGCAAACACCAAGGGCCAATTTCCCTAGTTCCTGTTCTGTTCAGAATCTCTTTAGGGAATTACACTGGTGAGGTTCCTATATCTGATTCTTTGCATTAATGTCTGTGGACATATGATTGCATGGTTGTTTACTAATGAGCTAAGTTGCATATGGCAACAAGATAGAGGCTTGTTGCTCCAACCTCCTCAGTGTCATACAGATGGAACACTTTCACACCAATGTCACATTATTTAAATTGCTACTATCCCACGTACAAAAGTAGGCACACTGGTATGCAAAGATGTTTAAGACCAAGTTTCTGATATGAAAGTATCCATATTATAGAGACATTGATGAGTTACATGTACCACTTTTCAAGTCTGTTGCTCTAAGAGAAATAATGAAGGAGTCAATGAGGTTTGATGGAAAGAGACAAACATGGGCTTTGCAGTCCAGATGTACGTGGGTTGAAATTCTGACTCCGACACTTCGTTACCTAGAGTACACTACCTTACCTCTCAGAGGCTTAGTTTCCTTATCTGAGAAGCGGGGAAACTGACAGTTACTTCATAGGGATGTTGTGAATGCTAAATAGGATAGTCCTTGCAAACTTCCCAACACTGTACCTGGTATATAAAAGATGCTCAGCATACACTGTTTCCTTCCTCCAAACAAGCAGTAAAGGATCCGAAGCTGAGGGGATTAGGGAATGTTCTGCCTTTTAGCATCCAAGGATGCATAGAATTTCATGCTAGTGATCTCGAGAGCACTGTACAGGAAGATAGAGTAGTATAAGAAAGGTAGCATATATGTGGAATAACACATAGTTCAGTTTAACTAATAAGAGAGTTCTGTATGGGGATGGGCTACAGATATAGCCATGGAGGATTCCAGATGCAAAGTGAGGAATTATTATAAAATTCTGAGAGCACAAAGCATCAGTGACATTAGTGTGTGTGTGGGGTGGGCGGGGGGCACTATATAATTGGAGTTGTCCTAAAGAAATGCTAATCTGGCAGCATTGTATTCATTAGATTACAGTGGGGGAGGGGCAGAGGCCAGGAGACTGGTTAGGACAATTATAGAGTAGTTGAGAAGAGAAGTAATGGTTTCAAATGGGTGGCAGGGTCAAAGGGGATGCAGGTGTAAGGCAAGCAAAAAGGAAACTGGAATTGCTCCTTCACTATATAATTGGAGTTGTCCTAAAGAAATGCTAATCTGGCAGCATTGTATTCATTAGATTACAGTGGGGAGGGGCAGAGGCCAGGAGACTGGTTAGGACAATTATAGAGTAGTTGAGAAGAGAAGTAATGGTTTCAAATGGGTGGCAGGGTCAAAGGGGATGCAGGTGTAAGGCAAGCAAAAAGGAAACTGGAATTGCTCCTTTAACATTTCCTAGACAACATTCTCCTCACTTCTTACATGTCTCTTTGTATTTATCACACTAGACAGAATTCTATTTCTTGTAAATAGAATTCTGTCTAGTTTGCTGAGAACTGTATTTTACTCATCTTGATATTTCTGTACTCTGTTACAGAATCTGAGATAGTTAGACCTTGCAAAGACTTTGTTTAGTACAAGAAGAAATGTTGAACAAACATGAAAGATAGACCAAAAAGAGAAAAAAAAAAATGACAAGAGGACAATAACAAAAAAGGAAAGCCTCCTTTTTCGCTTAGCATGAGATAATCATGCTAACTGAAATAAGCCAGACAGATAAAGTTGAAAACCACATGATATCACTTATATGTGGGATATAAACTGAAAAGCAACAAACAAACAGAGACTCATGGACATGAACAATAGACTAGTGGTTACCAGACGGTAGGAGGGGTCAGGGGAGGGGGTAGGAGGGAGGTAGGTAGTTGAGGTAAAATATGTGGTGACAGAAAGAAATCTAACTATGGACGGTGAACACACAATGTCTTATTGTTGAATTGTACTTTTGAAATTTACTGGATTTCTTTAACCGTCACCATAATAAAAATAAATAAATAAAATAAAAAAGAAAAGAAAGTAAAAGATAAGTGCAAAATGAGGGGAAGGAAGTCAAGAAAAAGATGAGAAGGTAGTTTTGGAACAGCTTGAGTTCATTCACAACTGGGGATGTGAAATTGTAGCCATTAAAAATTAGATTAACACATCCCTTTTTTTTTTCCTTTACCCTGAAGCCTTCACCCCATGCACTGCTCCTAATAAATAGTACTTGATGAAGATGGTGATGATGTGTCCTCTTCATGTTAATCCAGGCAGTTCCCCATTTGTGAATGGGTTAGTTTCCAAATGTCTGTTGTAAGTCAGTTGCTTGGCTATTGAAATGTATTTTTCCTTTGAGATAATGTAACAGTCAGTGGTTAAATTCTCCAACTACTTCACAAAAGACTATTTAATCCACAAAGTGTTGGAATTATAGTGCTAATGTACTGTAGAGTAGCAATTCCTTACAGGCATATTATATACTTCTTGATGGTTTGCAAAGTGCTTTTGCATACATTTAAAAAATAGAACATCTCTGCATATTATTTTTTTCCATGGAAAAATGTGTTCCAAGTTTTAAATGAGGAAGCCAGTAACACATCCTCCACCCACTCTGATCTCTGTGAAATAACTTGGCTTCCACAGAAAGGCTCTCACACTGCCCTTCCCAGAAGCTCTGGCTCTAAGGGAGACCCCAAGACAGGGAAGTAGGATGAGTGTGTGTCAATGCAGGAGGGCTCCGTGGTGAGCGGAGCCATCAGTTAGCTTTCTCATCAGAAGAGTCAGTCTGTGTCTGGATTCTGCTGCCACCAGCAGGTAACCTTGTGCGAATATTAGTTTCCTCTTATGTAGAGTGGGGATAATGATGCCTACATCACACAGTTTTGTGATGTGTAGGATGAGATAATGTATGAACACACAGTACAGTACCTGATCCATAGTGGATGCTCAGAAATGTTTTCCTTATCCTCTTCTCTACCTGCCCACCACAACTAACCTCTGAAATGAAATGGGCAATGAGGAGCTCCTGTAGCAGTCGGCTCTGCTCATGCGGCCGGGCAAGTGGTTAGAAACGCTGGAGAGGCTCTGGTGGGGGTGTTGCTTTGGTGGGTAACCCTTTCCCAGAGCAGAAGCAGTGAGGGTTCAAGGGTGCTGATTTCCCCAGACACCAGTGGCAGCTGCAGTGTCTGTTTCTGCATCAATAGCGTGTGGAGCTCTATGAGAAGTGGGAAATAGCATCAGGTTGTATTTCACCACTGTAACTGATATACCCCAAATCTCAGTCACTTAACACAGTGGTGTTTCACTGATGCAGATTCTTTCCATCTTGTGGCTCTGTCCGTCTTCACCACTTGGCATCGAGCTGGCAGCAGAAGAAAGGAAAAGAGCCGTTTTAGGAAGTGCATTGGCGATTTTTATAGGCCAGGCCTAAAAGAGGCTCATATCACTCATGTATAACATAGGCTAGCATCATGTGACCACATCAGCTGTAAAGAACTGAAAAGTGTAATTTTGTTGCTTGCTCAGGGAGAAAATGACTTAGGTGGTTAGCTAGCAGTTTCTGCTACAGATGGGGGTAAGAGTGATAAGTAGATGCTATTGGTACAAATTGTTTGCAAGTGAGTACAAATAAAAACAAAACAAAACAACAAAACAAACAAACAAACAAAACACTTGACTGCAATTCAAGATAAGTAAGTCAAGCTGAATGAATACCAGCATATCTATAATAAGATAAATACCTGAATACTTTGAGGGTAAACCATGACATCTATGTTAATTTTCCTTCTCTGGAACAAAAGAGATGAAATAGATCAATATTAAACAGTTTTCAAAGTGGATTAAAACATAAAGATGATGACCCTTTAGAGTTCTTCTACCAAGAAAGTGTTTAAAACAATGCCAAACTTAATAATATAAATTAACTTTAGGTATTTTAATATATTGGCTCTGTCTGAAGACACGAACAGTCGCTTTTCATGTTGTTCTTTCTTTGAATGATGTAACACACTGACTCAAGGTCTGAATATTCAAGTCACACCCATCGCTGTGGTTGATTAGGACAGTTATCTACATTCAAATCTTCTCTGACTTGTCTTGTAAAAGGTACCAGAAAGAGCATGGATTTTGGAGTCTAATCATTTTAATAGTTCAAAGGGTTTCCAGGCCTCTACACTGTTCCAGGTGTTAGCAATAAGAAGATCCTTAAGACATGGGATCATCCAAAAGAAGCTTACAGTCTAGTGATGTAGACAAGAATATAAACAAGTGATGGCAGCACAGTGGGATTAGTACAGCACTGGCAGCATGTTCATAGGATGACGGCATCGCAGAGTAGAAGTGCTGAGAGTAGAGGGTGAGGGGAGAAGGGGAAAGTGAGGGGGTTGGTTAAGAATGGAGATGAAGGTAGGCAGGAGCAGCCAGAACACAGAGGATCTTGTAAGCCATGTGAAAGGACTTGGCTGTTATCCTAGCTGACTAGGGGCTAATTTCACTCTGGTGCACAAGCGCAGAGAAATGTTATCTATTTATTCAAAAATCATGCCAATTTATTTGTAAAAATAGCTTCTCAAAATATCTCGGTGTGGTCTTATTCTATTAAATTATATTAGCACAATGTGTGTGTCTGTGTGTGTGTGTTTTCTAGAGCATACAAATATTTTTCAGAATATGGGCATGGAACGTCTCTATATATCGGAGTTAGTGAGAGTTGCAAATTATGTTCCCTGTGTCCCCTGGGCCTGAGCTTGTAAAATATTTCTTTTCTAGAAGAAAAGTTACTCAAAGCCAACTTAAAATGCAATATAAATGCATCTCATTGAAAGTTTGGGGTATTCCATGTTGCATTGATTTAAATATGGGTCTAGAAGCCAATAACTAAAGAGCAATCACTTTGCTTATTTCAAAAGAACAGGGAATGGGACCATAGAGGGAGGAAAATAAATATTAGTCATAATTGAAGACATTGCAGTTTTCCTATAACATCAGATCACTTGGAATATTTCTCAGTTTGTGAAACATATGGTTATTAGAGTGATTCTCACCCTTGGCTTCACATTAGAATCATCCAGGAGTTTTAAAACATTTTGACGCTCAGTCACACCCTAGACCAATTAAATCAGAATCTCAGGAAGTGGGACCCAGGCACTAGCATTTTTTAGAGCTCCCAGGTGATTCCAATTCACAGCCCTGTTTGAGAAGCACTGGTCTGTTAGCTAGGATTACCTGTTTTATGGAAACAGCAAGTTTCAATTAATCAACTCAATTCATTTAAGTCATGTGTCAGACACTGTGCTTGGCCCCAGGGTCTAAGACATGTGCCCTCCCTGTCTAAGAGAAAGGCTGAGCCTAGCAGGGCTGCAGGCTGGGGAGATAGTGGTGAGCAATAGACTGAGTCTGGAACATTGGTTCGGATGTGCATTGGTGAAAGGAGGAGGGGAACATCATGGTAACTATTTGCTAATAGTCATGTTTTGTAGCTAGAGAAACTGGAATATAAATCTAGAAGGACTCACTAGTGGTAAAATTTTATATTGTTTGAGGATAAGAAGCCAAGGAAACCGACTTCCATTCTTGTGTGCAGTAGACCATTACATTTGCCTATCTACTCCAGACTCTGCTAAGGATGTAAAAATAAAACCTCCCTTCCCCCAAAAATCAAGTAGCCTTTTTTTATAAAATAGCTCAAAAACAATAATACCTTTCTAGATAAAATTTATACAATGTAATTTGTTTAAAATATACTGTTAAAAAGAACACTAACTTGATAATAATTTTCTCTTAAATGTTTAGAACTAAAGAGCTTTTTTGCCAGGCGGCAGGACAAGGTTTCATTTTATAAGCTGATGGCAGCATTTCATAGGGTTATAATCTGTCATATGACAAAGATATTAAGATACCTTTGACCAACATCTGATGAATGACTGATAAACCATACTGATTCTTATTTCTTTATTTTATATTTCCTTTATGGGTTGGACTACTCTAGACATTTTCCAAACTAGGGTCTGTAATTGCGCTTTCTTTTCTTATTTTTTCTATGAGTAGGTGTCATGGAAAAAGCATGAGTCTTGAGCCCAGTTCTGCTCAAGATTTCTGGGACTGTGTTTCCTCAAGTGCAAAATGGTGATAGTAAAGGTTTGGTTGAAAAGCTAGAGTATTAACGCTAACAAATGTGAAAGAACCATATGCAGGAGTTTATGCTTATTAAATAAATACTAATAAATGCATGAGTGGGGACATGTGTCACCCTTTATTCTGTAAAGTACATTTAGAATATCTATTTGATATTATGTATTAATTCTCCCTAATGAACTTTGCTCAGGTACCTTTCTCCATTATCTGGAAGAAGCCATGGTAATATCCAACAACAGAGAAATGACAGATTCATAGAGTTCCTGCAGTGTTAATGGGGGCAGGGGGGCAGGGGAAAGAAACATCCAGGTATTAGTGACCAAAAGCTAAATCAGAAAAGAATGTTAATAGTAACAGCAATTTAACATGTCTTGCAACAGTTTAAAACATAAGGTAATTTATATTATAGCTTACAGAACATAGTTGGATTTTCAAGTATTGTCATAACCAACATAAAATCAAAAGATCGCTTTATAAATCAATGTTTTAACTAATGAAAAATCCGGTTATCTTAATGAGGTATACATTAGTTAATCATTTTAAGGCAATTATTTTCTAGGTGCCAGGAATAACAGGTAAATATAATTTGTGTGTGATTCTCTGTGACTTGGCCCATGTAATAAAAGACCTTTCAACTTGATGCTGGTGTTTTAAGTTAAAATATCAAGTCAGTTTATACATCTGGCCTTACTTGGTGGTTTTCTAACTTGCCAATGCTATATCTTAAATGTACTTATATTAATCATAGTTTAAAATAGCCACATCGTTAAATAATAATTTTTTTGAAAATATGTGTTCTTAGAAATGGTATGTACACCCGCTTCAGTTTTTGTTGTCAAATCATGGGCTGAGGAGGGGTTGGGAAGGAAAAGAATGCCAAATCTACATTTTGGGCCATCGGCTAACTCCCAGAGTTTTTTCATGTGAGTCATCATTATGTTGCCAAAGAGAAAATGGAGACGCATGTGACCACACTGTCATACTCTCTGGTCGGCTGCAAACCTCATCACTCTTACTATGAAGTGCATATCTACAGATCAAGTTTCTGCCAGGGAAATATTTAACAATCTCCTACCCCGCTCTCAACCAACAATTAGTATTAGCAAATGGTTCAGACCACTGCCTGGGATTACCTATGATTTCTATTCAAAAGAGACGAACTTTTATTCAAACCAGACTCACACGCTGAACATTTGAGCTCTCTTCTTAGATATAATGAAGTTGAGAGAGTTTCTATCTTTCATTTAAATAAAAAGTCACTCTGACATTTGAGATCAAGTTGGCTGTCTTCCCTCTCTGGGTTTGCCATATGGTAAGGAGGACTTTTGGAGGACTTATGTTCAGGACAGGAGTTTAGGGGGAAAAAATCATTATCCTTTTGTCCTTTGGTGCCTTACTCTTTTAATGTGGTCAGACTTTGTTTTTCTTTTTTTCTGTTTCAGATAACACATATGGCAAATAAGTTAAATTCTTAATACATTTTACAGCCCAAATTTTCTTTTTTCGAGTTGCAAATAAAAAAAGCATATACCTGATTGAGGTCACTATGGCTCATTGTAAAACAATGAATATTTAGAGTGTTCACTCTCTTGATCTATCACATACCTATGGTTCTTTTAATACTGCTACGTTATTTTTCTGGGTAAGGTATGTCTCAAGGTAAGATAACATCAGTCCTTAAAACAATCTCAAATTTAATAATATAAATTAATTTTCCTTGTGTTTCAAAGGTTTATGATTACCCCAAATAGAGAGGCTACAACCTAGCATTTCCAGAGATTTTACTGTTTCTTCCTTACTGCTTCTTCCCAGTTAAGTTCTTCAAAACAAACAAACAAACAAACAAACAAACAAACAAACAAACAAACAGGTTTGATGGCTATTATCTATCCAGTCACTCCTCTGGCTTTTCTCTTCATGAATACTGATTATATATCAAGCAATTACGAAAATTCTTCAGAAGAACCACCTCATAGTAATAATTCTTTCCATCACATTCCTTCGATTTCAGAAAATTATAAATAATTAAAAGTTATAAGTTTCATGGATTTGAAGGCACCTAAAGAGATCATTCCTATTTTACAGGTGAGCTAATTAAATTTCAGAGAAATGAGGTGATTTTTTATAAGCCCACCTAGGAGACCTACATTTGCCTAAACTAACTTGTTGTTAGTTTAGGGAAAAGCTTACTTTTTCTAAGTCATTAAACAAGTACATTTGTATATAAAACACATATTAATATTTATGCATAGTACCCTAGAGTCACAGGATATATTTTTCTTTTGCTTTTTTACTATTTTTAAAGAAAATATCCTGTATACATTTAAACATTTTGAGGTTAAATTTCAAAATCAATCAGTTTGATACTCATTTCCTCAAGGGAAAGGCAAGAAGGAAAATCAGAGATCAGAGGTGAAGCCAACTGGCATGAAAAGGCTACATGATGCCTTTGTATGTGTCAATTGGCTGCGCTAAGTTCAATTTCCCAGAATCCTCTTTCGTGTGTAGCCTGGGCCACAAAGTAGATTCTTGGGAGATGTGGAAGTGGGAGGAAAGTGGCAGCCCTTTTGTAGCTCATATCCATGTCTGCTGATCTGCTGACTCACCTTGACAGGAAGCAGCAGCTCTACCTCCCTTTGGGTCCTTCTTCAGCTTCTCTGACTCCTGGGTCTGATGTGTGTGTTTACCCTGTGGCTAAAGGGTCTTATTTCTGGAGGATACTGTATTTGTTTCATTGCTGTTGTAACAAATTATCACAAATATAGTAGCTTAAAATGATTTCTTATCTTACAATTTTATAGATTAGCTATCTGACATACCCCTCACTGGAATAAAAGTCTTTTATTTAATCTTGTGTTTGTTCTGATGGGGAAAAGAACTTTGCATCAGCGAATCTCATGATAACAGCATTATTTCTATCAAAACTGGAAAAAAGGTAAATTGTGGAAAAATTTTTATATAAACATTTTTTCATGACTCTCTCTTTAAAAATCCAGGCTGCAATATGAAAAAATATATGAAATATTATGAGATTAAACACCTTGAATATAAAATCACTTGTATTAATCACAGGCAAATCACATATTTCTTTAAGTATTAAGTAATTAGATAATCATGGGAAATGAATTTGGACATCTTGGGGTCTTAGAGAAATTAACAACTCTTTTTCATTAAGCAATGAAATTCTTCATGAAAGAGGTGGGATTTAAGGATGTTTCATAATGAATTAAGAAAAATAATTGTTTGGGACAGGTAGTTCTTTTTCTTTAATGTTTTGCAAATCCACTAGAAATAACTAGATTTATTCCTGCCCCCCGATCTATCCTCCCATCTGAGCATAAGTGGAATGTGGTCATAGTTCTGCCTATGCAATCAAATCACACAGGTAGTTTTGAAAACATAGTGATGTAGAGATAGTCACAGAATTCTCATATATAATTGTCATAGACAACCATTCCTCTTGTGAATCTCACAGAGAAACAGTGATACTTATTCAGAACTGCCTAAAAATTTGATGGTCCAGAAAAATTTTGCAATTTGATGAATGCCCACCCTTTTATATACTGGAAAGAACATATTCAATGTACTCTTTTATCTAACTTCATTCAAAACTTCTGCATTTGTTGATCAGCTGGTGTGCTGATGTGGTTCCCAGAAGAACATAGCTCTCTCCAAGAGCTCGTATTTAACCACCCACACCCTGGCCCATGGCCCATTGGCACACTTATTCCCCTTTGTGAATCAAGACTAGAGTGTAAATTCAGTCTGCTACACACACAATGGCACATTCTTGGAGTGTGGCTGTCTAGACTATTTCCTTCACACAGTGGCTCAAGAGTCTTTAATGGAGCGATTACTGGAATGTTAAATTGTGGGTAGTGGCTTCTTCAACAACTTCTTTATCCAGATTCTGACAGCGGCATTTTAAGTGGTCTTCTTCTACCGATTAGTATGGCCATTAATGTGCCTATTCACATTAGCTTTAAAGTGAGTTTTTTGGCAGTTAAAACTCTTTACCTCTCACCTGTTCTCTCTATAGAGAAGGTGAGATCTTCAAATATCTTGTAAACGAAGAGGATTTTTGTAGTCTCTATTTTTGTTTTTGCTTTTTTTTTTTTTTTTTTTTGGTTGGTTCTCTGGACTGGGATATATGTGGTTTTTGGGGGAGATGGGATGAGGGAAAGGGATAGAGTATTCCAAACAAGCCTCAGACACCTAGATAGTCTAGCTAGCATCTGTGAGTTTTGAACTAGTTTGAGGAAGTCCAAGTACTCGAAAGAACAATTGGCTTTGAATTCTTGAAACCAAGTTCATAGCACCACAGTTAATAGCCAAGCAAATTCATTCCCATGTGCATTTTTCCTATCTCAAAAAAATAAAATTTCCCAGTTAGTAACAATAGCAAAGTATGTGTTAAGAGTAAAGACAGGGATAGGAAAATCAGGACTAAATAGGGGGAAAATAACTATGCATATGTTCAATACTGTGTAATTTGTAAGATAATACATATTTCTTGGAATTTGAAGGTACAGTTCACTTTATGTTTGGTTTAGGAAAGCCTACTCTTCCTAGTATTATAAAAATATCATACTACATTTTCTTCTATTGCTTTTATAATTTTTTTTTTGCTCTGATTGTTAAACTGGCTGTAATATATTCTTTTATATGTCTTAAAGTAAGCATTATGTCTGATTATCTCAACATTCATCATTGAATCCTCTTCTAATTAGTTTACAAGATACCTTTATCAAATTCAAAATTTCTCACAACACCTGAATCTGTTTCTGGTGCCTTGACTTTGCCAGTACCATAAAGGGTGTTTTAGTTACCATAGCTTTAGATCATGTTCTGATATTTGATATATCTTTTCTATTCTTTTAGACATGAGACTTAGAATCAATGTTTGGTTCTGATTAAGATTATGCTGAATTGGTGGATGTATGTGGAACAATTGGTGATTTTATACTGTTGAATCGTCCCATGTAAGGACATGATCTATTTAGGTGTTCTTTTGTGTCAGTCTGTTCTTGCCCAGTTTAGTACATAACCTGATTTAACTACATTTAGAGAAGAACCAAAACAAAACAAAACACCTTTATGGTGCTTGAAGTCAGACAAACTACAAATCCCTTTTGTGATTGTTATTCTAGAAGAGGTCAAATTATTAAATGTATTAGTTGTAAATTTTTTTAAAAAAAGATAATCACTTTGGCCACTTGCCAAAGATGGATAATCTCAGTCCTCTTTACCACAGAATATCACTCAATAAATACTTGTTATTAGATACAAAGTGTTGAATATTATTTCCAGGCCTGTTGGCTTCCACTTCTAGTTTTACAACATCTCTCCTTGTGGCCAGTAGGAGTGCTCCTGAAGCAACATGCCCTCTTTCAATGCCATTGGACCCTAACAAATCTCAAACCTGAGGAAGTATTGGTTTATAAATTATCAGCTGCAATTCTCACACATTCTAACAGACCCACATCTGTGGACATTTTATGTAGAAGACAAGTAATGGGAGAAGGTGAGATCTTCAAAATATCTTGTAATCGAAGAAGGCCTGTATTATATAAGCACAGAAGGCAAAAAGGGATTATAATAACTTATGTCTGGGCTACAGAGTAGAGCCTCTGCTTTGAGAGGCTGTTCTGGGCTTTAGAGTCAACAGACTGCTTTGTGAGCTGTCAGTTTCCTGATCTTAGTGCTTTAAGGGCAACATTTTTTAAGTGGTGGTTTAAATAGGGAAGATGGGCTCAAGAGAGCAATGAGTTGGGGGCTGTGGAAGGAAATGGAGCTGATTGTAGACAATTCTCTGGGAAAAATTTTGATTCTATCTATTGGCTTCGGAACAGTTTTCCTCATTGTTGATGGTGGCGATGTTCAAAGAGATGTGTCATTGTCCACTTTTTCTATCAGCCTGAGCTCAGTTTTTCTTCCTTATGCTCCCAAACCACTCAGTGTTTATTTCTATTTTACAGATATTACATTATGTGATATTCACTTATGTATTTGTTTATATCCTCTTTTAGGTTAAACAACTTGAGGGTGGGATCATGCTGTATTTGTCTAGTATCGGGTTTGGTACATCGTAGGCAGTCAATAATTTGTTGTTCGATAGATGACAGAAGGAGAGAAAGATGGGTAGAAGGAAAGTAGGAACAAAGAAAAAGTGTCACAGAGTGGTAGATTGATCTATAGGGTAAGTGGATTTTTAAACTGATCAAAAATCTGGAAATAACAATAGTAAAATTCACATGAAACATTACTGAGTATAATTCAATACAAATGATAATGACAGAAAGCAATTTGTTTCTAATGAGGTTAGTAATATTTGTAATAGCAAATATGTAATGTGACTATAACAACCTCATTGTTAAATGAAGACCCTTTGATATTTATAGAAAGTCCAAAGATTGATTGCATAGTGTAAAAGTGTCCTTAAAAGTAGTGAGGTTCTGGAATGTAGTGTTTTATGTATTCTATTGAAATTCATATATTGCAATGCCAACTCATAAGTCCAGTTGTGGCTATTTGAATGGAATTTTTCTTACCACTGCCTTCTCCCTCTCCCTCTCTCTATTAATAAAGCATCAATCATTTATTAATTAAGGAGGTTAGTTCAGGTGTTTGCATTCAGAATTCCTTGGGTTACCTTTCCCAGTAATACTGCTAACTTTATCTTCAAACAACTGCAAAATGAGGGTATCATTCTTCTGGATAGTTCATTATCCAATAATCTAGTCTATATAAATTGCTCTTAGAACACCTAAGGTTAAATTGATCATTTAAATGCTATTTTGAGTAGAACAACTTTTTGAAATGTTCACACCCAAAAGTTTTCTGGTTATTAATTTGATAAAAAATAATTACATTATTTTTTCTGGATATCAACTTCCTATATTTATCTAAATAGACAGTTAAAGTCATGAAAATCACCTGTATCAAAGATTTATATTGACACTAAAACAATGTATATGATGAAGCCAAAACAGAACAATATTTTATTTTGAATGTTTTAAGCACTTAAGCAAATCGAAAAAATGATCAGCATGATCATTAATTCTTCTAAATACCCTTTGGATCCATTTCACTTTATTTAGTGTTTTTTAAGAGAATCAGTGGAAAATTAAAGAAAGCTGTTGAGAAAGCAGACCCTGAGAGATTAAGTGATTTTCCTAAGGATTACAAATTTGAAGATGGGTTTCTTTGCTTCCTTATTATTATTATTTTTTTTTAAATTACCAGGCCCAAACATTCATTGTACATGGGATTATATGCTTCATGAAAATTACCAAATGTTGTTTGATATATTCTCACCCTTATGCTAGGCCCATGGGATAGCATAAGAGATATTTAAGGCACTGCTTATGTTTTTAAAGAGGTTATAATATTTTCTCTGTTCTACTGAGAACCTTGAGCCCTGTGTAGCAGGTTGGGACATTACACATGATTCATTTAAAAAATATTCCTGCCTACACAATATATATTTCATGTAGATATGTAACTTATATTTGATATGAGATATGCTTTTACTTTATTAATTTATTTCCTTGTAAATAATGCACAGGTACAGAAAAACACACACCAAAAATGTATAGCTGAGAAAATCTTTATAAAGTAACAGCCTGAAATCACCCTCATTCTAAGAAGTAGAACACTGCCAGCTGCGATGATTAATTTTATGTGTTAACTTGACCGGCCACCGGGTCCCCAGAATACACATTGCTTCTGGGCATGTCTATGACGGTGTTTCCCAAAGGTATTACATTTGAATCTGTGGACTCAGTAAAGTATATTGTCCTGTCCAACGTGGGTAAGCATTATCAACTCTATCGAGATTCCAGATAGAACAAAACATGGAGGAAAACAGTAGTCACCCTTTTTATCTTGCCTCACTGATTGAAGGGAGACATCTTGTCTCATCTTCTTCCACCCTGGGACTAGAATTTACACCATTGGCTTCTCTGGTTTACAGGCCTTCAGACTTGTACTAAATTACACCACTGGCTTTCCTGGGTCTCCAGCCTGCAGATGGCTGATAGTGGGATTTCTCAGCCTTCATAATTGCATGAACTTATGTATCTAAATTGTCTATATCTGTATCTATATTAATCTATCTACATATCTTACTGGTTCTGTTTTTCTAGAGAACTCTGACTAATATGGCAGCTTCTCCAGAAAGACCTTCATGGATCTGTCCTAATCTCAGCACCTCCCTTCTTCCAAAGGTATCCATGATCTTGATGTATACAGTGAATGCTTTCTTGCATTTTTTAATGGTTTTATCACTTAAGTGAGAATCTTTATACACTAAAATTCATCTTGCCCATTTTTTAAAACTTGATACATCTCTTATGCCTCTGTTAATATGCAAGTTCCTTAGCCATTTCTTTCTTTTTCTTATAGCATATCTGTGAAGAACTCAGAGCATCGAACTTGTCCAGAGTCAACAGTCTGGATTTGGCTGACTGCATACTCATGGTGCAGTTCAATGTGTTCCTCTGCCCTTTTGATTTTCTGTAGATTAGCAGCTGGATCCAGACATTCAATTAGACTCAGGTTCAAACGCTTTGACAATGGTACGGTTTTCATCAGGAGGCATATAGTGTCTGGTTTTTGCTCTTTTTAATGTTTATAGCAGTTGATATTTAAAACTTAGATGTATTAATTTATTAGGGTGGCAAAAAAAGTAACATTTAATTATATCACTTTATTCATTTATTAGTTGGCATAATTTTATAAGGAGATAGTTCCTTTCATCTACTATTTGGTTATCCAACAATACTTTTTATAAAGGAGTGACAGTATAAATGTTTGATTCTTTCTTTTATTTACCTAATTTTCTTTTAAAATTATTTTTGTTAAATTTATTGGGGTAACATTGGTCCCTAGGAGCCCACAGTTGCTTACACTAGTTCATTAAGTCACTCTTCCTTCCCCATTGGCTTCTTACAGGGAGAGTAGACACTGCCTTCAAACAGTGTCTCAAATCTTCTATCTCAAGGCAGCTCTGCTATAGGACTAGTTTGTCTTTAGTAATGTTTTTGAGTTTTCTATAGTGGAGAGCTGATGTGGATGGCAAAACCAATGTAGCTAAGAAGCCATTTGCAAGGCCGTGTTTGCTGGAGCTGTTCAGCCTGGTTCTTTGGGGTTTATGCAAGAAGCTTGCCCTCCTTTTGCTAGCTTAAGCTCAAGTATAGGTGTCCCATGCAAAATGAGCTCAGGCTCACAATGTCACAGCTTCCCTTAATATACGTGCATTGCTGGTCCCCCCAAAAACAGCCTCACTGTGCTTAGTAATATTCCTTCCCAAAACTCTTGGTTCTTGGTTTATGTGCAGATATCAGTTCTGGCTCCTCTTCCCTATGTTGTGGCAATAGATAACTAGAACGCTAGCATCCTAGATCATACAATGTCATGCCTATAGGAAGCTTAAAGATCATTCATTGGTCCTAACCCTACCATTTTACTGATAAAGAAACCAAAGCCCAGAGTGAAAAGGTACCCAGAATAAAACATCTATAGTCGTGCTTAGCTGTACAGATTCAAAACCGGATACCTTTACTCTTTCTTCTGTGCTATAACTTTTCTCTGGTTCTTGAACCAGAAGTAGGATTTAGAGATGCAGCTTCACATAATAAAATTTCTCACTCATGCAAAGTCCAATGCCGATATTTCTGGTAACTCTCCTCAGATGGAGAGTTATGTGATACTGCCATCTTCACAGATGACATCCAAGTTTGCAGCTGAATGGGGAAGAGAGAGAGGCACATTGCATATGTGATTATCTTGGCCTTCTAATCCCATTCCATTGGGTATAACAAATTTTATGATTCTATGTATGAAAAGGGGGATTGGGAAATATAGTACCTGGCTGGGCACTATATAATTTTCACCTTCCACAATGTGTTTCCTCAAAACACATTGTGGAAGGTGGAAATTAAACTTTAGAGGTCAGTTAACTATCTAGCTACAAAATCCTTTCCCAAATATGTGCCTATAGACTTCCTCTTACACAGCCATGGCCATACTCAACACTGGCAAAAAGAATGGGAAAACTATGATTGGGTTTAAACTAATGCAAATTTATCTTTCAGCTGCTTATAGAATTATCCTCCCTGAGTAGTGAATACTTGAATAAAATTGAGGTTCTGTGGAAGAAGAGGAGGCCAACTAACAGGGTCTTCTAGTTATCATGGCTAATATCTTTTTCAAAATAGTTACACTCAGCTGAACATGAGCAGAGAATAGATGTTACTTTGGCTGCTCTTGCAAGACAAGCTGATATGTAGATAATTAGAGAGAGAGAGAAAAAAAATGGAATGATCTTTGAATGATCATTGAATAATTTTTCCTAGATATCAACAAGGTCCATGCTCTGCCTACAGATTCATTTTCAATAGGATATTTAGGCTGAGTAGTTTTTATAGCAAAGCCATTGGATTTTGTTTAATTTAGCTGTGATGTCTTGTCTAGATTACCTCAAATATATTTATGAGATACTGGTCAGACTTAAGACATGACACATAACCAGATTAACTGGTCCAAACAAGAATCAGTACATAGCCCTGATTTAATTAGCATTATTCCAAACTGGATGTTCAGACAGAAACTTTTGCTTAAAGGAAACAGCAAACAGCAATTGTGAGCCAAAGAATGGCATAGCCTATTATGAGGCAATAAAATTATAAATGGTGGCTGCATAAACAAATGCACTAGACTTCACATATATGTCAAAAGAGCATACATTATGCATCATTCTTTTCCAATTTTTAAACACACCAAATGGCACTTAATTTGGATAACTCTTTTGTCTACTCTGGGGCTTAAAAAGAGAGGGTTGGATTAAATGATCTCTGAGGTCTCCTTTTACTCTATAATTTTTCAGGCTTTTGGTCTTAATTTAAAATAAATTATAACCTATGGTTAAACTGCTGCATGTTACTTCTCTTGGATTCCTGGGTAGCTAGTAGCTACTGGATCTTCAGTACATGTTCGATGAATAAGCGAACTTAGAGTCTTTTTCATCAGATTCCATAGGAGAAAGGAGGTTAATTAGAGTCTTTGTCAACAGATATACTAAACCTATAGATTTTATTTTGATGAGTGCTATTATGCTTTTAAAATATCTCTGCATATCTGAGTGACAATAAGTGGTCAGAGACAGATGTTCTTATAGTTGTTGATTTTAAAAGTCAATCCAGTTCATGGGATATGTCGTATTTTACTACAGCAATTATTGTAGACATCAGAAATAGGGTTTTTTTGGTCATAAAAAATCAAAATGTAAATAAAGTACAATAGGACATCATAAAGTTTTACTTTTAGAGTGGTTATTTTTATTTTATGACTGAAACACTTTCCATGACTGATCAAGGGCTTCCCAGTGTCTTGTGAGCTAAGATAACCTGTCTAAAGAAAATCTGATTCAAATTAATCAAAAAGATTCTTAGGCAAACCTGAGTGGTGGTTAGGGTAGAGGATTGGTGGGGATTATAATACGTCCTGTATTGAGTTTTTTGGTGACATTTCTATGAAACTAATGAAATGCAAACTAGTGTCTGTATTAATCAAATTTTTAATCATTTCTTAAAATGAGACAATTTATATGCGTATCAGATCAACATGTCGTTCTTAAGTTTGTTCTTTTAGTGGCAAACTTCCTACTCAAAGAGAATCTGACAGTCCCTAAAGGAAGGGGCCACCCACATTGCTCTTAAACAGGAAAAAATACTCAAGGCCAGTATCTTTTTTACTTAAGTCATTAAGAAAAAAATAGGAAAAAATTTAAAAGTAATACATTTCAAAATAAAGAAATATGTTTTAAGTTAGTTTTGCCACCCTCCGATTTCAATTTAAGATATATTCAGAAACATTAAATTCTTTTATATTTTATCGCAATATTTTATTTACAGAGAGACATTAACCGATGCATTATATCCTATGATATTGGATCCAGGTTACTACAGGAAATACTCAAATGTAGCAGGACTGAGCAGGAAAAAAATAATAGGTCATTATATCTGCCTGTGTTATTAAAACATTGCTTCTTTGGATGTGACCAGGTCATTAATATTAAAATTGATTTTTGATTACTGTCTGCTTTTCTAGGGTATCAGTTTTTCAGACTGCTTTCTTTGCTCTTCTATGAAAGCCTATAAAGGGGTTTAATGTAGGAAATTATTTATTTCAGAAGAAATCTAAAACCTAAAACATTTCTTTTCTTAAATTAGAGCTACAGAACATCTCATAGACTTATTACATGAGGAAAAAAGTGTCCAGGTCAGGCAATACATGTTTTCCAATCCTGAAAACATGCAGACAGCATGATATCAAAACTCTCAAAGTGAAAGTCATCCTAGAAAAACATTTTTATGCAGAAAACAATTTTTAGAATATTATTTGATCCTGAATAATACTTTCAAATGTCCAAACTGACTCTTACGCATGTTATGTTGAAAACAAAAATATATATATATAATACCAACTTATGAGACATTAGTCTACATATTTGCTTTAGTACATGCGACACATATTATTCATTCACATGCATAGTTTTATATCTTCAATAAGTATTAAAATGAAAATCATATGCAGATAACATATTTGTGCCTTCTAATTTATAAGCTGCTTATGTACTGCTTCTGAGGTGTGGCATACTGCCTCATAAATCGGGCTAAGTTTACCCTTTGAGGAAATGGATCAAAAGATGAGAAGCTGTGGACCAGTTTGGAGCTCATTGGTCCAGATGAGTGAGGATTTTCACTGTGAATCAGGGGGACCTGGTTCTGTTGTGGGTCTGCAGAATGTCTTGAACTGTTTTTCAATGTTTTGGGTTTGGCAAACCCAAAGTGTGTTTTGCTAAGCACTTTTTTCTACATTTTAAGCCCATGTGTATTATAAAGGAAATTTAATCCGTATGTTTTTGATTCTTTTACACTTAACTCATCAAAATGTTGTTTTGCAAGAGCTATTTGATGTCCAAGAAGACTCTGAGTCTTTTTATAACTTTTAAAAGTTTTTGTCCCTCCTTAGGAACAGGAAGTTGTGTTTTTCTGAGGGACTAAAAAAAATCTAGAGGCTAGAGTGAGTTAGGAGACTGCAAACCTAGGCTAAGCATTAAAACTAATTATACAGAAGACACATATCATACTTGTGCTTGGTTTGTTCTAAGCATTTTTGATGTTTTAACTTATTTAATTCTTGCAATTACCTTGTTAAGGTAGGTGCCATTTCTATCCTTATTTTAAAAGAGAAGTTAAGTTTACCTGCCCAAAGGTCACATAACTCGTAAGATTGAAGCTGGGATTTGAAACAAGACAGTCTGTGTCCCTGAGTCTACACTTCTAACTACTATACTGTACTGCCTATTTCTACAGTGTTATCCTGTAACTTACGAACTTTGGACATTCCCTAAAATTAGTTATGTACCAATAGTGTATTAGATACTGAGATCATGTTCTTGCCCCTAAGAGAGTTAACTTTGTAATGAGAACAAATAGACAAACAAAAAACAAAAAATCAAAAAACAAAAACAAAAACCAAAAACTAAAGAACCTTGACTAAAATACTGAAATCATGTTTCTTGAATATCATTTATCCATTCAACCCATTATTTTTAAGGTATTACTAATGTCAGTCTCTCTTCTAGTCATTAGAGAGATGGCAGTCACGGAGCAATTTAAGACACTATTTGAGTACTCAGAATTACCACAACATTGTTCCTAGCAAAGAGAACTAACCCAGAAAAGTGTAGGATGAAAGTCATAGGAAGAGATGTGTGATATGGTGAGCAAAAGTCACTTGAAATGGTATCTTTTCCTCAGGAATTGTGTCTGAGATTCCAAATAAAAATTTCTTTAAAATAAATTGGAATGGTTTCTAAAGCATTGATGCTACCAACGGTATAAGACTCAAACAATGGTTTGAAATAATAAAAATTTGTCGATTCTATTACAGATTTATGCCTTTCTTCCAAGCCCTCAAAAGAAGTCTAAGATTAACTGTATTTTGTGAAAATTACTTTTCTCGTCAATATTGTTTATGAGAACAAACATCTTTAAAAGACAGCCGTTTAAAACCGCCGATATTCTCATATAAATTAAGCTAAAATAAAATATGCCTAAATGTTAGCTGAAAGTGTTAAAAACTGTAAATTATCCCAAGGAAAAGAGAAAGCACATTAGTATTTTCGTTTGTGTTGAAAAGTAATATAGAAATATACTAAATAGAAAATCAATATGTTGAACAAAGACTTATGTTTTTAATCTTTCTATTAAATACTTCCAAGCAGCCAGAATTCTTGTTTCACATGATTTTCCAGAATCTGCCAATAAACTCTTATTAGCTTTGTGAATTTTTTTCGAATGTCAAGAGAATTAAGAAAAGTGAACTTTCTTTGGGGGCGGGGGCGGGGAATGAAATCCCTGAGCCATACATGTTTGCATGTTTCAACCTTTGAATCATCTTATTCAAATAACTACTTTTTGTAGGTTTATTGCAGTTTTTCACTTGTCTTAAAACAGTTTTCCCTTAAAATACTTCATTGTCTTTTGTCATATTTGCCAGAGCTCATCTCTCTCAAGTTGTCCTCCAGTTCTTGGAAACTGAGAAAGCTGCTCTAGATATATAAAATGGGAAAATAGAGTCTATGCAGAAATTGAAAGAATCTGTCTTATTTTAGCTTTACAATTATAAGATATTCTCTCACTCTTGCTATTTTTTCCTTCTAATAACACAAACCACAACAATTATTTCTCGTGATTCTCAAACATACATTTATTGATCTTTTTATTATTTCCTTGCACTTCCCCTGGGAAAAAGAAACAAAAAGCAACTAAAAGCAGTTGGCTTCTGGGTTGGCTATCAAACGTAAAGGATGTACTTACAAGATGAAGTTCTCACTTCTAATCCTACCTTTCCAACAATGTTGTATCTTTAATGTAAAAAAAGTCATGAGCACTAATTTTTAACAATTTGAATACTTCAGTCTCTGCCTATTAAAAATAAATAAATACAGAAACCAGCTCTAATGGGCTAAAATTGATAACAATGTCACTACTGCAATGAGTTGGCTCTTTGAAATTGGTAGTGGGAGTTCAAGTGATTTAGTTTGCCAAAACCATGATCTGATTCTATAGCTAATTTATGCAGCCTGGCTTTCAAACTCTTGGGTCCTTTATCTCTGTTAGACAATTGTCTGGATAAAGACAACTGTGGAAGTTTGCCTGCTTTGTCTCATCTTTGTTTTCGTATTGAGATCGTGCATCCTCTCTACTCAGGAGAGGAAACAGAGAGAGAGAGAGAGAGAGCTGAGTAGCTGAGTAAGAATTGTGGGGAAGGCCAATATTCCTGTAACTTCCTTTTTCAGGAGCATTGTCACACATCATAAGTCTGTTTGCCTCAGAAAGGATGAATGTCCCGTAAAACACAAACAGCAAGTGTACAAGTATAATTACAGCAGTGAATGACATAAAAATCAATCCAAATAAGATATTTCCCTCATCAAAGTAAGAGACCAATTTAAAAAATGAAAGACAGTTATGTAGAGGAGCAAGAGTGGGACTAGACACATGAGAAGAAAAAGGACACACTAGAAGTGACAGGCTCAATTAGAAAAGAGGAGAAACCATGAATTTGAGTTTTGGTTCACTGAATCACAAGGTGGCTGTTATCTTCTCTAAGCCATTTCTCCTCTCTGGACAGGATTACAACATCTCCTACGAGCCTTCCACTTCAGTGGAAACCGGGCAGGAAGTTTCTTGCCGTGGAAATTGGATGGGAGTGGCCAAGGTACTTGAAGTTTTAGAGAGACTCTGAGTAAGTCATTCTTTACCTACATTTGCTTCTCTGGCCTGAGCCTGTAACAGATCTTGATTCCTGCCTTAGGCAAGTTGTAACTGGTTCAATAGTAGAGGGAGAAGAAGATGAGAATGAAGCCAGGAAGAGCCGAGAGTGTGGGCCTTGGCATTTCCTCCGTGCTCTTAGTAAACAAGTGTGTGGACCAGACATGGCTTCTTGCCTGGGCAGAAGCTGCTGAGGGTGTAGCCCACAGTGGAAGCATTTCAGAGTGGAGGAGGGTGCTAACTGGGGACAGAAAATGACACAGATAGCATGTAGGCTGGGGTTTCTGTGCCCCACTTCTGGAGCTGAAATGAAAGGGAGGGAATAGCTGCTTAGCAGAAATGTTGCAAAGTCAGGGGAAAGGGAAAGAAAGATAGAGTGAATATTTGTTGGGTACTTATTATGCGTTAAGCTCCATACCAGCCACTAGAAAAATGTTAAGTCATTTAATCATTACAACTTGACAAGAAGGGGAACTTTAATTCCATTCCGTAGATTTTCATATCTGATAAATCTAGATTTCTACTAGATTTCTGAATAATGAATTTTGGAGAACTTTAGTAATTGGAGCAAAAGAATAGGAACGATTTGAACTCAGAATTCTGTTTCCAAGGCTAATGATCTAAGTATGGCCCCTAAAAAAACAGTTCAGCACAAAAAATTTCTTCTCAGTGAGGACTTCATTCAACAAAGCACATAGAATATCTTTGGAAAGAAGTTGACTACCCTGACAAAATTTTAATACTCAGTGGATCAGTAGCAAAATGAATTAAGACAGGGGAAAAACCCTGCTCTTTCGATGTACCCCTCAAATGAGCCTCTGAGCATGTTGCAGTGGGAAATACCTTAAAGTTATAGTAGGCTCACCAACCAGACACAGAAAGACCCACCAACCAGATTAAGATTTATGAATCACAAAGAATATTGATTCAATTTCAAACATATTGCAAGAAATAAGGGGCAAGCGATGGGGTGAGTTAACACATTTAGGACAGGATCCAGTGGGGTAGAAAAGCCTCATTATCTGAATCCTTGGATATGTCCTTTTTGCTGCATATCAACCTTTGCTGCTCACTGTGTGGTTACAAAGACCAAAACTGAGGGTGAGAGAGGGGGCTCTAATAACAGGACATGTCTGGAGCCAATATACTTGCTTGACTGCAGAGATTCAGGGGAAAATATGCGGTCCTATAAAGTGATGGTCACCGATAATTGCTGAGCAGCCACCGTGTCTCTGGTAGAATGAACTCACCAATAACTAATTAAAAGATTTTAAACTGTCATAAATATTTTATATCTTATAAATTTTATTTTCTAAAAAAAAAAAATCACTGCCATGTTTACTACTGCCAATGTTCTTCATTCCTCTGTATAGACTCGAATTTCCACTTGTTCTCAATTTTCTCTGCCCAAAGGACTTTTTTTTTTTTTGGTGTGTTTAAGGTCTTCTGGTGAATTTTATAAGCTCTTGTATGTCTTAAAAGAATCTTTATTTTACTTTCATTTCTGAAATATATTTTTGCTCTCTATTTTTGTATAGAATTCCAGATTGAAAGGTTTGTTATTTTTTTTTTTTCCTGGAACTTTAAAGATATTGATCCATTGTTTTCTGGGTGCATTTCTTCTGGTGAGAAGTTAGCCATCATCCTTGTTCCTCCGTAAATAACGTGTCTTTCCCCTGGATGCTTTATTACTAGTTAAGCAATAAGATTCTTATTTTCCTTAGTATAGTTTTCTTCACTGTTCTTATGCTTGGGGTTCATTGAGCTTTTAGAACCTGCAGATTTGTATATTTCATCAAATTTGAAAATATTTCAGTCATTATTATTGCAAATATTTCTCTGTCTTTTCCTGTTCTCTTAATTATATGTATATTGAGCTGCTTGAAGTTGCTGTCCCACAATTCCCTGATGCTCTATTTATTTGTCTCTCTTCTCTGTGCGTTTCATTTTGGATAGTTTCTATTGCTCTGTCTTCAAGTATACTGACTTTCTATGCTTCAAGTTTACTTTGCTGTTAATCTCATACAGTTATTTTCAACACTTGACTTTAATTTTGGTCTTTTTAAAAATCATCTCTTTCTATCCTTATCATGTTTACATTTGCCTCTATCTTTTTTTTTAACATGGAATATATTTATAATAATTGTTTTAATGTTTTTGCCTATTAATTCTCTCATTACATAATTTTTGAATCTTTTTCTATTGATTGATTTTTCTTTGAATTATGAGTTATATTCTTTTACTTCTTTGGTAATTTTTTATTGCCAAAGAAGTGCCAGATATTATGAATGTTACCTTCCTGTATGCTGGATATTTTTCTATTTCTTTAAATATTCTTGAGCTTTGTTCTAGGATGCAGTTAAATTGGAAACACTTTGTTAGGTGAGAAAAGAATAGCATTTAGTCTAGAGCAAATCGTTACCTACTACTGAAGCAGTACTTTTCTGAGTACTCTACCTGATTCCTTGTGTATTATAAATTTTTTTTTATACGGCTGATGGGAACACAAACTCTCCCTGCCCATTTTTTTCCTGAAGTCCTTTCTTCAGTATCAAGCAGTTTTCTCACACCTTTTTTCTTGTGCTGACAAGAATTTGGCTAAAAATTCAGGGGACCTCTTTACAGTTCTCTGGCTTTCTCTCTCTCTGCACAGCCCTCTCCTTTCTATGAAATATGCCCCTCTCCATGAAGTTCTCTCTTCTTTAGTCCTCTATCTTCTGAATTCTAGCTGCCTTGGGTTCCCTGAAATTCTCAAGTCTGTATCTATAACCCAGGGAAACCGATGGGTTGTGTCTGCGTCTCCCTTCCCTGTGCTGTGGCCTGGAAACTCTCTCTATAAACTCTCTTTCAGTCTCTTGTTATTCCTGTCCAGTGTAGGGCTCACCACAAATTTGTTTGCATTTCCTCAAGGATACTGTCCTGTGCTGCCTGTGGTCCAGTGTCTGAAAATCATTAATTCATATGCTTTGTTTAGTTTCTGAATTGCTAAAAGAGGGAGGTCTCTGTAATTTCATTTGACCAGAAGTAGTAGGTATCTAATTATTTGCTCCTTCCATCCTTTCCTGTCTATGTTCAGCACATATATGCTCCACTCACTTTATCTGTGACTAAGATGTCTCAAGAGCTACTTACTTACTTACTAGGTGGACACATTCATATTACAGAACAGAATAATTTTTAAAATGTTTTCCTTATTACACGAGTACTACATATTTATTTTGGAAAAAGTAGAAAATAAGATAAGCAAAAAGAAGAAAGCAAACATTACCATTAAGTCTTCTATATTGAGGTTACTATTTTGACATTGACATTTCCTGATATACTGACATATGTAGCAGAAGAAAGCTTATTTAGAGCAAAAACCTCAGTACTCACTCTATAGTTTGGGGAGGGGCAGTGTCATCTCAGACCTAGAGGATTCTTTTGTAGAGAAAACTGTCATGTTTCTTGGTGGGCAATTCTGGGTTCAGTATTATGTATTTGGTTTCGAGGTCCTGGAAGTAGTTGGAGAAACAAACACCACAGTGAGCACACAAGGTTTTGGATCTGGGGAGGGTGACAAATGTTAGGCTATCTCCCCCATGCTTTTTAATGGAGAAGTAGCATTTGACACTATTGGACATTTAATTTACAAGGCTGGAAAAACGTGGAGTTTAGTAAGATAGAAAGCATTTAGGCATTTTTTTTTTATTTCTGTAAACTTGGAAGATTGTGCTTTCCAATTGCCAGATAAAGGCAAAATCTTAGAAATAATTAGCAAAATCCAAACACCTGGTATCACTCAGCACACTTGCAACATCCCACTAAAACAACCAAAGAAACATTTCAGGATCTGTGACTGTATCTCTTGTTTATCCTTTCTTTTAGCTTGTAATGTTTCTACTCATCTCTCTCAAGCCTACTCTATGGGTCGCAGAAGAGCCTTTTTGCTCTGCAGCAAGTCCTGTGTTACCACTTTCCAGGTCTTCAAGCTCAGTCCTGGCTCTAATGTACTATCCTGTGATTGGTTTGACCTACTTTTGTAACTGACTCAGCAATAATAGATTCCAGCATCTAGAGGAAGTCTCTGCCTCTTCCTCTCACTTCCCTCTCCTGCTTCATACTCTAAAACATGTTGAAATGCTAAAAGAATGCAAAAGAACAAATAAGAACTTAAAATGAAAAAAGATACTTGATATATCTTGTTTTTCTGTCGTAACCCAGTGTGTTGAAGCAGTTGTGAGTTCTGAGTAATCGAGCGGACTGTTTGGCACAATGTGAGGAAAATGATCCAATGATTTGTCAGTCATCTCGAGTGGTCAAGAGAACAGCCTCTCACCACTGATGCCATGCAGAAACATTTAGGCCAAGTGTCTGTTGCTCCGGTGTTGTTGGAGTACAAGACATACCAATTGGTTCTGTGTGGCAAACATGTGTGGAGTTAATGGTGTGGTACTTGAATAGAACCACTCATAAACTGGAGGCCCAGTTCCTGATTTAAAAACTTGCTGCCCTCAAAGCTGCACTACAAGTGTTTGTTAAGATTTGCCAGTTTTTAAAAAAATTTCAATATTTTCATCATTCTTTTCTTAAGTAATGAGTTACATTAAAAAGGAGCAACATTAAGAGGAAACGGAAACACCACAGAGGTGAAAAACGGATGAGTAAACATTTGTACAGTTCCTCAAATGGTGGCAAAGGAGAGAGGGAGCCATCATTAGACACTAGGGAATTCCTTTTGTTCTCCTTTGTGGATTTTCCCACATAAGTATCATAAATTGCTACAGGATTTAAATGTTTTGGCTTGTTGCAAGCTTCCTTAATTTGAGCAACTAAAAACATCACCTTTCCCTTAGTTTCCTTTCCTTCCTCTTTTCACCAAGAATCTATAAACAAGGATTTATCCCCCTCTTTTAGTCAAACGTTTCTCTTGATATGTGCCAAGTCACAATGTTTCCCCTCTCAAAGTCAGAGCCCTCTTTCAAGGTGAACAGACATCTTCTCAGTAAGATGTAGCTCAATAAGATGTATTTTCTGTTTCTGTGTGAATACTAGATTCTCCTTTTTCTTTTCTTTCTCTCTCTCTCTCTCTCTCCTTTTTTTTTTTTGGACAAGCAAGAGAGTCCTAGATGCTCATTAAGAATTTTTCAGAAGGTAATTTGTGGGACAATAGTGACTTGTAATGGCACATCACTAGCCCACATTTTGCCACTTCCCTTCCATGTCCATGGCAGACATTACTTATCCACCGTGGCACAGCTTCCCACAGATTTTGAGTGTGCTTCAGAATCTCTCAGTGGTATGCTCCAGACAGCTACTACCAATCAGAGCTGGTACACAAAAGGACTCTTCTTTGCCAGCCCTTGGCTCCAGTGTTTCTGGTCAGCTGCAGAGAGTCAAGTCTCCTGGATAGAAAGAGGTGAACAAGGATTCCCCTGCTGGAAGATACCTCAGAAATATTTATTTCTTGAGCCTCCAAATCAAAGCAGCACCTTTGATTCAGAGGCTCAAGAAATAAATATTTTGGCTTTAGGGATTCTGGAAGAATAACATCTGGGGAAGTCATTTCCAATCATAGGGAATTTCAATTCCAAGTAGCCAGGAGCAGACAACCAGCATGAGAGTGTAATACATACTGATATCACAGACTGATTCTTATTTAAATAACTTCTTATTGAACTGAGCCTCAATTCTCTCCACTCCTTAAAGGACTCTACGTATAACTCTGTCCTGGGATGTTCCTACCACAACAACCTGAGTTTATAGAAGAGGACGGTAGGCTTAGAAATAGGAAACAGACTATAGTTGCCTTTCGGAATGAAAGAAGGATCATAAAGGAGCCAGACAGCCAGAGAACACCTCAGTAACTGCACTTCATTAATAAAAAAAACTTTTGATCATTTGGACAAGACAGGGACTATAGTTAATTTCTACCTTATCTATGAAGAATTTTTGGTAAATGGGAGGGTAAATAAGATTATGCTGTGTAAGATAATAGATTGTTTTACACATTTAGAGAAATTCATGTTGTTGAATATACTTGAGAACATAAAGATTGCATTTTATTTAAAATATTCTCAAATTCAGACTTTTCTGTAATTGGGGCCAGCCTTCACCGAGGTGGTCTGAATTTGTTTTTCCCAGTTCAGCTCTAAAGAGCCCACTCTGGGCTTAGCAGAAAATACTGCTGGTTTGTTGTAGTGCCCCTATTCCTTACGGACTCCGTGTTAACAAGCCAAATTCCTGATCACCTTTCTAAACCAGCTGGTATCTAGCTTTCTTCTGTTCACCTCTGCGTCCTCTACCCTTATCATTATCTCTGTCTCACTTCTTCCATGTTATCTCTTTTAAAGATGCAACATTGACTTCCTTCAAGCTCCTGACCCTCAGCTCCACTTTCCAGGATACCTACAGTGGTGCTTCCTTTCATGCATCAAGGAGTAACCATGTCCTTGCTCCAAAGTCTGAAACAGCTTATTCTCATGACTTTTCCTTGATGTTGGTTCCCAACAAGCGTGGCCCAGTTTTATTAATGAGCCTGGACAAAATTAGTGCGGTTTCAATACAGAAGAACCTGTTTTAAGCAAATTTATAAATTTCATGTGTTTTTGTTTATTTTGAAACTTCTTCTCACTTTCCTTATATTTCACCCCAGTCTTGGTAATTTCCTCTCTTTCTCTCTCTCTCACACACATTCAAACAAGAAAAAATACCACCTCAAAACAAAACTTTAGGAATCTCTTTTTGAAGTTGTTAGCTATTACTAAAGTTTTTAAAAAATAAACATCTCTAATTGCACAGGAGAATAATGGACAGGCACTACTTATTTTTGTGTAAGTATGTATTTTATCTGACAGCTCTAGCGGAGGTTGAGGTGCTTTGCCTTGGGACTATCATTTCTGGAATCCAGCAAACTAAAAAATACTGATGATGCAACCAGATTTCTCTGAATATCTCAATATTTCAAGGACTTGGACTCAATATATAAAGGCACATAGTAATTTGTGTTTATGCTGAGTACAAGTAGACTCCAAGTAGTTATTCAAGATTTACAAATAATACAGGTTGGACCATCTCCCTTTGACCTTAAAGAAAGATGTCTCCAATGAAATCTTATCTGATCTTCTAGTCTAGATTATGTTTCTTTTTGTACTCTATCATAGTATTTCTCCTCATGGGTTTTATCTCTATGGTACTGGTGTGATCATTTATTTACTATATGGCACTACCACTGTTATTTTTGGCTTTACGAGGGCAGGGAGTTTATTTGTTCTATTCTGTACTCCAGTGCTTATCACTGTACCTGATGTCCAATAGGTGATTAATAAATTTAGAAGCAACGATAGAAGATCCCATTTTCTATAACAACAAATAGAAAAAAAGTTTAAACTACTTCTGAAGGGTACAAGAGAAGACATAAATAAATGTGAAGGCATACCATTTTCTTAATAATCACAAAGAGGCCAAGACACACCGAATTAATTTATATATTTACTATGTTCCTCTAATTGTACCAATAAATTTTTTTAACTTGAAAATATAATTCTAATGTTCAAATGAAAACAAAACAAACAGAAAAAGAGCCAGGAAAATTGAAAAGAAAACAGCAATAAGGGGGAATTATACCTCCCAAATAATATAATACTAAAACTTTAATAATTAAACTTTGATATTGGTACAGGAACAGGCTAACAGATCAATAAAGCAGATGAAAAAGTCTAAGTTGCATCTGAAATTTATGACAAAAGATACATTTTTATTAAATGATATTGGAATACCTCAGTAACTATCCAGAAAAAAATAAAGCTAAACCCTTACCTCATGTCATATATCAGTATAAAATTCAAAATGGATAGGAAATTTAAATGTAAATCTGAAACCATACATGTAAATGAAGAAAATGTAGAAGAATTTGTTTGAGATTTTAGAGTAGGGAAGGTCTTTGTGACTATGTTAAAATCTAGAAGCCATAAAAGAAAGATTGACAAATTAATTAGACCATATTCAAAAGAAAACAAGATTTCTGCATGATAAAAAGATAAAACAAACAAAAACAATCCCTTAAACAAAGTAAAAAAGTAAAAACAAAACAGGAAAAAAATCTACACAATTTTTATTACAGAAAAAGAAAATTGATCTCCCTAATATATCTCCCTAATGTATCAAGAGTACCTAGAAATCGTCAAGAAAAAGACCAAGGACAGTCCAATAGAAGATTGACTAGATTTTTAGTAAGACTGTGGAGAAACAGGCATGCGTATACCTGTTGGTGGGAGTGTAAATTGATAAACATTTACAGAAAGCAACCTAGCAATAGCTATCATAATTACACATGCATAAATTATATAAAATACATAAAATATAAAGTTGTAGATATGGACCTGGTGACCTAATAATGTCCATTTAAAAGCATCTAATTCAATAAATTAGAGGATCCCCATATAATGGGATATTATTCAACTTAAAAAAGAATGTCACTCTTTTATGTACTGAGGGAAGACCTCTAAGATACTTATGTGAAAAAAAGATAAGGTGTAAAATTGGGTGCACAGTGTAAAAAACATTTTACATATGTATATGTTTGTGTGTGTGCATACACACATGCAAGTAATATACATGTATATTGAAGATTCATATGAAACTCACAAAAGATACATAAGAAAATTCCTGAGTGGTTTTTATTAGGATGAGTTGAGAGAAGGAAGAGGAAACCAGCTGAGTATGAAAGAGAAGAGACAGACTTTTCACTGTATGACTTCTTATTGTTTATTTTATTTCTGAAATATGTTAAGGTAATACACATTTAATAAATTAAGTAAATAAATTGAATTAAAGAAGAAAAAAAATGACATCACCCAAAAAAGACAAAACTGTTCATCCTATGAAATCAAGTACCACGGATTGAAAAACAATGCAATGGAAGGCTACTAAGGCCAGTGTCACAATGTTTTCTGTTCTTTTTATTTTAGGGTGTCTTAAATCAGTTTTGGAAATAGACAGGAAACAAGCAAATAAATAAATATGTATGTTTATGCTAACGTTTGTTGGTCAGTCTTCACTTATCTGGACATACCAACAATTCCTTAAATTAGGAAGTGGGTCTCACCTCAGAATCATGGCAAGGCTCATAGAAGGCCTAATTAGTGCCCTCTCTTTGGAGATGTTCATCGGGGTTGTGCTGCTGAAGTGACAGAAGGCATTCTGGCATCCAGACAGCAAGAAAAGAGTTTTAAAACCAAATATGGCAAAACTCAATAACTTTACATTAGAAACTAAGCTATTTTGAGGGGATACCAAACGTACTCTTTCCTGGACAGTGCCAACAATAGCCTCTGACATTGTGATGTGAAAAGAGCACCATAATTAGAAAGCGTTTTCCCATTAAGTGTAAAATTTATTACTGCAGTTGTACCATTTCACTTTTAATAACGGAAGAGCTAGAGATCATAAAACAAATTTCCCTTCTTATACACTCTTCTATCACAGAGTAACCCTGTGATAGAAGAGTGTATAAGAGCATACAGCATACATATGTTCTAAACCCAAACAGAATAGTTTCCTTGATATTCTGTTTAAAATAGAGGTCCTGATGAAATCCACATGGCTCACATTCAACCAAAGTGATGTTGATTGACAAGAGAAAGAACTTCAGTAACTGGCAAGAAAGAGGACTTCATTGTGGATTGAGGAAGTTTACCTCCAAATTATGAGGCTGAGATGGAAATCTTAAATTCCTTAAGTTTTAACTAGAGTCATTCCAAACTCCTGACTTCCTTTGACATCAATGGCTAAATTATTTTCCAACTTCACCTTGCCAGGAAAGCCTGCCAGAACCATCTTTGTGCTCATCATCTTTTGGATGAACTATCGTGAAGTGATAAATGGGGTATAGGGACAGGAAACAGAGAGCGGGAAGGGAAAGTAACCCCAAATGAGCAGAACAGACTACAGAGGTTTTACTAAACTACTTCAGGCCTTGGGTTGAGAGAGTTTTAAGATGCCATCCCGGTATCTTCTTCTTTTTCTTTTTCTTTTTTCTTTCATAGTGATGTTAACTGTTTCTAGGAGATAATTTAAACTAAATTGCTACCTTAATATATTTTGTCCCTTTTTTTTAAGTAATACAACCTCTGTTCTCACTAGCTCTGTCCCTTTGAACTCTTCAGAAGGATTAGTTTAATCAAAGATTTGCATTCCTGTTCACTTTGTACATTTGAAATGACTATGTCTGAGATAGATATTTATAGCTCTTTCGTTTTCTGAAATGTTTATATGTATCTATGTATAAATATATATAAATATTTATTGGTTACTAAAAACAATATACAAATAAAAGCCTGTTTGCCTTATTCCCTTCTGGATTCCCCATACCTAGCCCAAGTCTTGGTAATCTCTATATCTATAATAATAATACCTTTCTCATAGAGATTTGTTGCACTTAAATTGTGTTTAGTGAAATGCTTGGCACATAGTAAGCACTTACAAATGTTAGCTGTTTGTGCTTGTTCAGTCTGTGCCACCCTGTCTCTTTCAGGAAATTTGTGAGAGGACAATAATTTCCAACATGACATGTTGTGTACTTGGTTTGCTTAGAGAAGAATTTCGATTGTTTTTAAATGATACCTAAGTAAATTCCCATTGCCTGTTTTAGTATCAGTGTTTCCAGCTACTGCTTATTTTTTTCTCAATGATTTGAAATTTTGATCTATGAGGTCTAACAGTTGAGCTGGTCTCCAGGTTATTATAAAGCTAACGAATATGTTGTTTATAAACAGCAGTGGATTAATTGTTCTGGAGAATACACCTAGTTTAGATTGGTTTGTTTGTAGCTGTTTGTAAACTTAAATTGATGACAATTTATACTGATTGAGGACTTAAAACATCTCATCAAATTTCCCATCCTGAGCTGTTAACTATCTAGACACTAAAAAATATTTCAGAGTAGAAAAATTTAGGGACACTGATTTCCACACTGACTGTTGAACAAGCCCAGGTAACGATTTTTTGAAAACAGACAAACAAGCCAGAAATAACAACAACAACAAAAATATGACAAATATAATCAAAGAATAGGCGACAAACAAATATTACAAAATAAGAATATACTATACCTTCTTCTTTGATATACTTAAGAATTTGAAAATCTTGGTAAAACAAGTGTTGTTTGAGAACACTAAATGATTATAGAAGTAGAATATTTGAATAGACCATCAATTATGGAAGAAAACTCTAATTAGTAGAAAACTACCTCAAAAAAGTAGCAGGCACAGAATTTTTTTCAACTGGTGTGTGCTATTATTTTAAATTACTGAAGAAAATATTCTTTAATCTGTTATAATGAATACAAAAAGATAGACCTGTCTTTTTAATTTTGTGATGCTAGAAAAATCCCAGTAACAAAATTTGACAAATATAGAGTCAAAAGAAAATTTTGCTCATTTATCTTATAAAGACAGTTACCTATAAAGAGCAGCAGATGTCAAAATTTATAAATTAAAGAATTAGTCATGCTAATCCATGAAATTTTTCCCTAGGAATGAACAAATGGTTTAACATTTAAAAAATTATTAATGCATTCCATCAATTGGTCTAATAATAATATCCATAACAAAATTGTAATAGATGTTTGAGAAGACTTTTGATATCGTTTAATATCCATTCCTATTTAAATGTTTTTAAAAAATTGGAAAAGTAGGATATTTCCTTTTCGAAGAAATACTATCATAGAAATCGTAGAGACATTTCTGTTAGCATGAAGAATTTGATGTTTATGATCATCATCATTATTATTATTATTTAGTTTTATCCTAATGTCTAACCAATGAAATTAGACATGAAAAATTAAATGAGATAGTATATCTGGAAAGTGATTACTTCTTTATTTCAGACCATCTAATTATATACTTAGCAAAAACAAAAAATGAATGAACAACTCTGAGAAATAATAAGAATATAAAATAAAATTACCAGATAAAATAAATGCAAATAATATTTCTTACACTGCAAAACAAGTAATGAGAAGATATTTAAAATATAATATTCTAAATAGCAATAAAACAAAAACCAAACAAACAAAAATACCCAGAAAAAACATTGAAATAACTTTCAAAAGAGGTTATTTGGGGCTATGGGGACAGTATAAAGAAAGTTAGCAAAGTTTATAGAATAATATAACTGGAAATCTTAGTACCTGGAGAGATATTTCTTGATTCTTGTTGGAAAGATTATAAATATGTTATTTATAAATTATTTAAATATTTAAAAATTTAATATTATCTTAAATAATAATGATTACACTTTTATGATTTTGAAGATCATCTGGAAGTATTAATAAGCAAGAAAACCTAAACTAATGAGGATGCTTCTACTCTACCAGATATTAAAATGTATTTTTAAATTATGGTAATGGTAGAATAAAGAATACAATGCACATTACTGAAATAGGCCTTTGTATGAGGCTGCTATTTAAAAAAGAACACCATTTCCAAAGGAAGCTAGAAAACATGATTTTGACAAAATGTTATTATTGTAAGCAACAGCAAATATAACAGAACTATTAGATTATAAAAGCTGTTGGTCTATAATAACTTTTACCAGTTTTCTCAACTCCTCATACTATGTAGACTTTGAGAATAAACTGAGCATGCTGCACCTCAAGAGTCAGATATATGCCATGGGGTGACCGATCCTGAGCAGGATTGGAGTGTATGTGTACGTTTGGGAGATTGTTTTATTGTTTAATAAGACAACTGAGAAGCAAAAAGAATATTAATAAAATATGTGTGGGGTGTGAAGGCAGATGAGACATTGAAAACTTGTAAGCTCCTGCCCAGATAAAGGTATAGAATATTACTGTTTCCTTCAGAGTCTCCTGTGCATTCTTCCCATCTAGCTTCATCCATTCCCTGTCAGATGGTCATCGCCGTCTTGAAGTATTTACATTTTCATTGTTTCACTTATTTTCATATATCTCAACACATTTTTGTATCCGTGAATAATATATATCTGTAAATTGTGTATTTCATTCAACCTATGTCCTGAGATTCATCTATGGTGCTGTATGGAATTAAAATTTGTTGCTTTTAGCTGCTGTATAGTGCTCTATACTTATTCCCTCATAATTTACATATATAAATATATATTTATTTATATACAGACAGACACAAATACACACATATATATTAAGTTTGTGTGTGTATGTACATGTATATATGTGTATGTATACACACAAAATTATGTCCATGAACAAGGCATATCTTTCCATTTACAGTCTCATTTAAAGTATTTCAATAAAATTTTATGATTCTCTCTATAAAGCACTTATACATATTTTGATAGATTTATTCCTAGGAAATTTATATTTTGATTCTATTATATAGTGACTATATATTTAAGCAGGATAAATAAATAACTTGGGAATATATAGGATGAGCTTGGAGCATTTTGTAGTGACAGGAAATAAGAATGTTCTCAGAAAATAAAAACCATGATATTGGAGATGTCAAAGGGACACAGGAACCAACTGAAGAAGCTCTCAGTGGCCAATACGGGAACAATTTGAGGAAAAAAATAAAAAAGCAAGATAGTATTAGATTATAACCCAAAGTATAAATAAATATTCATGTGCCCACACTGATATAATAAATTATTGAATAGGCAAATAAATGGGGGAATATACAACATAATTCTAAATAATCTATACAGATACTGCCCCTTTAAGGAAGTGAAGCATAACTCCGCACTCCTTAAGGGTGGGCTGCACGTAGTGACTTCTCTCAAAAGTATGAAAAGGTGGAGAAGGAGAAACTTTACAGTGGAGAAACTTGACAATCATCTTCCCAGCCAGGTGATCAAAGGTAACATCAACAGTGGTAAGGCATGTGTATAATATGTACCCTGCATATAATGTGATGAGGACGATACTCATTCTGTGGCCTTCCTTCCAAAATACCTAGCAAAACTCTTTGGATTTCATGACAAGCTCAAATAACACAATGAAATAATCCCCTGAAATAAAATCTCTTTGGCTATAAATCACCATTCAAAATTCCTCCCTCTCCAAATTTTATATTTTGCAGATTCTTATGTTTTCAGTTTCATACTTTGCTCAGTATCAGACCAGAGCTCCTGTTCTCTGCAGTTAAGTTTCCCTTTTCACTAAAAAAAATTGAAGTAATTAAATGGGGAGATTCCCTCAATTTTACACAAAACCTCTGCTTCTGGCCTCATTTGAACCTTTAGTCTTACTTCTTGTATATTGTTTCCTTCCCTTTCGTTTTTCTTTTCTTTTTCCTTTTCTTTTCTTTTTTTCTTTCCTTTCTCCTTTCCTTTCCTTTCCTTTTTCTTCCTTCCTCCCTTCCTCCCTTCCTCCCTCTCTCCCTCCCTCCCTCCCTCCCTCCCTTCCTTCTCTCTCTCTCTCTCTCTCTTTCTCTTTTTCTTTCTTTTTTTCCTTCTTTTTCTTCTTTCCTTCCTTCTCATTTTTCCATTGATTAAAACCTCTCCACTTGGTCACCATTGACATCCATGTCACTGAATCCAAAGGGCAGTTTTTAATCCTCATTCTCACATAATCTATCAGAAACATTTGAAACTAGAGTCAACTTTCTCTATGAATAAAACAAACAAACCATTTACTTGAAACACCCTCACACCAAGAATACAAAGCTTTAAGAGGTTTAATGATCAGATATCCTGTTTCTCCTGGGGAGGAGTGAATATTAGGAAAGTGAGTCTCTTATTCCTTTGGTTTTATTCTTCCCTCTCTGGTGCTTTCTTCTCAATCACCTTGAAGACCCATCCTTCCTCATTTGGACATTAAATGTTAGAATCTCATCATTTCAGTTCGGCACCCCCTTCTTTCACTATATGATTTCTCCTTAGGCAATCTCATTAATATCCATGGCTTAATTTTTGCCTTATAAGTAATACAAACCATAAGTTGTAAGTTTATTTTTCAAGCAGAAACCTTTCATCTGAGCTCCTGATTCATATTTCATGAGTATTTGGCACATCTACTTAGATGTCACAAAGATTTCTCAAATTCAAGATTGAAATTTGTGATCTGCCTTCCAAGCTCCCTCTCTTTGCCATGTTCTCTATCCTAATGAATTGCACTACTGTCCATCCATCCACTTACATGAGTCAGAAACCAAGGAGTAATCTGGGTATCTTCCATTCTCTCACCTCTAGTCTGTAATCGTGACCTGTCAACTACAATTTTTTAAAAATTTTAAACAGTCATCAATTTATTTCCATTTAATACCTTAATCCAAGCTTCTTTTATCTCTCATCTGTTCTATTTCAATAGTCACTAACCTTTTCCTCTTAGCCCTCTCTTCTTGTATTTTCCAGCCCATTGTGTTTTTGGAGTAAATTTTCAAAAATAAATCTGATCCTGTCACCTCATTGGTTAAAACCTGTCAATAGCTTTATAATACTCTTTTAAGTCTCAAATCTATAACATGGCCCTGAGGCCCTGCATGGTCTCACTTCTGCCTCTCTCTCCAGCTGCATTTCTCACCCTCTCTATCTTTCTGTTTGCATTGCACCTACACTGGCTTATTTCATATCTTTGAATTTTTGGGCCCTCTCCATGACAGTTTCTCTCTGTCTGGAAAGCTCTTTTCTGATTAATCCCAGTTAAGTCCTAAGAACAAAGTTCATGGCATTTCTATAAGAGAATTTTCCCGGATGCAGATTCTTTTGATACAAGCTTTCACATCCCACATACTTTTGCTCTTTAGAAGACTTATTTCCATTGGAAAGTATACATTCATTAAGGGATTGTTAATTTCTCTAAAAAACTGCATTTTTGCTCACCATTATATCTCCAGAATTTAGAACAATTCCTAGCACATACTATGTATTCAGTAAATATTTGCTGAACATGTGAGTGAATGAAGAGTGTCCCATTCAGACACTCATTGCCTCTTGACTAGAATAGGTGGCAGCAGAATAATAGACACCATTTCTTAAGCATCTCTAATTCTACTCTGTCATTCTCTTTGGTTTTCCAAAGTTCCAAAGAATCAATAGAACATATATAGTAGAAAACCCACAACTACACAATTTTAAGCCAAAGTAACTTGTAGCAAAAGTCATTTCCAAACAAAAGTAAGAGAAAAAAGAAAAAAATCTTTCAGCCTTACTAGGATCAATTAATCAGTTTGTTCTAGCCTTCCAAGTTTGTGACCCAGAAATTCAAATTCATCTGAATTTAGGAGAAATCCCCACCATTAAATTAAAGGTGACACTATGCCTTCCATATGCAGGAAAACAAACCCCTTGTCCATCTGGCATCTCGCATCAAAAAGAGGCATTTAAGATGACATTGTCTTCCTACAAAATGGAGGAAGACAAAATTGTCTTCCTCCGTATTAAGTTCAAGGCTTTCTTCTTCCCCTGAGTACTCATTTACATCTTTTAAACCACTTAATTTCTTTCTCCTTTTGTGTTCCTGGAAATTTTAGTATTGACAAAAGGAAAGTCTCCGTTTATCGATCACAGACTCCAATTCTCCAGGCCATAGTATACCAAGCACCTCTCTTAGCATCATTTAAAGGGATGGCTTCTCTATATACACTGTCTGAGTTTTCTCTAATTCTCCATGCCCTGCAGGGTCCCAAGGTTTCTTTTTCCTGTGTCTCATCTATTTTTTTTTCGCTGCTCTGTGCTCTGAAATACTTTGGCCCAAGAATCTTACTCTCTAAGGAATGTTCCATAGAGTCCCCAAATTTTTGTCAGTTGAATTCTTGCACTAAAGTCCCCATTTACCTTTGCAGATCTAAATCCCAAACTGCCTGATTTGTTTCTCTAGTTTCAGAATCAGTTATGTAGAAAATGTATTTTCTTTTTACTTTCCATATCTGTTTAGCTTGGTCTCTAAGTATTCAACTTTTTTCTTAAGTAAAATTCTCTTCTTCTACGTAAGTCAGTGGGTCTTTCTTTCTCTCCTTCCTTCTTTTTTCTTTTTCTTTTTCTTCGTTTATATCCTCACCATTCTTTTTCTGACAGAAAGACTAAAAATCTTGATTTAAAAACTGATCCTCTTCTTCCCTGAATCTCTGGTTCCTAGAAACAGAGTTTTCTGACATATTCATTTTAAATTTCCTTTTTAGTCCTTGAATTTGTAATAATTACACATAATTTTTTTCTCCACCTTACCTCAAAATATAATATATATGTTTTATAAGAATTTTGTTTCATTTAAACAGTTGACTGATTAAGTCCATCTCCTTGTTTTGTTAAACTCACAATCTAGACTATCATATATGTAATGAATAATCTTACACTAGTGTGAGAGCACATGGTGGAATGGCAGGGGGCACTGAGTACCCTAGGAGGCTAGAGACAATATAATGAATCCAAGAGTCATCAAATGCTACCAAGCACATGAAATGCTGGATAGTAACCATTTAGAGGTGCCCTGAAATTTTTGTGTAATTTAGGCGTTCTCCTGCCCCTTCAGGCATTCAAGTTCTGCTTTTCTAATGCCAGCCTGCAACACAAGTTGTGGCCCAATATGAACCACCTCAGCCCATAGGAGTCAAAGACAGTTGCTGCAGCCACAATCTAAAGCCACTTAGGCTATGGTGCTATAATCACCTACATCAAGTGAAAGAGCTTTGATTTCCTCATTGGATATTTTGGCCCCAATATGCTAGAGTCTGACCCTATACCCAGTGGTTTCCATACGGCAAGACAATGTGTTAATATAGGAGGTGTCAATAACCTTCTCCTGTCTAGGATTTCAGCAGATGGAGGATACAGACAGTAAAAAGAGAAATTAGTACATATATTATTTTTTGTATGAATTCAGTTACTGCCAACAAGACCGGGAAAATGTGCTTTAGCCAAGACATCAGTTAGATACTCAGATTAACTGCTCCTTCATGGAAGTGTGGAAATAAACAAAGACCAATCAGATGAGGACAAGTAAAGGCTATTTATTCAAAGCTTGTTATAATAAGAGAATAAGCATTATCCTTTGCATTTGGTAGAGACTCAAATTCAGGCAGAGGAGTAGGAAAGCTTTATAGTGGGGAAAAAGGGAAGGCTTCAGGTGTGCTCTGATTGGAGGCTATTGGCATAGGGAACTGTAGGCAGGCTAACTAGAAGCAGGACATTCTATGTGATTGGTTAGGGGTGTATATTTAGCCTTTTCTGGTTGGTCCTAAGTAGAAGTAGGGACAAAAATTAGGGAAGCTGTCAGTTATAAATCAAGTTCTGGCCATTTGGGGCCAATTATTACAGGGGTTATTGTTAGGCTTCTTGGATTGTTACTAGAGATAACAGTCTGACTTCCTGCAAATCTGACTTATAGCAGGCTGGCTTCCTGACTGGATATTATAGATAAAGGAGTTGGTTCCCAGGGAAGGTTGCCGTAGGTTCTGGGTTAGAGTTTTAACTTTATATATGGTATTAGCATTGTCTGTTTGTATATTCAGTCTCTCAGAGGCAGAGGAAGACCAGAAAGAGGGAAGAAAATGTCCTCTGTTGCTATCTCAAACTCCCAAACAAGGGGCAGTTTTTAAGGGCAAAAGCTTAAATACGAAAAAAGAGGTATTGATATGTAGTCTCTCGTACCCCAAATCTTAAAAATTTTCATTGAGGATTTGTCTCGAAAGTAATCAAGAGAAATGGTATGCAAAAACAAACAAATGCAAACTTAGTTTGAATTAAAATATATGTCTAGCACAGAGAGGATTTCTATTTGAAATAATTTTTCCTATGAAAATGCTAGTAGTGATGTGTTTTTTTATAATACCTGGTGACTGGGTGGGGAAGGTGTGGTATGTACTTGAGGGTCCCTGACAAAAGAAGGAGGGAGGAAGCAAAAGAGAGAGCCCAAGAGATGTGATCTGAACCCTCAGAGCTGTGTATGATTCAGAGAGACTTGGGGGAATGCCACTATTAATTTTACCTTTGAAATAGACTGTATTGGTTCAGATGCAAATACAACAGCCATTCAAGTGATGCACAAGTGAAATCTCTTAGCCTTGCTACTTGATTTGTGTTTCTGATCATTCTGTTGATGGGCTGGCTTTAGCAGAGTGTGTCCTGGTTACTATTCATTGTGATGGATTTTACAATCTGACCTCTGTTTCAGCAGACCGATGGCAATGAAAATGAAAGGTATTTGGGAGATCAGCCAAAATATCTGCACGACATCTATGAAAAATGGAAACCCAAATGCCCTGATAGCCATTCTAATTTGCCTACTTTACCTGGTGTTAATTGCTTTCTGGCCTTACCTCTTCGAATGGGCCTTGAAATTTCATATCCTGTTCACTTGAAAATTCAGTGTTTTAACCCTTTCATAGTACGGAAGTGGATGCATCTTCATTATCTTTTTTGGATTTTACTAAAGACAGTTCAATTAACCTCTGAGTAGTAGGTTTGACAATTCTGACGTGGCATCTAACCCTTTTCTTGAATTTCCTCCTCTACTGAACTTTTGGTGCTAAGATCAGGAAATTATTACGAATGATTCATTTATTTCCTAAATCAGATGAAACAATGGGAGTTTGCGCAATAGTTTATTTTTTTAAAGCTGATTTTTAAAAGATAGATTTCTTTTTTGTTGTTAATGTATGCACCATCTTTTACTGCTGTAGATCACCTTGTATGTATTTCCTATTTATCTTATTTCTCTACAGAAAACTCTTCTTTAGACTGAAAAGAAAAAGTAAGCAAGCAAATTAGTCAAAGGGCCTTTGGACCACCCTTTTTAAGTAGATGGTCTGTTCCCCCAGAGCATTTTGAAATAGCACTACTGCCCTTCCTTGTATTTAATGAGACCTATGGGCAAACACATGATTCAGTGGAAACTAAGAGGCAGAGTTTAAATATGCTTCGATGACAGCTGGCTTACTTGTGTGAGCTGTTGCAAAAGAACCTTACTAATGGTTCAAGCAGATGGACAGAAGGAAGAAAGCTAAATGTTAGAATGTGTGAGAGGCCAAAGGTCAAGGTGAATGAGCCTGGTGATTTCCTGAGGTCTGTGGGTGTTTTGTGTTGTAGCCTAAATTGAGGGTTGTTTTTAATTTGATGCATTTTTCTAAACTTTAAGTAGGTTCATTAAACCAAAAAAAAAAAAAAAAGGAAAAAAAAAGGGCTCAGCTCTTCATTTAGTTCCCAATTAAATTTTGGGTTTTAACTTCCAAAATAATATAGCATTTACTTGTAAAATATAGGCATTTATAATACATTTTTAAGGGTAAGCTCAAAATGGTTTTTTAACAGATATTTTTTTACAAAACATGATCCCTTGAGTTTTTTAATAACAACAATGCACATATAATATATTTTTAGCCCTCTTTTTAACTTAAAAATAATTTTTCTCCTGGGGCAGAAGAATTACAAAACAGTTTAAATATATTGCATAAAGAATAACTACCATTTGGTTCTTTCTAGAAAATCCTGCTTTCCAGTTATTTGCTGAGATTTAGGTTAAAAATTTGATGTCATTTTTCTATTTCTTATGATTTTGTAACTATTATATCTTTCAGGTTTAATCAAGTTTTATTGAAACCAAGACATTAACTAACCATTGGTTTGACAATCAAGTTCTTTAAAGGAGGTCATAAATTTAAAAGGAAGATTGTTTTTGTTCCAAAAAAGAGATTATTTTGAAAGCTAAAATATATATACCACTTATGGAAGGAAACAAAGTAAATCTTTGTTGCTCGAGGTATGCCCTATATTTCTCTGGTTCAGGGAATGGAGCAGGCCTCTGCAAGTGGAGAAAGGTTTTCAGGCACCATCCAGCTGCCTTTCCTCCAACAGGGATGTCATTGGCACTGGCAGTTGCCTTGGAGTCAGTTATATATTTATTGAAAAATAAAATTTTAATTATATGAAACCAAAATTTTTAGGGTATGTAAAATATAAACATGGCAGACATATTGTTTATCATCTTGATTTCCAAACCCTTTCAGACTGAATTCATTTGAGAGTCATAAAAGTTGCCAGGACTGGTCATTCAAAAATTGCCTCAAATCACAATTAACAGCTCTTCGTTTTCAGTTTTAATACATACATGGAGGTGTTGTTTGTATTGCCATTTCAGGAATAATTCACTATGATCAGCTATATTTTAAAAATGACTACACAAGTAGAAGTTGAGGTAATTTAAAACCAAACATTCAAAATTCAAAGTAACATCCTTCTCTTAGGTGGTTGATTTTTCTTATACATTGGTTTCTGGTGATCTACTAGGTGAAGTCTTTGAAGGTTATAATTCATTATTAACTGGGAAATACCTCCCCTGGGACCTCCCCCCCCCAAAAAAAATAGAAAAACACAATGTAACACTGACAGAAAGAAGAAATACAAATAAAGGAGTTACTTCTTTGTATTAACTGCTTCCTGTTTCCAGCAAAAGATTGACTAGAAAAAATTTTAAAGATTGTATTTAATAAGTGATATAGGTAAAGAGAAAATTGTCCATTCTACCGATTTAATTAATTTCCCCTAATGGCTTTAATCTAACCAACCACTTTTAAAAACAAAAAGATACAATTTTTGCTGACAGGAGACTTGATTGAGGAGTTAAGAAATTAAAGGAAGACGATATGTCAGGAAATGACTAAATTATGTAAACTGACTTATTTTTGAATATAATTAAAATACATTTTAATACGTAATATAAATGTTTTAAATTACTATCTAGTTATTGTGAATTTATGTTTACTATTTCCAGTTGCTGCCTTTTAATGCTTTTTAAAAATTCATGTCTGGAAAACTCTCCTTTTTGTCTGATAGCATAACTATGAAAAAAAGGCAGTCAGTCTGGTGTAGTGAAAAGAACAGTGGGCTTGGCTACTGAAAGATGTGGCTCCACTCACAGTTCTATCAACTGACTGGTTTTGTGTGATTGGGCAAATTCCTTAACCTCTTGGAGTCTTTGTTTCCTTATTTATAAAGTGGGGTTGATACCTAACTTACAAGGCTGTTGTGAGTTTTAAGTGAGATAATTCACGTAAACCAGCAAGATCTATTCAGCACATATTAGTTTACCTCTTTAAATCACTTGAAAAAAATATTTATGTAGGCATTGTGCTAAATGCTTTATATATAATTTGTCTCGTTTATTTTAACACAAAAACAAAAACTCATGAGGAAGTTCTTCCAATCATTATAGTTCCACACTGAGGAAATTGAAGCATGGAAACAGATAGTAAGTGGCTTTAATCTAGATCTGCTTGATTCTAAAGCCTATACTCCTAACCACTGAATATGTTGTGGAAAGAGATTGCTCTATGATCATCGAGAAGGGATAGGTTAGTAATGATGTACAGGATTAAGGAGTAAGAGACCAGAAGGATTCGACATTTTTGTCATTCTAATACATGTATATTGAACCCTGTTTGCAGATGACAATGAAAAAAAGGCATATTTGTAAATGTTTGGCCATAATACATGGATACCAAACAGAAATAGTTTGTGTGTGTGTGTGCGTGTGTGCGTGCTTGTGTGCGTGTGTGTGTGTGCGTGTGTGTGTGTGTGTGTGTGTGTGTGTATGTTTAAAAAAGGGGTGATGCTTGTGTGCGTGTGTGTGCGTGTGTGTGTGCGTGTGTGTGTGTGTGTGTGTGTGTGTATGTTTAAAGAAAAGGGGTGAGTAGGGCCCAAATAGAATGTCTGTTGCCGAATTCTCTATAATGAGGTTATTGTGATGTTTGCATGCTGGCAATATTAAGCAGACTTCTCTAGTTCATACTGTATTAATCAAACCAGATTAGGCTAGGTTATGGTGCAATAACAAAATATCACCTAAATCTCAGTGGTTTAATACAACAAAAGTTTTATTTTTCACTCTTGCAAAGCCTGCTATAAGCCCAATTGCCTTGTCAGGGCATTTGTCTTCTGTGTGGTCACCCAGGAATCCAGTTATTTCAATCTCAAGGCTCCATCACCTCAACCTGGACTATGATTGCTGCAGGAAGGGGAGAGAATGCTGGAGGATTTTCCTGGACAACTAAATTCTTCCACTCACAATCCATCAACCAGAACTAGGCACACGTCGGGTCCTAACTGTAAGGGAACGGGGACTTTTCGTTGTGAGTACTACAAATCTGTGCCATACATACTTCAGATTGTTGATAGACTGCAGTTTAATTCAGACTGTGACTTTTATGACTATTTTACTGAAATAACTTCTATAAACTAAAACTCCTTCGGTTAGTGAAAATTATCACTTTAATTTCAACCATTTCTGATCAAGACATATTAAAATGCTTAAAATATTTTTAAATGGAAGGCATTATCTGGAAGTGATTTGAAAAGTGAAAATTTATTGTCCTTCAATCAGCAAGGATTATGTAATGTTTTCTCTCCTTTGTTTCAAGCAGTAGAATGTGATCTAACAGCAACAAAATTGTAAAACAGACAAACAAAAAACAAACAACAATAAAAAAAAAAAACCAAAAGAGCTGCTCTTTATTCTGCCATAACAGAATGGTGGGACTCCATCTGTTTTAGAGATTGTACAAATTCTTTAGTCACCGAGCAGCAGAATGGGTGGTGGGAGGGATGTGGGGTTATGACAGCCCCAGGACATACATGTCCTTGGGGTCTTACACATTGTGAACCATCAAAGCGTGGGCCCTCAATATTTAAACAATAGTGGCAGTTTACCTATGGCTCATGCGGTAGCATAAGCAAATCATTCCACTTGAAGAAAACAACATTTCAGTAATTCAGAAAGCAAAAAGCCATTTTATGATCACTATAAATAATAAAACATTTTTGGTAAAAAAAAAATCATAGAAATGTATGTCTATCTGGATTTTGAAAATAATTGGTGATCATGGTTGTCTTTGGGAGATTATTCTATTAATTCTTGAGAAAGCAGAATTTACTTTTAAGTTATAAATATGGTGAAATCACAGGCAGAGAGGAAGGTAAACTTCCTTGTGTTTTAAACCAATTGTGTTGCTTTTTTTTTTTGGCTTTGGAGTTTTGTTTTTAACAGGTAAAGTATTGCCTTTATTAAAATTAGTAAGTAGGCTACAAAAATGGTGATTTCAAAACCTGTCAGCCAAGCACATTTATTGAGCATTCAATAGCTATGACCAAAAGTGTAAAAATCAATCAATCAATCAATCAATCAATTAAGTAAACAACAAACTGAACCACACTTAAGGCTTCTAGTTTTGTCTTTTAATTTGTTGGTATCTAAGTTTGTACACTACAAGATTTGTATTTGTTGTTTTATTTCCAGTGCCCTCTGCCTAATAATACCTATGGGGAAAAACAGTTCCATCAGAAAAGTTTGGAACCATAATTTCCTGATTCATTTGTTTGTAGTGGGGCTCTGAAATCAGTATTTTCAAAAAGCTCTTCAAGTAATTTACATGCATACAAGTCTCAGAAATCTGGATTTAGAGCGATCCAGAGTAGGTGGCACTCAGGGTAGAGAGAAATGTAACTACTTTATTGCAACACAGTATGACAACTGTTTCACAGCAAGACCGCTTTCAAGTTACCCTATCCAGGGCTTCTGATTCTTACTTGCCCTTCAAAACATTCAAGGTTTGCCTGAATAGACTCCAGTTTGCATACTTGGCACTTTCATTTTGTAGCAGTATAATCTTGGGCGAATATTTAATTCACAGTTCCACTTGCCTTGTCTGATAAAAGGGCTAATTTTGTCTGCTTCGTAGCACTAAAGAGAATATTCATAAGAAAGCAACCCATTCAAAGCAATACAGTAGGTGCTCCGTTTGGCCCTCTGTAGGCTGTGTCCCTGCTTCCACTACCTAGGCCTCGGCTATTCTCCTCTTTGCTGGTTTCACATTGGCCTTTCTGGTGTCCCCCAAACCTTTCTGGCACACTGGAGCCCCGGGCCCTTCACCTGTGTGTGCCTCTACCTGGGGTGTGCTTCTCACAGCTACCTGAAAACTTTCCCCCTCACTTTTACTTTAAGTTGAAACTGATTTTTTTCACTCTGTGCCTCTTTCCTGCACTTATCACCATCCCTATGCTATATATTTCATTCCTTTAGGTTGTTTATTATTTCTCTCGCTTCAAGAATATAAGCTCCAGGAGGGCAGGGGCTTTTGTTTGTTTGTTTTGTGATTATTTCCTACTTTCTAACCATGCTAATAGTGCTTGGCATACTGTAGGTATTCAGTGAATGTGTGTTAAATGAATTATTGTGAGCAATGAATGGTAGGCCCACCCTTGGGCTCTCCCTGAGGTGTGGGGCATCATTAGGCCAGAGATATTCTGGGCCAAGTCCAAGTCTAGTTCTGCTTTCAGACTGTTCTGGATTTTGACTTGAGTATTCTTTGGGGTGGACAAAATCACCACAGTGTCTTTGTGAACACCCCAGCCTCCTAAGGAACACAGAAGTAGAACGACTCAGTTTTTCAAAATACCACTTACTTCTATGTCTCTCCACCTGGAATCACTCTTCAAGACTAAGGTGATACTTGGTCTAAATGAAGAGAGAACTGGGTGATGTTTGACAGTGTATAAAATCAGGGACATCCTAGGACATCTGAGGATGTTCGATGATCAGTGATATCTGATTGATAACCTTGATGTACCCCTCTCACTGGTAAAATTTCAATTTTTTCCCCCTGAAATACATCCAAGTCTCTTCACATACCCTCTCTGTGTTGTGTGTGTGTGTGTGTGTGCGCGCGCGCACACACACACACACACACACACACAAACCCCTTTCTTGGCCTTTATTGTGCCTGAAGAAAGTTCTCCTTTCTTCCTCTGCAGAAAGGGATAATCAAACAGACAGAGAACAAGCCCTATCTTCTCACTCCACCCCACTAAAAAAATGTTTCCAAATGTAGTTGAAAGAAAGTTGGGAATTATTGTTTATGACAGAAATGTCAATTTTGTGAAAAAAAAATTTCACTTTTACCAGATGCTTCTGGTCTTGGCTGCCTAATCCATTTGCTCACTCAACGGCTGCAAGCCCTTAGTCAGACCCCACACCTCCTCGCACGTGCTGTCTCTATCGGTTGGAGTCCAATTGGTGCCTGCTGCAGGCACTAAACTTTAGGCAAATAAAATAGCAGGGGCGAATCATGAACAATACCAGTAAAAATGCCCTTCCTCTATGCCGCTAAATTATAGTATCACAATTACACTCTTAAACACTCAGAAAGCTGAGTCAATGATTGGAGAGTAATCGTTTTCAGTTGGAGAGTCCAAGGATATTTTCGAAAAAGGCAGAAAACTCTATTTATGGAAGATACGTTGCTACAGACTGTGCCATGCAAAATTAGATTGACTATTATATTTAATCCTTATACACCCTGTGAGCATTGGAGGCTCGTTTTACAGATGAGGTTCTGAGAAGTCAATCAAATTACCCAAAGTCACATATCTAAGTGGAAGATTCTAGATCTGTAGCGAGGTCCGATTGATTATGAAGTTTGCATTTTCCCTGGCCTATCATACTGTTCTGCTCCTTGCCTAGCAGAAGATCTGGGGCATATGAAAAGCACATTTGACTTGGCCTGGATCTCTCATTCTCTTGTATATTTTCAAACCCTGAACTTAGAATATCCAAATAAATTCTGCCATTGAAAGTAGCCATCATAGGAGTTTGTGTGCCTATGATAGTCTGACATTTGCAAACACACTGTGTCTTCACCTTGGGAAATTTCAAATCCTCAAATTCAAAGGGCATTATCTTATAAACTTTTCTCCGCAACTGCTGCAAAGCTGTACTGAAATGGGCTTGTGGGAGGTCAGTAAGGCTTAATCACTGGTTATGTGATAGGCTCCTGCAAGCTTGCCAAAAAATTCAAATCCAAGCCTTAGAATAATTGTATATTGTTACATTATGAATGTTTAGGGTCGATGATGAACAAACGTTAAGTGCAACAGCCTGTTACACTGGATCAGAACTTGATTAGGTTGTCTCTTTGGAACAAATCTTGGAGTTAATAGCACAGTGGTTAAAAGCAAGGGCTTTGGAGACTGAATCCTCGGCTCTGCCACATATTAGCCATGTGGTCTTGGGCTTTATTTCTCCTCTCTGTGCCTAAGTTTTCTTCACTTTAAAATGGTGATGATGTGACCTGCATCATGGGGTTAGCGTGGAGTTAGCATGAAATCATGGGTGTCAAATGCTTAGAAGAGTCTCTGGCACATAGTTAAGAACTCGAGTGTTAGCTATTTTTATAACATATCACAATGCAAACTTTCAAAACAAAGTTTATTTATTTATGGCCCCAATGAATCCTATCCCTCAGTCTCAGTTTAACTATTCACTCTATTCAACGGTACTGGGGTTGCACAACTTCATCCATTTTCAAATTTCAGATTTACCCTCCAAAGAAGAGCCATTCCCATTGGCGACAAAAGACCGTGGCTCAGTTCTGGCAGCAAGAATTAGATGAATATAGAGCCTCCAACGTGATTGCTTTTAAAAAGACAAGACTCAACTCACATGTGTAAGTTCTATAATGCTTTCAAAAGCAGTTCTGTTACTTTATAGTCATATCTCATAAAGGGTGATATTTTTGACTTATTTCATGAGATTTCCAACTCCATTTGTAATTTCAAGAGCCTATCAGGATCTGACCAAGATGTCATGTGCTGCTCTGAATTAAACACAAGCTCCAAAGCGTTTGAAGTTCACTCCGTCTGCAATTGCTATCAGAGACTTCAGGAACTGAACCTAGCCCTTACATTTGATACCAGCTGAAAGAGACCAATAATCTTTGACCAATCATCTTTCTCTAAGTAGCTTAAGCTCAATGGGATTTAAAGTTCTTAGAAACTGTTTTAAACTTCCTTCTCCTTTAGTTTACTTTAATACACAAGTGAAAGAATCAGGCATAGACAAGGTGGTTATATATTTTTTTCATACGGAAGTGTGTTTCAGTTTCACGTTTCCATAACGATTAGTTTAATAACTAAAGTTTCATAAAACTTTATGTAAAAGCTTGCAATTCTCTAGAATACTTAATAGTATTCCTTTACTCATACAAACAAATGGTTGGGTTAAAACCATTTCTGCAGTTTAAAAATATTCACTGGCAGACTGATTTTTCCTATTCCCTGGTCTGCAAAAGGGGAGCTAGAGGGATGCAGATGTGACAGTTGTTGCTGCATTTTGGTTCTTTGGTTACACTATGTAAAACTGTAAAAGAAGAAATTTACTTTTGACATTTTTCAGTTTCCTGTTTTAATTTCCTTGTCTACCTTTTGGTATCTCCTCCTCTTGCTCTTATATTTTATCTTTCCTTTCTCTATCCATTTCCTTGACAAGATCTATCTGTCTTTTATTCTTCCCACAGGTAGGAGATTCAGTATTCTGGTATTCTCCACAGTGCCTAGAACAGTGCCCTCAAAACTCATGGGTGCGCAATAATTATTTCTCCAATTAAATTTAAACTATTTCTCAATATGCTGCTAAAAACAACCAATATTAGCTAAGCATGTTAGCTCTTTAAGGTAGCGATGGGATAGTTCATGGACTCCACAAACTCTTACTTTAGGAGTATTTTCATTTGAACTGAGAATTATTAAAGGCAAAACACCTAACAAAGAGGAAAGGATTCTGTCAGTAGAACCTCAGGCCTAGTGATGGGCCAGTGAGGAGAAAACATTTAGATCTAGATGGAGGACCCCTTTCTTGAAATCTGTTATTCCGTGAGTATGTAGTAATACATGTGCATGTGCACACACATCAAAGAGACATAGACAGTGGGAGACAGAGGGAAACAGAGAGATCCATTTCTGGGGCCTTAAAAATGCTTATGTACTTCTAGGAACTCTATTTTATTTGCTGGAACAAAATCATTGAATCCATATATCAGCTTCCTACATAGTTTAAATGAGGAAATAATGTTGAAATAACCTAATTTTTGTATGGAAGTTATGAAAGTTGAGACTCTATGAAGAATGTCATTAAAACCTTTTTTAAAAATTTGTCTTATTTTGTTTTCAGACAGAATTATAATCATTAAAATAATAATTCCATTGAATTTTTCCTAATGTTTCACATGAGGACTATGACTGCACTTTTCATATGTTATAGAAAAGAAATGCAAATGCTTTCTAACACATTGATAAAATATGGTCATTAAATTTCAGTGTATATCTTTTAACATAAACAATAAGGAAGATTAGCTTAAGAAGGATTAAGATCTTGTTCCAAAATGGGATTTTAGGACATTATTTATACAGAAAGTTTTCCAAAGTAACTCTGTTTAGAGAATGATTTCATTCTGTCTCATGTTCAATAATGAAACTACAAAAAAGTGTCCACATTATGGTATATAATGTGGTTCCATTAGAACCTTATTTTCTTGTCAATATTTTTACTTAAAGCCTAATCTTTTGATGCAATGGAGGCTTCAAATTAAATCAGAGACAGTTGCTTTCATTTTCTTACTTTAACATGACACATATTTCTGGCTCTAGAGTGATTGCCAAGAAAATGCTTCACTCCTCTAAATTGGCTGTTTAAAGTGCCAGAGTAGATTTGACGCTTAAATCCCATCCATGGTTAAAGTTCATCTTTCAGTGCATTGAAGTAAATGCTTTGTGTTTAAAAATAAAAATTTAAAAATTTTTGGTGTTTCATGTTTTTTGACTATAAGTTAGTTGTTTTCCTTTAACGGTAGAAGAATCACAGATATTAAAAATCTGCTGTTAGAATCTGTAATTGTGGCCTCCCATATCTCCTGTTTCTGGAAATGAAAAGAATGTTGAAAATGTTTCTATTTTATAATGTAAGAGGTGGCCGAGCACTTACAACTCTATATACTCCTCCAGTCAAATTCTTCCAAACCTCAGACCTGGCCAGCAGGTTTCTCCCAGACGATTTTCATTTTCATAACATTCACATCCAATAAACTGCACAAAACATAGTGTGAGAGAAAAAGGGGACAGGAAATGGCTCTGTTGCATGGTTATTGCATCCTATTGCCTGTGGGTTGCTTGTTATGAGTTTTAACTATGTAAATATGACGTATATGACATCAGAATTTAATCTTAAAGCTTCTATGTGGGAGATAGAGTGTGACTTTATTGTTAGGGCTAAAATCAACTGGGTGCTGACAGGTCTCAAAAGTCACCGAGTAAAAGCTTAAAAAGAAAAATCTCAGACTGATAAGCTGTTCTTTGATTGACAACTTTAGGCCTGACTGCCACTATTGAAAACAGTTGGGTAAAAGTTTTGTGGGGGGGAAAAAAAAGTGTTATTTCATAAGAAGCTATACTGAGAAATATAGGAAGATTTATAAGCTGATATAGCACAAAACCCAAAGAAAAACAGGTGTGAGGTTTAGAAAATCTGGAACGTGAGAGAAAGGATGCTGTCTATGAATGATTTAATTAATACTGTAAAAGAACTTCATGCAAAAGAATGCCGACAATAGGGGAAAAATAAAACATTGCCATCCACTAGCTTTGGCTTTCAACAAATCATTTGTCGACCGCTTGTGGTGAAACAATCTACTGGGGGTGGGGGTGGGGGGGAGGGAGTGGATAAAATGCACAAGCAAAAGATTACAATGGGAAATAAATACAGGAGGAAAATAATATAGTCCTTTTTTCATCTTTCTAGTAGAGTAGAACCAATTCTGGCACTGTAAAATCCATTATGGAAACAATAAAATAAATGCATCCTAAAGTAGCCATCGTTGGTCGATTGAAATGTTATGATTGTTATACATGCCATATCTTATCAAATATTATCCATAAGGAAGTATTCAATTCCTGGTGTGCCAATTATCCTACTATGTGCATCATAAACTTTTATGGCTTGTTATGGAATGTCACTTGGCTAACGGTTTTTCCCTTCAAATATTGCATCATCACATTCAGATGGAAAACATATTCTAATGTGGCAAAGTGTTAAGGAAATTTAATACTCTAGGGCTAAATGAAACTGCTATGGTTCATCTCCTGGATAAGAACAACAATTTATGAATGCAATATTCATTTCCTGAGGTGAGCACAAGCAAAAACTTCATCAGAAACCTAAAACCTAGATGTTTGGCCTCTGGTAGTTTCCTCATTTAACTCATTGATGTCATATATTAAGGCCACTGGTAAGATCACATCTGGGGAAGGCTCACTTTTTCAACTTCCCTAATTACTTTTACAGGGAACTCCTGGCATAATTGCATCTGCCGAGACCAGACCACGAAGTTTACAAGATCATCTTTCACTTTTAATATATTATTTAAAATGTCAAAATAATCTATTTGTTTTTTTCTTGATCATGAAAATTCAATAAGTTTGACATTTTAATTCACAGAGGCATTCATTCAGAGCTAAGGGTCTAGGACAATGCATGTCATATGGAGAAATCATGAAATTATAAACTTAGCACATGTATGTCCCTAAGACTAGAAAATCCAGAAATCATTCCATAGTCATATTTGCAGAAAAAGAAAAAACAATTTCCAAGAGCCATAACCTTTTCTTTCAAAACTAAAGGTCTGTACTATATGTTTTAGCATATTAAATATAATAAATTTAACTTACAGGGAAACTTATTTGAGTCTTATTTATGAGTAGTAGTAAAGATTGCAACTAGAAGGCAACATTTTGAGCTTTTATACAATCCTCTTTCATTGGAAAAAAAATCCATTCCTATTTAAATACAAAAATTCTAGGTCATAGGGTAAAATGTTCAGATAAATATATGAATCTAAAGCTTCTACAGAATCAGGAGCAAGTTTTGCTCAAAGCAAGAATTTGAAGAATTATCAGTCACTGGACATCCACACCGGGCAAAATAAGACAGCGGCAGAGAGGAACACATTCAAGCTTTCGTGCAAAAAGCCCACCTACCTTCCATAAACTCATATCTTCTGACCAGTAAGCAAAAACAAGTACAAAAGTGCAAAATGCTTTGACTGTGTTAATATCCAGGATTTGAGAGTTCAGCTTTGATGGGAAAGGTGCTATTTAATAATAATTAAATGAGTGCATTTGGGGGCAAGAAAAGAAAAAGTAATAATAAGAAGCCATTTTTAGATGAAGACTGGTAAAAACAAGGTGTGAGGTGGGGTCTGTTAAATAAAATTAGAACCCAAGTCAGTCATATGTTTTCACGAAGTGAGGGCCATGTGGAGGCAGCACGGAAGGAGAGAGACGAAAGCAAAAGAGAAAGAAAAAAGAAACCCAGCCTGCAATGAACTGAATGTTTTGTGTCTCCCCAAAATTCATGTGTTGAAGCCCTAATCCCAAAGTGGTAGTATTTGGAGGCAGGGCCTTTAGGAGGTAATGAAGTCATGAGAGTGGGCACCTCATGAATGGGATTGCTGCCCTTTATAGAAAGAGGCCAGAGAGCTACCTCGCCCTCTTTCTTGTGAAGATACAAGAAGTTGCCAGTCTGGCATCCTGATCTTGAACTTCCAGCCTCTATAAGTGAAGAAATAAATTTCTTTTGTTTATAAGCCAGTTCAGTCTATGGTACTTTGTTACAGCAGCTTGCACTAAGACACAGCTCCTACTGGAAGAATCTATGTCTATGAATCTTGGGATGAAGTGTAACCCTCAGTTTTCCCCCCATCTTCTGACACCGTAATGCTACGCTTAAAATTCATTGCAATTCCTCATACTTCTTTTTCAACTAACCTTAACAAAATACTCAAAATTTACAGACCTACAAATAAAAGAAGAAGATCTTTCTCTGTATAACGCTCATGGCATAATGTTTCAGCTTAGCTGGAATTTGTTTTCAGGAGAATGAACTCCTTATTATCTTTACTCTCAATGCTAACAGCCTCTTGATCCCTGTATACTATGAGTAAACCTGATTTCTGGGCCAAGAATGTATTCCAGGGAGATGCTCAGCATATATAACCGCCTTCTTACTTATTAGAGTCTAACCCAGTGGAGAGATGCAGAGCAGGCAGGGAGGAGGTCTGGAAAACTAATGACTCACCTGCTGTACCAGGTACTTTACATACCTACATAATCTCACTCCATGCACATCGCAACTCCACACTGTAGGTACGCAGTGAGGAAACAGGTGTAGGTCTCCCTGAACTTAAAAGACTCCGCGTTTCTGCTTCTTCCACTACTCCATTCCGCCACAAGCTCCCATGAAATTTTTCTTCTTAAATATTCTAAAAAGCTTTTCCTTTGAAATGTTGAGTGTTCAACTAATGAAGGTTCTGAAAGTCAAAAGAAAGCCCTTTTTTTAGCAGGTGATCAAGGGGACAACTCTTCTGTTGGCATGCTACACAAAGAGTTGTCAGAATATCATAGAGTAAGAACAAAGGAACAGATTCAGATGAATAACAACAAAAAAAGAGTGTGGGGAATGTAAAGCAGGTAGTTATATAAAGCCCATAATTATGGCAGTTAGGAGAGTGGGTTCTCAGTGGATCCGAACAGGAATTCTTAGTTTGTCAAGGCTTGCAGATCCGATCATGTTCCAAGGACATGACTTGTAATGTGACTGCAAGTAGGCACCCAGCTGGACAAAATTCCAGATGAGGTTCCTACCTGTGGTTAAGGGACATATATCTATGCTCCCTCTCATACCCTTGAGCGAAGGATGCTTCTCGTCTCCCAGGAAACCCTGGTCTCTTTGGTTAAAATTGTGACTTCCAGAAAGGAGACCACCAGGTGATAAAGTAAGGAGACATAAACACACACAACCAAAAGCAATTGCATTAGTCCTGGTGACAGACAAGGTAAAAGATGTCAAAGCCAGGTAACATTCACGCACATGGGTGCTAACTAGAAAATCATTCTGTGACTTGCTAGTTCTCAGAACTTTTGAGAAAGAGGACAGTGTTATGAGAGAATGGGATGAAATAAAGGAGATGTAAAAGAACATTATCTTCTGTATTCGATCTGTGTGGAAACATAGGCTTGAAGAATCACGTAATTTTCCAGGGTAAAAGCTAATGTTTAAGAGCTAGAATGGGAACCCAAGGTCTGTTGGACTCTAGAGACTATGGTGATCACCAGTAGGTGGCGCTGCTTCCCACTTGGCTATTTCATGGGTAGATGTATCTGGGCCTCACTTCAAAATGCTGTACTGTAGTTAACAAAGGCTACTGATTTTTTTTTTAAAATTAACACTAATAGATAATTGAAAGTCTCTAGTCACTGTACATAGTGAAATCATTATTTACTGAAAACTGACCATAAGCTTAGCGCTGGGCTAGGTTGTTTGGTTTAATTAAAGATGCAGGCATTAATCAAATGTGTCCATATGTGTGTGTTGGCTTTTTGGTGCCCTAGTGTAAAATGAAAAGTCTACGATATTTAAACATGATTATAAAATCAAAAACACGTTTGCATTATCATTGTCCTCTTTTTAAAGCAGAGTAGTTGGTTTTCATAAAAGAAATTTACACAGGACATTATTTTGCTAAATTGATAATTAAGTTTTCTTGCTGTAGTCAGAATCCTGAATTTCGGTCATGGGGTAGCTAGCCACTCAAATCATATGCTTTTAGGTGTGTGTGTGTGTGTGTGTGTGTGTGTGTGTGTGTGTCAGTGATGAGGGGTGTGTCACATAATTGAGGAGAATATTGGAGAGACTGGCTCAGGTGGGGAAGCAGAATGAAACACCAAATCAAAGGCAAGACATCAATTGTGTGCTGTATTGCATAAAACAAAGAGGTGCCAGATGATATGGCTTTGGTTTTAGTTGTGAAAATGAAAAGAAAAGGAAACATTTTAGAAATAATAGGGAAAATTGATTACTCAGTGAAGAAAGGAAGAGAAAGAATTTTAGGAGTATGTGTTTTAAATAGTCAGGAAGATAATTATAAAATGAAATATTCACAAAAATATTAAAATAGGATTATTTTCACAATCTGTATTGAATCGCCTAAGATTTACCAAAAGTTAAATACTACTCTTTCCTTGAGTATGCCACATGCATAACCTATCAAAAGTATTCTATAATTATTTATATATTTCTATCTCTGGGGTTTGCAACAAATTAAACCTTAAGCTTCAGTGAAGACAAATAAATGTACATGTAGAATCCTTATATAGTCTTAATGTTTATTCTTTCAGCTTAGGATCCCTGCCCAGAGAATATTCATTTTCCTTTTTGTTTGATTAAAAGATTGTAACAACCCTCCTCCCCAATTTACAATAAGATCAAAAATGGCATTTTATTTGCCCATCTGGAGATCACCAAATGTGTAAAGCTTGTCCGTGTGGAGGCCATCTGTTGTGAATGGAGACACACATGGAAACTTAATCCTTGAACTTCTTTTTTAGCTTTCTCTTTTTCCTTGCCTGAGTAGAAGGAAATTCAGAGCAGTCACTTGCGATACAAACTGTAGGCCAGAACAGGTTGCTGCCTTTTAATATCACAAACACTTTCATTTGCCCAACTGAAAATGTCTTTCTGCAAAGATCTAAAGAGTAAAAAATTCTTGGCATTGCTTTTTCCTAACATCATGATACAAATTGAAAGTCAGAGTCAGAGCCCTCCTTAATGTGCTGTTGCTTAGGCTGTACATAGAAGAAAGGAAGAGTCTTGGGGGATTATATCCAATTCCTTTTCTTTGAAAGTATCCACGATCTCTTTAAGCAATCCTAAATGTCCTGAACATAGAATAAACACTACCTGGCTCAATACTACTTAAAAATTTTTTTTTCACTTTACATCCTCATATGTTCTCGTTTCAAGTTGGAGAAAATCCTTCTCTGGAATAAAAATCATTTCAAAATAATGTTACTTATGGAGTAGGACAAATGAGTCACAAGGGTCTGGACTTCTAGAGACATTTTGGATGCAGATAATATTTTGCAGACTTCCACTCTTCTTGTCCTACTTAGCTTGTCTGCAGGTGTGATTTCATGTCCATAAATACTGCAAGTCATCGTGTGAACTGGACCGGCTCGATGCTAAGACCCAGTGCACAGCTGTGAGCAAGGAGGCCAGAGTTGTCTGGAAGCTGTCTGCGTCACACTGTCTCATGGCCTTTTCATCATCTTCATCATCTGACTTGCTTGCTGTTAGAGTCAACAAAATTGCTTCTTACAAAATTATTTTAAAATTTCCGCTTTGCTTCTACCTGGTCTTGTTTCTCCATTCTCTTTTCATTCCTTCGCAACATTTCTGTTTGTGATGCTCCCTTCTCTTACCCCAAATGCTAGTTACTTCTCCCACTGGTGATTACAACTTCGTACCTTTGGTTTAAACAGCCTCTAAAAAGTCTCAGCACTGCTACCAAAGTAATCCTCTCTTTTGTTTCTTTCACTCCTCAAATTGTAAATGAGATTTCAGTTAGCATAGTATTATGGGAAAAATGCAGAGGTAATGGCAATAGCAATTGCTTCACTTATTTTTAAAATAAGTCGTACTCTTGATAATAGCAAAAAAATGAAAATAACATAAAATGTTGAACCGTAGGTAGTTGGACTAATAGATTATGGTGTGTACACGTAATTGAATCTGGAGCAACCACTAAGCATTATTTTAGAAGAATAGTTAATGATTTGGAAAATGTTCACAATAAATTAAAGGAGAAGAGAAAGTTAGAAAATAGTGTGTGAGCTATCATCATTACAGTTTTGTAATATGAAATCTTTATACAGAGAAAAATACTGTACGTACGTACATCAACATGTTATCGGTGGTTATCTCAGCGATGGAATTATCGGTGATTTTATTTTCTTCTTTAAGTTTTCTCTACATTTTGCAAATATTTACAATGAAGTTATTTTATTTTACTGGCCAGAAAAGAAACACCATTTTATAAAATTGTCAAAAACATTTTACTTAAGAAGTAGAGCTTACCTTCTATTATTCAAAAACATTTATCTAAATATCGTGAGTAGCTAGAATGGTGTTACACCTCTAAACTGAGGAGCTGATGAGAATTTCATATTATGTGTAGCAAATGAGGCAAACATCCAATGTTTTAGAACACCTTCTTGTGTTTTAGACCAGCAAGTGATTTGGTGATATTTAAATCCATTTATATTTTAATCTTTTTAGAAATAATAGCATGGACTATATTTCCTTCTCTTACCTAAGACCCCTGGCAGCGTCTTTCATCAGAGATCATGTTCAAGATTGTTAGCCTCTCTGCGAAAATCCCTCAGCACAGCTCATCTCCTTCCATTTCTTCAATATCCTACCTTAGCCCCTCTCCTTGTTCCATGTCTCTTTTATTGATTCACCTTATATTAATCTCAGATTCTTCTCCCTAGCCATGTCATATGCAGAAACGTCTTTTCTGTCCTTCAAAAATATGTTAAGATATTTCCATGGCGACTCCCACCATTCTTCAGCTCTTAGACCAAACCATGTGAGTATATTAGTCCACCCTACTTCTAGCTCAGCTGGGATGGGGGAAATCGATAGAAAACGCATGTGAGGAATCTGCAGGCAGAGTAGTCTGAGACAACCCCAGAGAACTCCTTCACACCTCTGTGTGGAGGTGGGGTGCGGAAGGAGGAAGATGAACAGAGTGTTTAAGAGGGGTGCAGACATGGCAGAGGAAGCCGATGGGTTTGTAGAGGCATCCCAAGCAGCATGAGGAAAACTCAGCAGTGATCTGCAAGGGTAATGGAGGAGTCTCGTCAGTAGCGAGATGACTCTGCAAGTGTCCGCTTGAAGGGATGACAATTAGATGTGAGATTTTCCCCACCACTCTTCTGATACCTTGGTTCTCTGTAGGCATCTGCAACTTATATGCAGACATAGGGATTCTGATCAACTGAAAAACCCAGGACTGAAGTAAAATGAAATTATCTGAGATGAAGTTTCTTCCATCTGTGAGAATAGAGTTGGGAATAGAAAATAAGTTGCATTAAGGTAAAACAAAGAATATTTTATGCATGGCTGAATCTGTGGCCTGAGAATCATACCTGCTACACTTAGGGCAGGAATTCTGCCTAAATCGATATTTATTTTATACATGAATATTAAAAACATGTATGTACTAAACATGATAGATAGATAGATAGATAGACTTCCATCTCTGAACTATTTACATATAATTTTCTGGCCATTTCTAATCCATCTCTTTGAGCAGTGCCCAGGACTATGCCATCTATAAAGATTTAATAAAAGCCTTTAAGAGAAAACTGATAAAGCAGAAAATGCTAAGCACATATCTGCATTATTTAGAACCCAAAAGGAAAGAATGAAATGCAGCATTTTCTTTCGTTTAAATGGAGCTGATCATTATTCAGCTAGTTTCTGGATTTCCTTGCATATGTCAAGGCGTCAAATCAGATGAGCACCATACTGCAAAGCTGTCAAATATTCCCTAAATTCAGATTAAAACAAAACAAAACAAAACAAAACAAAACAAAACCTCAGGAAATCATTGAGTTTAGCCCCTAGGTTAGTCTCAGGGTTCTCATTCAAAAGCCTTTAGGGTCCTGTTGAGTGATACAAATGAGCAAAGGAGTGGTGGAAGCACTGACTCACTGGTGTAAGGTAAAACCTGAAGGATCCATAGCAGTCAGCGAGGTGAAGATTAGGAAAGAGTTTTTTTGCAAGAGAGAAAGGGTGTGTATACGGGCCAGTCAAGTGGGAGCTTGGTACATTCCCATGAGTCAAAGAAAAAGAGCAGGAAGATGTGAACAGCAAGATCAGATAGATAAGCCAGGGACAATATATGTAATATAGGAGCCTGCTCTACTATGTAAACTAAAAAGATTGATAAATTAAGAATTACTTTATTCACAAATCCCATCCTTTTGTCCTCATACGCAGGTCTTAAAACTAAAATTCTCTTTTGAAAAGACTCAGCTTTTATCCCTTTCTTTGTGATACATACACTTTTTTCTCAACTACTTATGATGTGCCCTCTCATCTGACAGTTTTTAGCAACTCATCTTAATCAGTCAAATATTTTTAAAATTCATGTTGTCTTAAAGCTGCCCAGCAAACAAGTTTAAATTAGGTTTAAATTTTTTCACAAACTTTGGCCTCATCAACTGCACAGACTCTGCCCACATAAGCCAATCATCTTCTTCTCTCTCTTATGTGTTTTCTCCCTCCCACTTACCACAGCTAATGTGAGTGTGATCTTTAAGAGTCTATGGTGAAACCACTTTTAATCTATATTGGTTTTCTGTTTAAATGTTAACCGAGACATGCGAAGTGATGACAGTAATGTGATGGAATCTATTTAGATTACTATTTGGAAAGCAATTAAATGGATTTTTCAAAAATCGATTTGTTACTCAGCAACTGTTTCTGTAAAACATCCAATGAAAGTGGAACCAACCTGAAAAATAGTGCTGGATTTTGTTAAGCTTTATAACCATGACCAAAGCCACCCCGTAAAACATTAATCTTATAATTCCTCCCTTCTCTCTATCCTCAGTGTCCTACTTAATCTTTAGGGTCTGACTCCAAACCTAATGTCTTTAAATCTTCTCACTACCTCAAATGCCAAGCGTTCTGGTATCTCCTCTGATCTCCTGGTTCAATCATTCTTTCAAAAGTAACATCAAGCAAATATTAATTAATATGTGTATTTGTCATAAAGAAGTGAAAAAAACAGATCAACATTCTTGATTTTTTGGAGGATATAGTCAACTGAGATAAGTTATGTGAGGGAAAAGTAGAAGGAACAATGAGAAAGATTAATGGAGGCCCATTTGAGAATGAAGGATCATAGAAGGCTTCATGAGGCAGTGATATTGAATTTAAGTCTTGATTGATAGATAGGATGAAGTGGAAGGGGAAGAAGAGTAGTGGATTCTATTCTTGGGGAATAGCACGGTCCCTCAAGACCTGAAATTGATAAGAACTTTGAGCAATTCCAGAAATAGGGCAAAGCCCGGTACATCTGGAGTTGGGTGAGTGAGGGAGACAAATCTGGAAAAGGAGATTGAGAGGAAGAGTGGTGCTAGGTTATACAGGAACAAATAGGCCGTGTTCAAGGATGTTGAACTTTATCTTGGAAGTAATGAGAGGTCTTTAACGAATTTCAAGCAGCTCTGTGTGATAGAATCATATTCAGATTTTCTAAAAGACCTCTGACTCCTGTGAGGAGGATAGATTGCAGGAAGCAAGGGAAAATGAAGAAAAGCCAGTTTGAAATCTTCTACATTAGTCAAAACAAGAGATGACAGTGGCTGGTAATAGAGAGGTGGCAGTGGAGATAAAGTCATATTTGAGATATCACCGATTATCTCTATCTCTCATTTGGCACTGATGGCATCCTGCTCTGAAATGTAAAGTTGTTGTGCAACTCTTTC
>NW_006494614.1:12901432-12922299 GCF_000325575.1 Pteropus alecto | reverse complement strand
TGCGATTACATCTCTCCCCCATGGTGACTTAAACACATCAGAAACTCTATATAAACTTGTGGGTTGATTAAAAGTGTGTTGGAAGAGCAGACTTCCTATTGCTGGTATTACAGCTGCCAGTGTTTCTTTTTTCTTTTTTCTTTTTTAAACCTAGGCTGGGTTTCTTTTAGGAACCCACAGTCTTCACTTTCTCATGGCTTTGTCTCCATCCTCACTTGTACTTCCTTCCATTGGCAGCACTTTAAAAATATGACTCGGAAAAAAGGGAAATCAATTTAAACATGGCAGTAGCTAAAGTTGTCAATAAATTTCCATTAATCTTTACTTCTATATGTTGTAATAATATATTTATTTCAGCTCTTGGATAAAAAGAATCCCTTCTTTTTAAGAGTTCTCCAAGAAACCCCAAAAGAGAACAGCACATCAAAGTAGAGCACAGACCATCATCCATTTGTTCCATTTTTTTCTATAGTAAAAGAGTATGTGAATTATGCCTCTGCGATGGTTAATTTTAGATGTTAACTTGAATGGATTATAGGTTGCCCAGATATATAGTTACATTTTATTTCTCGGTCTGTCTGTGAAGGTGTTACTGAAAAAAATTAACATTTGAATTAGCAACATGAGTAAAGCCGATCACTCTCCCTGGTGTGTGGTCATCATCCAGTCCACCAAGGGCCTGAAGATAACAAAAAGGTGGAGGAAAGGTGGACTCACTGGGTCTCCGAATGACTGCGTGAGCTGGGCCATCTATCTTCTGCCCTTTGTGCCCCTAAGTCTCAGGTCTTCAGACCCAAGACATCAGCTCTCTAGCATCCAGGCCTTCAAACTACACCAGCAGCTTTTCTGGGTCTCCAGCTTGCAGATCATGGGACTTCTTAGCCTCTATATCTCATGAGTTAATGTCAATCAATCAACCAATCAACCAACCAATTCTATTGGTTCTACTTCTCTATAGAACCCTGACTTATATAGCCACAGATGTTGTCCCAGCATGGGCACCATCTGGGGAGGGTTTTCTGGAATGGGCAACATCTGCTTGTGTAATCCAAGAAGCATCCAAATACCCTTCTCTACTAAAGATCTCTTCTGCCGTCCTGCCAGGCTTTGAGAGTCCTCCAGTCACCTCTCCTTTGGGCTAGAGTCCTGAGTGTGTCATTAGAACACAAATACCTCCCAATATCCCAAGGTTTTGCTGCAGTCAGTGTGACCTTGCAAATTCTGTTTCTATGTTCCAGTTTTTTCATCTCTATAAAAAGCAGTGTGTGCTAGATCAAGTCTGAGACTTCTTTAAATGCAACCTTTTATGATTGCATTTTACTACCTTCCATGTATTAATCTGGTGAAGAAGCTTCAGTTATCCAGGTAGATTTCTGAGAGATAGCCCTAGGGCACAGGGCATTGCACAGGGCATAGCTGTTTGACTCCATCACCACTGTCCCTTAGTGTCCCCAGCCTGACCACCTTTCAGGGTCAAACTCCTGCTTTGTCTACTAAGTAGGATGATGCTCAGCAGCAACGAGGTGTTTAGTCATGAAGAGAAGGATACTCAGATCTAATAAAGCCACAGAAAAGGGACAAAGGTTTCTAAATATAGGCATACACTGGCAAAATGATGGAAAAGTTCTTATTCCAAGGTTCCAAACTGAAATAAACGAACAAATAAAGCCCAGAACGGCAAATGGACTCTGTTATACGTGCAGCAGACTGCGCTCTGGGTGGGCATGGAGTTTCTGATTTTTCTCTTAATCCCTGGCACCTAGCACAGCCTGGTATATCATAAGCACACTATAAATGTTTATGGAATGATTGAAAGGTGCATTCCAGTGCCGGCAGGGTGGGAGTTCCTGACTGTGCACACTCTTGGTAGCCTGGGTAAGGAATAGCCCCAGCTTGGCTTTAAATGTAACACCTTCTTAAGGTGGTTGGCAAGGAGTGGAAAGTGAGAGTGTAGGAGGGATGTCACCATGGGTTTCCCAAAGGTTCTCCATGGCCTTTATTTGACCTTAGGAGTGCTGCTCACAAAGCGGGGTAAGCTGATTCAAGCTTTAGGAAAATGCACCCTTTTCAGCAGGGAATTTTCTGAAACAAGGCTCCAACGTAGAAGAAAATGGAATCTGCCATTTTTCTTTTCGTGAGTGTCTGGCTGTCTAGAAAATCCCAAAGCCTGTGCTTTGAGCATTAGCTGTGCCCAGGTGCAGCCTCGTCTTTCATTCCCATTAAAACCACAAAAGGGACTTGTAATGTGCCGCAGAAAGAATATAGTCGTAAGGTGGAATTCACACATCTGGAGGGCTTTTAATGAATGGGAAAAAAAGGGGATGGTTACCTGGCAACCTGAGTAAGTGCAAATTAATCCATTTTTATTTGATGTCAGCAGGGTGGCCCAAGTCTTCCACTTGGTTGGGATAGAATTAAAGCTGATGATGCTCTAGCAGTTTTGAGATTTTGTTTAATTTTAATTTCACTCTTATCTCTGTACTTGGCATTCATCCTCCCAGCACAAAACTGCTCTGCGCTGACTCCACAGTAGGCCTTTATTTGAAGCAGTTATTTTAACTCATGAATCTTTACAAAATGTTAGCGAGGTGGGCCAGCCCGAGTTCTATTTCCCAGTTTGAAGCTTGTGAAGATTAAGTAGTTCGGTATTAGGTTACCCTTCTGGCATTGGCCCGAAGGAAAGCAGAATTGTCAGGCTGGTAACTTTGTTTATGGCTCCCATTAATTGTGCCCTGTATATGTAGGCTGTAGCAGTCTCATGGTGTCTAGGCTTTCGTCTAAAGATAATTTATACCAAACAGTGTTAAAAATACAGTGATATTTATTTTCATTCAATAAAAAACAAAACAGTTTTTATTAAATGCCATTGCATTTTTTTGTTACATTGAGTTTTTGTTACAATAGATAAAAATGATGGTTCTACTTTATTTGTAAGGAAGAAATGATAGTTATAGGCAGAGCTAACATCTCTATACTGAATAAATTAATTTTTATTGAGGAAGGATTTTGTTAGCACAATTACGTTAATGTAACTTAACTAAGATTTTAAAGGCAGCATTAGTGACCACAGCTAATTCTGGGGTGTTGTCACATTTCGGGGGAGTCGTCATGTTCCACAGCATAAGGCAGTGCACTAAGGGTGGCAGAGCCCTGGTTCTCAACCCAGCTGCTATTCCCTCACCATCTTGAGTCTCAATGTAAAATGAGATGGTTATCCTTGATAAGCACAAAAGTCCTACCCAAGTTTTAATTCTTTGACTCCATGATATACTTAAACTGAGATTAGGAAATAACCGTATCTCTGAACTAACAGAATTAAACACATGCATGTATTTTAATTTGTTTAAATGTTCTCTTTTGGTATTTTTTTTTTATCCCTTTGGTGTTTTCTATTTATTGGAGGCAGCCTGGAGGTCCTTAACCCCTGGCTTAATTCTTTTCTCTAACTCTGAACACTGCTTGGCTGTTTTGATTCCAACAGCCACCTGACCAGTCCTGCCTCTTTGCACCATGCCACATCCCCACCCCCACTTCCTTCCTATGCTTCCCAATCAAACCTGTAAACTGAGACAAGACACGTAGGAGAACAACACTTTCCTATATGGATCTTAACATGGTTTTCCTGGCTAGAGATTTTTCCTATCAGAATAATAAAGTATTTAACATAATTTTTCTAATTCCTCTATTGTTATCATGGTTTAAAAACAAGGATGCGTGTTTCCAGATGTCCTGTTCGATAGTACCCGGGAACACATGGGAATATTTTGTAGCGGCTGACAGAGTGGGTTAGAGAAAAACAAAAACAGATGGACATAGATTAACTCTATCTGTCCCTGGTCTTGGCTTCTCTAAGAATCCTGGTCATGAGATTTTTCTCTCCTAATTTTATATCACTAGGCCAATCAGAGCTTGAACCATTCTGAGTTTGTCCAAACATTCTGTGTGTAAAGTCATGTTTCACTGTGTAAGCCTGGTGTTGGGCATATTTCATATTAGTTGATCTATAGATGGCAAGAGGGAGATCTGGTTAGAAGTGTGAATAACAGACTGACCAGCCCACCTCTTCTTTCAGTAATTACAGGGAGAATTAGTACTCAAAGATCCTCTGGATAAAACCACATTACTTTTTATTAGCCAGAATCCGACCTCCAAATCTAAAATGATCTCCTCTTACATTGAACTAAGGGGGTTCATATAACAGCCTTTTTTTTTTTTTGGTATAAGATCTAAAGGTAGATCAAAATTTATACCCACACCCATGTTTATCACAGCATTATTGATAATAGCCGAGATATAGAAACAACCCAAATGACCATCAATGAATGAGTGGATAAAAAAGATGTGGTACATATATACATTGGATATTATTAACCATGAGAAAGAAGGGTATCCTGCTATTTGCAGCATGAATAGACCTTGAGAACATTATGCCAAGTAAGACAAGTCAGACAGAGAAGTACAAATACTGTATGGTATCACTATCTTAAAAAAATCAAACGTAAAAAGCAGAGAGAAAAATAGTGGTGATCAGGAGATGGAGATGGGGTGAGGGGGAGTAAGATTGATGATGTTTAAGAGTAAAAACTTGTAACGAGTAATAAATAAACTCAAACGTAAAAAGCAGAGAGAAAAATAGTGGTGACCAGGGGATGGAGATGGGGTAGGGGGAGTAAGATTGATGATGTTTAAGAGTATAAACTTGTAACGAGTAATAAATAAGCCACAGAGATCTAATGCACAGTATAATGAATATAGACAATAGTATTGTACTATAATAATGTAATGTGATAAATACTCTTTCAATGACAATCATATTACGATATATAAATGTATCAAAATAACACACTGTACACCTTATATTTACAAAATGTAACATCAAATTTATAAAATAAAATAAAAATTAAATGAGATGTTTCAAAATAAAAATAGATAGATAGATAGATAGATAGATAGATAGATAGATAGATAGATAGATAGATAGATAGATAGAAAGAGTTGCCTTATTGGCCCTTTTCCTTTGGGTTCATATCCTGATCTTAGTCTTCCGGATCTTTACTGGATTATGAAAAGAGGCCTGAGAAGTAAACAAAAACAGATCTAGTTCCCCAGAGGGACAGAGCCTCAGGCATCTTTTCTTTGGACATCACTGGTCTAGTGACATTTCTGAGGCAAATAGGCCTCCACTCTGAACTTGGAGATGGTTCCAAGCCTATCTTACACCACCAGCCTCATGGGCATGTCTTAGATTGGATTCCTTACACAGTCTGAAATGAAGATTCTTTTCTAGTGATTTATAGAGTGAATATTCTCAGAAGAGGAAGCAGGGTAGGGCATGGAAGAAACCAAAGTAAGGAAGTTGTTAAGCCTGGACACTAGCTTCAGCCTGGTTTCTTGGGGAGTTCTTGGGACACAAAGTGCCTTGCAAAGTTGTTTTCAACATGAGGCAGAGGGCAGGTCTGGTCTTTTGTACCCCCGGGTCAATCAGTCATTGATCAGGTCTGGATGTAGCAATCTTCCACTCCTGTTTGGCTAAGAGCAATTCTCTCCAGAAGAGGGTAGCAGTGAATGCTTTGAAGTCAATAGTCTTGACTGCTTGGCATGGGTGTACCATTATCAGGGGGTCTTGGCAGAACATCACGAGCACCCATAATGGGTAGGAAAAGAGAAAATTAAGTAATCTCAAAGTTATTGCAATACAAGGAGGAAAGAGGATTCAATTTCTTCATTCCTTTTACCCAAAACTCTGCTGTTTAAAATGGAATTTTCTTGACATGTGTCAGTGCTTCTTCTTCTTGGGGGTAGTGGAGCTGGCAAGAAGGGAAATTTTGAACTATCCCCTAGGATTAGAAGGTGTGTTCAGCATTTAGATCCAAAGACTTCTACATTGGATCTTTCAGGCAATATAGAATAACAATGTGCTTTGTTCATTGTCAAGTTAGTTTTTGTTGTTGTTTGTTTGTTTGTTTGTTTGTTTTTAGGCGAAGCAAACCTTGGTTGACCTCAAAGATTGCAAGAATCTTGTCAGCTTACTATCCCTTATTTTTTTTAAATTTTTTATGCCTATAGCACCTGGTCTTCCTAGGTGGTCTCCCATTCAGGTATTAACCAGGCCTGACTCTGCTTAGCTTCCAAGATCAGATGGGATCAGGCTTGTTCAGGGTGGCATGGCTGTAGACTCAAGTTTGTTTTTAACATGAAGAATTGTAATATCTCTAGGACTTTGTCTACTTAGAATTAGTTACATCACTTTTGTCTATTTGTTAATCTTAGAAGACCGTTTTCATTCTTCTTAGCTTGATTCCAATAACAACTTCCTAAAAAGAGGCACTAGGATCCTGCTTATTGCATTAGTTTCTTTGGGGACTCTATATTTCATGGGTTGTCAAGGTATTACCTTAGTTACAGTTGGAAAATCATAATCTCTTAGAGCTTAATTATTAGTTTACAAAATTCTTTCATTTCAAAAATGAGATTCTAAAGCACGAAAGTTGAATAACTTACTCAAGTCATAGGATTAATTTGTCCCAGAGGGATAGGAAACTGGGCAGGAAACTGGATTCCATGCTATCGATTTTAATTTGCCATACTGCTACCCACTGGAGTTTTGTTATCTAAGTATATTTTTCTTACCAGTGATGACCACAAAGGAATCATTTTTCGATAATATTATTTACAGGCTTCTTAGGGAGAGGAGAGTTTTCAATATCCTCCTTCTAACAATGGAACATCCCTCCTTTTTTTTTCTTTCTCCTCCCCAAGGAGAAGAAATTATAATCCAATTGTTCAATAACAGAGAACTGATTAGGCTATATTTCCATGAATGGGAGTCATTGTGCGTTAAGTAGTCATGTATTGCCATGTCTCAATATCTTTTTATTTCTTTTCTCCTCATTAATAATCATTAAGTAGATTTTTGCTTGGGGCTGACCATGCATCTTTCTCCCTTTCCATTCAAGCTAGAACCTTGCTTTAAATTTTATATTGCATAGCTGGCCAGAGAGTCCTGAGAACCCAAGACTGAGGTTCTGGCATAAAGGAGACAGAGGCTTTGCTTAGAGTTAAAGTTTAAGCAGCTTGTCCCAACCTAACTTTATTGGAATTCAGCACTGTAGGATTTGGGGCATGGGCACATCAAATAGGAAAGTAATGCTTTGATTTTTACTTCCTTGTGTGTGTAATTTCTTTGGAAACCTTGTGAAAGAAAGAAGGGGATGATTTTCTCGTTAGGTTCAGAAATTCCTGTGCCCTCTGGTCAAATGTTATGAAATAATATAAAAATCACCCTTAATATTATTGGAGAGTGTTCTAGCTGATGCACATTATGTATTAAAGTTTAGAATGTCATAACAGATAACCTGCATCTCTCTGATCCAGCATATTATTATAATGACTAATACCATAAATATTTGTTAATTAATTGAATTGATTCATGTATGAAGGCTTTAAAGCATAGTACATTAAGCCTCATCTTCTTCTGTTAGAAAATGTATTCAAATCCAGTTCTGCATCCTATTAGTTGTAAGACCTTGGACAAGTAACCTATCTTCTTTATGACTCAATGCCCTTTTCTATGAAATTATAGTATTTACTTCAGAGGATTGTTGTAAAAATTAAATGATATCATGCACACTTGTAAGCATTTAGCGTAAATGTTAACTATCATTATTATGGTTCTAAAGATTATATACTTCTCTCAGGCATGCCTCTGCATCATGATTTCAGTATATATGTACCCAATTTGAGGGAAGTTTTGGATGAAAGGATAAATATGACATCATAAACTTAACCATCATCAACTATTGTGACTGCAGGTTTAACAATGGATCAAGTGCCATTCTTTTTTTAGATCTGTCAAAACAATTACTCCTTGGGCAGACCTGGGGTTAGGCAATTGTTTGGTGAGTACGTCTGACCTAGGCAGTTCATGGATTTCTTGAGTCTACCCATTTATAGTAATAGATGGTGGTCTTCTTTTCCCATTATTTTTGAGACGAGAGTTTCAAATTGCTTATGTCTATTTTAATCTGTTTGTATGACAATGTTTAATCTATTAATGAGCAACCTAGATGTTGGAAGCTGTCTATGCTTTAAGGATGCCAAAATACCATATTCAGTTTAGCTGGGGAAAAGTCATTATTTAGGTTCTATTTAAAGCTTGGGAGAAAAGAGAACTCTAACCAATTCTTTATATAGCCCAATGGCTGTTAAATTAATACACATCCCATAAAGGCTGTTAAATTAATAAACAGAATGTTTGCTAAATGGAAATCTGTCATTATTTTTAAAAAGTTTGAGTCATTGGATCACATAAACTAATACATTCAAGTCATTGAAAATGTCTTAAACAAAGGATTTTCCCCCAAAGGAATATGAACAAATCTTAAATAATGATGAAATTATTGTTAAATGTCATATTTCCCAGTCTAATAAATGCTTAAAATAGCATTTAAAAAATTCTCCAAATACTGCATTAAACGTAGTATTTAATGCAGTAGTCGCTACTTAAAAAAATACATGTGAAATCATACTTCTTTTTATTGTATAGGATGTTATTGTTTTAAAATTCTTGTTTTGAACACTTTTCAAGAGGTCACCAAAAACATTAGATGCCATATTTTCAAATTACAAATCTGGGTTTAGATTCAGTGAAGGAAAAGACTCTTGCTTTCTTCTCAGTTCTTCAGATTAAATAAAACAGCCCTCAGGTCCTCAATAATTGTAACTAATACTGTATTATTTTTATGTTTGTAATTTTAGATGTAATTAACCTGTGAAAGTTTATATTCCATTGTGACCGTATGTCAGTGGGCCCCATGCCAGTTCTTGGCCTTTTTACTCTCAGATCCAGTCCTCACTCACCTTCTGTTCCGATGGGAACTGATTATATTGTATTTTATAGGAGGAATGATCTGCACAGGCTGCCTTTTCTAGGCTCCCATGTCTTCTGTGTTTGTAGTGGGAGGCATTGGCTAGATATAGGGGAGTATTTATTTATGCTTTTTACAATGTTGATGGAAATAATTTTTTTGAGAAGGAAAGAAATAAATAAAAATAAAAACTAATTGCATTCATAAGTAATATTATATTTGGAGGTAATATTAGTGTACTTAGTTAATGTGTATCTGTCTGAGAGTTTGTAATCATCATGAAGACAATGATCACGTTTGTACTGATGGTAACTGTATGCCTAGCATAATGATTGAATAATGAATAACCATTTACTCAGTCATTTAACTAGTTACTATAGTGCTGGGAATCAAAACCTAAGTTGGTCAAACTTCAACACTATGAACTTTCCATTAAATTATACTGTAGCTGATGACCTTAAGATAAATTTTGAAGGTCTATATTACAAAGTAGGAAGTTATTTTCATTTTCACCTAGAAAGTAACACATCTTTTCTACTCAACTTAAATAGCAAGTTCATTGTCATGAGTATGATTACCATATTTGATTGTTCATATTGTTCATATTGATTGTTCCACATGTCAACCTAGAGAGAATATGTACCTGCATCAATGATGCATTAAAATAAAAAGAACTATTAACCACTTTTTTCATGAAATATCTTGTGCTAAACCCTTTAGAGACTATAAAGAATCTAAAACATGAGCTATTCCTTATTTCAAACAATTTATAACCAGGTTGTAGAAAACTCTATTTATACCTAAAGGATAACAATATAATCAAGTGTTTTTATTTAGTAAGACAAATGGAATAGATAGAAGAAGGACAGGAAGAATCAATGACTTTTGACATCTATTCCCAAAAATATGGCAGAAGAGATACTCCAAGAGTCATCCTCAAAGAAACAAAAAAATTCAGGCTAAAGTATTAAAATTCAACTTTGAAAATATATCACTGAGCTGGTACAAAAGAAGAGAATAGGCAGAGCTTAAAAATAAAGAGAAAGTAGAAACCCTTGGAAGAAAAAGATAAAAACACTGGCTCTTGTCCTAAAGGTCTATGCTGAATTCTGGCAATTTGGAGCTTCAGCTTTGGTAGTGGTATTAAGATGAATACTCTGTGAAAGCATCTATAGATCTAGGGATCTATCTTGAGCCACATCAACTGTGGTCCCTATAGTTGAGGATTCACAAGCAGGAAAAAAAGAGTAGATTTCAAAGCAGTATATGCATTTTTATCCAAACTTTCTTTATAAAATACATATTACATATGAAAAATACACCAAAATATTCATTCCCACATAGAGAAGTAGTGGGTGATTTTTTTAAAATATATTACTGTCTATTCTTCCAGGTTTCTTTAATAAACCTGTATTGTTTTTATAACTTAAAATGTATATATCATTTGAAGAATCTGAAGCTTGTGATAAATTGAGGAAAACAATATGAACAACAAATCTCAAACCTACCTAGTTCTTGACTAGATCATCACAAATCTCTTACCTCAAAGATCTAGTTAAAGAAAAATGTTCTCATTTTCAGGCATAAGGACTATTTTATTCATCCTGCTACATACACAAAAAGACAGGTCCTGGGAGCTCAGAGAATATTAAGAATGTTAAAAAATAAAAAATAAAAAAATAAAAAATAAAAACTAGAAGCATATCATACAAACACAGCTGAAACCCAAAGACAATAAAAAAAATCTTAAATGCAGCCAGTGGGAAAATATGACATGCTATATACACAGAAACAAATATGAGAATTTTAGCAGACTGCTTGTCAGCAACTGTGCAAGCCAAAAACAATGGAGGAATATCTTTCAAGTGCTGAAAGAAAAAAAGCTGTCAGCCTAGAATTCTATATCCAACAAATATAATTTTCAAAAAATTAAAGGAAAAATGAAGACTTTCTCAGACAAAAAGCAAATTCATAGCCAGCCAACTTGCACTACAAGAAAAAAAAAGTTAAAGAAAATTATCTAGGCAGAAGAAATATGATATCAGATAGTAACTTGGATCTACACAAAAAAACAAAGTGTGCTAAAATTGAAATAAAAAAAGTAAAAATATATTTATTTTTATTACTTTTACTTGCAGTAAAAGATAGCTGTCTAATGCAAAAACAGTAGCAAGTATGTAATAATAAAATTAAGACAGCAATTCACAAAAGAAGGAGAAAGATATTTCAGTTATACAACTGCAAGTTTCTAATGCTACATGTGAAATAGAATATTATTTGACGGTAAAATCTGACAAATTAAAAATGTATATAAACCCAGAAATAAAGTAGGTTGATTTGCAGGTAGACCTATATCACCTCAACCTCTAATGTATCTTTCTCATCCCCTCTCAACCCATTCTGAATATCCATCTGGTTCCTTTCCTAGATTTGACTATTTCCTCTTGGTTTATAGCATGACGTATTTCTCTTTGCCCAAATTTCTACTGATCATAGAATTTAAACCCATGAATCCTCTTAAAAAGATCCAAAAATGTGATAGGAAACAATTCGAATTTAGTAAAATAAATGTGACACACTCACAGGGAGAATTACAGCTTTTGAGAGAGCCAATCTTGGGCCTTCTGGGACTGCTCTGGTGAAGTTTTAAAAGCCAGTACTCAGTGGGCTGGGAGGTTACTGGGGGTTTAGGAGAAGGGAACCTTTAGGGGGAGTTGGGGGTGATATAAGGAGTGAGAAAGGTTAGAAGTGGACTTCAACCACTTCTATCAAAGGTCTGGGCTATTCTACTACTTTCTTTGTGGCCATATACTTGACAACATTATAAAAATAATTAAAAATAAGATACACTATAATAAATAAGGAAAGTTGGGAGGTGAATATATGTTAATAAAATTAGGGCAAAATTAGGGTGAATTAAAATGAGAGTAAAATAAAATGAAGAAATAACCATAAAATAGGATTTTAAATTATCCTAATGAAGATCTTAATAAAGATAATAATGCTGACATAAAAATTTATATTTGAAATAAAAGGTAAAAGGGTAGAAACTAGTAATATAAACTTAAGTTGTAAAAGCATAAAAGTAAAAACAAAAAGAAGATTAAAATAAAAGTCTAAAACTAGTAAATGGCAAAAAAGTGTAAAAGAATCAGGGAGCGAGTTTTCAAAAAGATGTTAAGAACTGAAGAAGAAAAATAAAAATAACATGACTAAAGAAATTGGTAAAACTATTTTTAAATGAAAAGCAAGACACCAAGGAAAGGATATGCAAATATGTGACATTGAGAAATACAAAGGATATGCAATCACAGGCACAGAGAGCAGATAAAGTGTAGACTGCTGTGTAAAGCTCTGTATAATTATTGACTATATTATAATCCATATTGCTAACTATTTTGCACTTTCGTAAGCCTTTTGCCTGTAGTATTATTATTTTCTCTTCTGTAATCTCTCTGCTTTTATCTTCTTTTTATCAAGTTCTACTCACATTTCATACTTGGGCTTAAATACCGCTTCTTCCCCAATTTAAATATGGGACCCCCACAAACATTGGGTTTGCAAACTCTAGATGTGGCATTCCAGAAGTAATTCAATAATATTAGAAATCTGACTCTCATTCAATATGTTGAATCATTAGCTTACAGCATGACACACAATCTTCATCTATTCCTTACATGAGTGTTTCTATTGGCGAGTGTAGTAGCTTTTGCACTGACTCTGTAATCCACTTACTTCATTAGAATTCTAGCATCAAGGGTGAGTTACTTAAGTTCTGACCTGTGTTTCCCATTTTATAAATGAAATAAAACTAATACCTATCACGTAAGGTATTTGTAGGGTTTAATTAGGTTGTTGCGGGGATTAAGTAAAATGATACATGTAAGATACTTAGCTCAGTCCCTGGAACAAAGTGAACTTTTAACAGACAGGGTTGTTAAAATTAGTGAGTCCTGAATCATTTTAGGGCTTTGAGGAGGATATTGCATGTTCAATGTTTCTTTATGTTTGAATTTATAAATTATATAAAATAGGAGCTTTCTTTCATAATGTTTGCATATCAGCACCACTAACTGAGCTATCGTGATGTAATTCTGGCAAACCACTTGGGTTTCCTAAAATGAATAATCAAGAGAGCTAGATCCTATGATTCTATTGAGCTATAAGGTTAGTAGAAAACCAGTAGAGATTCTGGAGTACTTTTCCTGGTGTCTGATATGCTTCGACTCAATGTCAGCTGTCCTAAGTATATTTGAGTTAATTCTGTACAGGAACCACTCTGATTTGAGAGAATACTGAGTAGCAGTCTCTGCTAGTGGAACACTTGTATGATTGTCTTACCTGTCTTTCACCCTTTTTTTATTACCAGGTTCAGGCTAAAGCAGAAGTCTGTACAGGACTCAGGATGCGGGCCTGACACTGGCCCCTCTGTATAGGGTCATGAGAGGCCCCCAAATCTGGAGCAGAAATGGGTTTGTGAGTTGGGAGAATATGGCTGAGAGGAGTTGAGAGACTCCGCCCCCTCGCCCTCATGTGGATTTGAGGGTTTCCATCTTCCATCAGACCCATGTCACAACTCTTTTGATTTGCCCTTTAATTTACACATATGATTTGCTTTAAAAAGAATTTGATCTTGAATTAGTTTGGGGGTCTGAAGGTATCTTAAAATTTCAGTCAAATATTAGCAAAAGATAATATTTAATGCCTTTAAATTTTTTTAACAATGATAGCAGCTTATATTTATAATGTATTTACTTTTTAATCAAGATATTTCTGTGAGATAGAGGAAAGACTTGACTACTTTGTTTTATAGAGGAATTTAGTCATTTAAAGGTCTAGTGACTTACATATGCCCAGATCCCTGAGCGATAAACTGTAACATTAAATTCAAGAGAATTCAAACATTGTGTATTTGTTTTTCTCACCTTCTTAAGAGGTCACTACAAAAGTTTAAAAGGATATTGTTTTTATATCTTCATTATCTAGAGATGAATACTTTCTTCCTCTCTCTCTGGCTCTGTCTCTCTCTTATTAATAAAATTCCTTCTAGAAGAATCTATATTCTGGTCTACAGTGACCTGTTCTGACATCTGATTTTCTTTAGAGAGCATTTCCTTTCTAGAGTAAAATGTTCTGAAATCTACTTACCTAATTATTTAAACAACCACTTACAAATATAAAACATGGTCAAGTTATTAAAGTCATAAGACAGGGGAAAAAAATCCAATCAGTATAAGCTCTCCTATTTTCAAGTGTTAAATGGCTATTTATAATCTTTGTTACAATCACTACCATTATATTACCAGCACTTTTTTATAACACCTTATGAAGCTTGCCTGTTTCCAAGAATGGTATTATAAGTATAACTCTTTACTCTACTCTCATTATAACAAGAGGAGGTCAATGGTCTAAAGGGTGGTTTCCTATTATGAACGGATAAAAACTAAAATCAATAAATCTCCAGATCATAAATGTTGCTACAGTCTGGCAAGGTTGAGAAAATTATGAGCCGAGCCTCATGATGTCTGGATATTGTAGCTTGTAAATTTCTACATACATATGTATGTGGTTATGTATATACTTGCTTCTGGGCCCTTCCTAGAATTTGCTGAGAAATGTGGTAGAATTTTGTTCAGTTTGGTTCTGGGATCATTGAGAAAATGTTGGTACAATATACCCAGTGAATATATCCAGTAAAAAATGAATGTATGCAACTAATTATCTGGTAAAATGTTCCTAAGATTATAAAGTCACATTTTTCCCTTTTGAATTCATTACTTTGATCAGGAAACTAAAATAGGAAATCATTTGCTTCCATTGTTCAATAAATTATGAATTTTGAGATTAATTGGCAAAGCTTTTGCCTTTGTTATAAATGTTCACATCGAGTGGTGATAATTCTAATAGTTCCACCAGAATAAGAGAGATCACCAGAAACATAATAAATTGACTTAATTAAAGACAATATATTTAAATTATTACATAGTTCAGCATTAATTTTTAGGCAGTGTTGCTTAGTGATTAAGTGCAAGGCTACTGAAGCCAAATCATCCATTCAATTTCTGCCTCTGCCACCTAAGAACAGTGTGATCTTGGGCAAGAAACCTAATCTCTCTGTGCCTCATTTTCTTTATCTGTAAACTGAGGGGTAATATAAGTTCCTACATAAAGAGCTGTTATGAGGGTTAAATGGGTAAATAATTATAAAGAGCTTTCATACACAGTAAGCACTATGTATATATGTGTTGGCTATCTTATTTACATAGAAATCTTACAAGTAGCCAAACACCAATAAAAGAATGGATATTAAATGCATAATCTCAATTTCTCTAAAGTGGACAATGACAACTCATCTTAGAAGCGGCTTCAGGAATCTGAGTGGGTCACTATAGAAAAAATAAAAAGCTATATGCTAGATGTTTTTCTAGGTATTGAGCCTATAGCAGTGAACAAAACAAATATATACATAACATCAGGTAGTTGGTGTCAGAAAGAAAAATTGGGCCAATCAGAGGATAAAGCATGATGAGGAGATAGAAATTGAGATCAGAAAAAACAGAAGCGGATTCACTACCTAAAAATATATCGACCTCCATTAAGCTCCATATATCACTCTAATTAAGTCTCTTGATACTCCAAAAAGTACAGTGAGAGATGCCAGGGCAAAGCATGAAAAGGGGGGAAAAAAAAGAAAAAAAGGAAACACAGACTAACAACAGTGAAAGTGTTATAAACTATACTATAAAAATTGTAAAGTTTCTCTCAATGAGTGTTTTATATCAATAGGGCTATGGAAGAGAGAAGTAATAAAATTATAAAGTTTTATAGAACATATTAGGGCTATGGTAGATGAGTCTTTTACCTATTCAGAACTCAATATATATAAATTCACCTCTCCAGAATTCAGCTGAGATTTAGGAATTCATATCTTCACTGAAAAGTTGCTGAAAAGTAGTGATGGGAATCCCATAACCCATATAATAAAGTTCATGCTCATTCCATATATTAAAGTCCATTGACTTTACCTTCCAGAAAACTGACAAAACAGAGATTTCTCAATCCAAAATATATTACATATAGCAATTAAGGATGGGAGGAGGGCATTAAATTCCAAATTGACAGCATAAAGAGACTACTGACAGCAAGAGCTGACAAAGTGAAAGAACAAAAAAGCAAAAACAGGCACTCCGAAAGAACAAATGTGCAGGTGCGAACACTTCTATAGCCTTCGAATAGAATACTGTCTTACCCTATAGCACATTAAGTGATAGTCAGATGGCTAAGACTAAATCTTAAAAAAAAAAAAAAAAAAAAAGAGTTGAAAGTGGTGAAAACTGCTTAAAAAGGCAGGTGATGAGTTCATTAAGCAGTAAAGAAATATATTCTTCTGTCTAGATACAAATCATGTAGCATGACTCCTAAATATATGAGGCTTTCATGTAACTACCAATAGAGACATTGGAAACATGTTCCATAATTTCACTGGGACCTTTGCAGATAGTGTTATGTACATGCCAAATTATGCCTACCAATAACTCAAAATGGGGAAATGTGGAGAGATCTTTTATAACGCCCTCAAGAAAACCTATTATTTTGATTGGAGGACATTTTCCATATTGTGGGAAGTTCAGGATGGCTTCTTTGGTTTGGAAGCTACTAAAATCAGTGATCAAGTTTCCACTTCATACCCCATTTCTACCTTAACATCGCCCACCCTGATTTCCACCAGACCCTTTCTAGAAGATGGGTTAAGGCAGGGGCTGTTAAAACGGAAACACAGTTATCAGAAATAGCCATCCTGTTCCCAAGGATTTGACATCATCATTCACTAAATGGTCAGCCCCATAATTTGCAGGCAGCACTATTTGCAAAACACCCTTCTTCCTAGGACAACAAAAGGGATCAGTTCTGGAAAGACTGCTGAAGACATGGGTGCTCATCTTTCTTACAACTAGAATGCACCTTCTATGATCATGTGAAGGTCCACAAAATTGAGGATTCATAAGACTTTTACATAGAATTTTTAATGTTGCAATATTATTACAATTCTCTTTCTCCCATAAATACGTTAAGAACATTACTTCCTATATCCTCATCCACACGCCTAGCCACTATTTTTCCAAATGCATGGAGGAAATCTCAGAATTTATTTTGATAAGTCTGTGGTCAGCATTAGTTCGCTAAAATACAGTGGGCAGCCAGAACTGAGAAGGCCAAGGCAAAACTAGATTCTATAAGTTGGGGCATGCCCTGCCAGAATACGCCTGACTTATTCAGTATCCGGTAGCAGGGAGTTACAGTGGAATCCAGTATCGGAATATAGGCAAGTGGTCCAGAAATTCAACACGCAGGTTTTTGGGGTCTGGAAAAAGATGAAAAGCCTAATTTGGAGGCAATTCAGGTACTGGTTGGAAAAGCCAAGGAGTGGATCAAAATTAGATAATGGCCAAGGGACAAACAGAAGTTAGAGGTCAAAGCAATATAGCAGATCTTTCTCTTTCAAGCAGGCAAATATCTCATTTCAATAAGTGACAGATATATTTCTATGCTTTGGTTTTTTCTTCCCTTAACTCCCCCTTTTTTGGCATGAAAAACAAGTCTTCTGTGAGACGATATAGTTGGCAAGTGGGAGTGGGCAGACATCTCAGGGGGACTTTTCAGAAGATTATCCATTTTCATAAATTATTCTCAAATTGCTCTATCCATTTTAACAAGTGAAGAATCATTTAGGAATGTATTTGATCATCAAAAAAAAATTTTCTAGTGCTTTTTGTGTTTAGAATGAATAAAAGTTAATGGAAAATTTATTAAGGTTGACAGTCCACTATGAACTTCAATGTACTGCAAGCTGAGCTGGCAAAATACTCTTTAACGGGAAAGAGAAATAGGACAATGGAACTAACCTATCATATCACTTCTCAGTGACAGCTCTCCTGGGAGAGGCTTTGTCAAAACCTGTTTGTCATGTGCTCTGGGCTCTTTGATGGTTTTCTTTCTTAGCTTTGGACTCCAGGAACGTATTCAAGATATAATTTAACTCTACTACATAACATCTGCTATGGGGTTTCAAAACCACAAAGCAAGCACATTTAATGATTCAAAGTTCACAGCTTTATCAACAGCAGCAACTGTTCACAATCAGAGTCAACATGCCATCACCACATGTTATTGACGTGATTGTAAATAGTGCTGATGATAAAAAAATTCACATGGTACCTTCTCCAATGATCCAATGATCTGTTTTTCAAACACTAATTAATAAATCCTCTCTGGACCAGTGTGAAGAAATACTATAGCACTTTAGTTGGTTGGTTTTACAGGCAAGCGTGTTAAATGACTTTGCTAACTTTTTCCACTCACCACTCTTGTTATCTTTCAACTCCTTCCATTGCCCCAGTTCATGTGCTTCCTGAGGCTGAGTATTTAATGTCAGAAAAAAACACATGCAGTATGACATTCGGATGCAGCATTTTTGAAATGTATATTCAACAGTATAATGAGATGATCCATGCAAAGATTTGTCAAACAAACTTGGAGTTAATGCATCCTATATCCTCCTTGGAGAGTCACAACTAACATTATCATATTAAAGGCTTTAAGTATTTCTATAGCATGGGTTTCTTTTCACTTGAAGCTGAGATTTCAGGAGAAGGATAAAAGAACCTATGAAAAATTGAGAAGTGAGAAGGAATATGGAAAATTGGATAAATGATGATTGGGTTTGAAACGACAGGTAAATGTAAGAGAAATGCAGAGTCGAATGAAATCCACCCATGTTCAAAAATGCTTAAAACAATCTGTATTTCCTTGTAGAATATGAATGCCTTGCATTGGGAAGCGATTTGAGGTAGGCTTCTGGCTCTGATATTAATTAACTAAATGATACTAAATCACTTAATCTCTCTGGGATTCCTTTTCCTCATCTTTAAAGAAGATAAAGTTTTAATCTTATTTCTGTATGTTTGTTTTTTTTTTAAAGATACTTGAAAGCATCTTAATTTTTTTTTTTTTTGTAATGGTCTAGTACGACCTTTCATCTTATATGGAAGCAGGTAGTACTCTCATGGACAAAAACCATTTTTATCATCTTGAAATTTCAAAAAAAATTGAAAAGTCACCTTGGGAGAGTACAGTGTTGTCATTATCTCTTAGTGACTTTATTTTATCACAGTCCAGGCTGTGGTCCTCAAGTTAGCAGCTGCAAAACTTTGCTAGTGTGTCTACTTTCAGGAGCATACTCAAATTCACAGAACTTACAGAGATGTGTGTATAAATAAGGCATTAACTTATCATTTTACAATGAGATCTATAAGCACCTATGGCAGCTTTGTGAGTGTTTTGTCTCCTGCAGCATCTGGGAAAGAAGCTACATCTCACCAGAAGAGGTCTTGGGGTCCATGGACTCAGAAGGCACAGGGTTTGTTTTGTAACTCAGGTGTTTGGTAGTAAGGAACCATGACTATCTAAAAGAGTAAACTTAGTCTTGGGACTATCAAAGTCTTTGTCGACTTCCATTTTTTGTGTACGTATAAATCCCTATAATGAGGTCTTACCCTGGCTCTGGTCTGGGAGATAGTCTATCTTCCTTAAAGTCTTTTTTTTTTTTTTTAATATCTTTAAGCTCTTCCATTATTTTTTAGTTACAGTTTAACTCTCAGAAGGCAATTCTACCTCCCTCCTTTAAAGCCAAGATCTTTGTAGGGGTTGGAGACATTTTTGTCACCCTCATGTATCAACCACATCTGCTATTTTCTGGAGGAAAACAACTAGAAGACTTCTGTAAACCTCAATCAAAATTTTCACTTGTCTCATGCTTAAATATGATGATGATATTTGTAAAGGGCTTTGCTTCAAGCCTGGAACATAGTGTTTAGTAAATGTCAAACTGAAAAAAAAATACAAATAAGTAAATAAGAACCACCTGCAGGGGTTTGAAGATTAAAGGAAAAATATTCTTTGCCAGCTTTGCTATACTATTATCAAAAAAAAAAAATGTAGATAAGACAATTTTTGACCACCAGTTACCTTATCATTAAACTGAGAACAATCTCTACTCTAATAAATTATTCTAAAGAGAAAATCAAATGACGTACAACATTATCAGTGTGCTTGTCAAGTGAAAGATACAGCTATTAAATTTGTTGGATGCAAGACCATCCATCAAATATAGATGGTATTGGGAAGCTGCGAACAATAAGAAAAATCAATGCATGTTAGAATGATCCAAAGTGTTGAACATTCAGGACCGTTTTGGATCAATGCACAGTTAATGGGAATATCAAATCAACATTAAGCCTTGAGTTGGTCTTTCTGGTAAACTCTTAATAGAGAGGTGAAAACAAGTGAACTATGTTGTCTGTGGGAGGCCTCATGATTAGATTGTGATGAATGTGGCTGTTAAACATTTAGGCAAAAAGATTTGCAGCTTTCAGTGCCACGGGGAACAGCTTTCTCAGTGTCCTTACCCAGTCAGGAGATACAAAGCAAACTTGGCTGCTGAATAATTTCATGTAATTGTACCCTAGAGAGCTGAAATATACAGGAAGGAGGTCTTTTGTGTACAAGTACCCATTTAAAAAAACTACAATGGAAAATGAATACATCTGTTGGTGAACGCTTACCTGCAATTATCTTTAGCTGAAATTTCCAAATGTTGAATATAATGAAAATTCCCTGGGTGGAAAATGTCCCTGGTTAGCTTCAGTAGCTACTCATTACTCTCTAAATGTTCTTACCAGGCAAACTGAGCAAAAAGAAAACTCTTTTATGAAAATATTACCTGTAAAGCACAGGAGCAGGGTGGCTGGTCTGCTGAAGGCAGTAATTCCTCCAAAGGGCCTTGTGATTTTGTTGGGGTGGAGGGTTTCACTCCCTCACCTGTCTGAGCCCTTCATAGGCATCTGCTTGATTTGGGGGAACCCTCCTGCAGTCTTCTAAACTAGAATAAATTGGCATGGGAGACAGTTTCAGGTAAACAATTAGGATTTTCTCTCAGGAGAA
>NW_006494614.1:12749672-12901378 GCF_000325575.1 Pteropus alecto | reverse complement strand
AGAGTGTAAATATTTTACACTACACATTACACATGTGTCATGCTTTACAACTGCTCATTAGCATACACAATAGACCAAGGGAGTACTCCAAGCTATTACCCTCCTGTGATAGAGAGGAAACTAAATAGGAAAGAAGCTGCCCTTGGCCACACTCTATGTCAAAGATAGAAGTGAGACTAGCTGCACTTACTCATGAACTGAGACCAAAGGCTTAAGAAAACTAAATAATTACTTAAATGCTCACAGGGAGCCCTAGGCTTCAGCTCCTTCTCTCATGCAACTCCTTCCCTCAACGCTTTGTTGGAGTTTCTCCCAGTCATTGCATAGAATTGGTCCCTCTACGAAATTTCCAGGGAACGCCTCAACTCTCACTGCTGTATCTGGCTCTGTTTCCCAAGTTGGATGCCAAGATTCTTCGCTTATCCTAATTTTGTTGTTGTTGCTGGTTTCCTTTCCTTCCTCCCCCGATTCTACCTTTGGGTGACTGTGGGAATCTCTTCATGTTTTATCCTTTACACTCCCTTTTTTGTCATATTATCTCATCACTTATTACTATATTCCTTCTTAATTATTATATCCAACAGTCTTCTGCCTCTCTTACCATTCTCTTCAGAAATATTTAGTGATCTGGAGGAAAAATGCCCACACTCTTTACTTGTAGACAGCCTCTTTTGTATCCATTTATCTCAATCTCTTAACACTGACCTTCTGAAAAGCTGATCTTAGTATATGTACTCAAATAAATTGACAAAATAACCTAAATGTACAAGAATTAAAGAATGGCTTAATTTAGGATGCTGCAACTCAGTGGAATATTTTAAGTGACTGTAATAAAAATAGAGAAATATAAAAAAAATTTGATAAAATATTAAGTGGAAAAATACAGTGCAAATTATGTTTATTATGATTCAATCAATTTGTATGCCTATGGACAGAGATTGAAATGGAATATGTGAAACAAGAATATAGATGATTTTGGTGGTGAGATTATCAGAACTTTCAAATGTAAAACATTTTAGTAAAGTTGTCATACTCTTTTGATAATAATCCTCATTTTGACCCAGTCTCTGATTTATCCCTTTTCCCTACCAAAATTATTAGTAAATTTAGTAACATGGCTTTCTCAATTTTAGATTGAGATTTCTTTCAGTTCACAATTTGGAAAATCTACAAATTCCATCTCTGAATAAAAGTAATTATCAGAATACAAGATGAATTACTATAAGGAAAAATTATTAGTTAGGTTAAATTTGTGAATAGAATTTCTAATCAGTTTTCATTTTTTTAATAATTCAGACTTAAAAATTTTTAGTTCACTAGTCAAATTTAAAAGTTACCTGAAGTAGAAAGAAAATTTGTTTTTCTTATTGCCTTTTTCTTCCTTTAGAAAACAACACACTCTGTGAATGGACAAGAGGCCAGAAGCACCAGAAAGGAAGGTGGGACCTGCTCTCTGAGTAGCAAGATGTTCTACTCTTACAGTTCATTTGTTCTGTACCTGCAGGATTAGGTGTCTTTCAAAGTAGCTGTTTAAAAAAAACAAATGTTGCAGTTTAGGGCCTATGAAAAAACTTCCTTAGACAAAAGTAGTGCCTTGTTTCTCTTCTGGAGAAACATGGCATAAAATGCTTCAGAACTAATTTTTATCTAACTGTTGTTCTTTTGCTGTTGTCATCTATGTCCTAATATTAACTTTCTCTGACTCTGCTGTGTGGTCTCTAGAAGTGTGCTCGAAGGGTGCCCCTAGGGTTTGGTCCAGCGCCTTCAAAAGACAGCAGCTGGCCCTAGTTAACAGGTCTCACTTCCTTCAGTTCTGTGTTGCCTGCCTCTTGGCTGGAGGCTTGGGGATTCAGGCACTAGAGACACTGAGTCTGATGTTGAGCATCAAACTGCTTGACTGTCTACGCTCAAGATAGGGGTAAGGCAAAACTCTCTGGGTTTTAAGCTTTCTCAGAGGCTTGGGATTTTAGTTCTGGGTTCTGTCTTGTTAGAGTGTTAATTCTGAGAATTCGAGAGTGGCTCATACCACGAGTGCGGTGCCTCAGTGCCAGAGCTAAGCTTGCCCTGAGCTGAAAATGGAATGGTTCAACACTGCATGCAGGTTATTAAAGATTCTGCTTACTTTACAATGGTCTGTTAACAGTGCTAATGTCTTTAACATGTGCAGCCTATTGACTTTTAAGTAACATTTTATTGAAGTAACTGCTGCGCTTATTAGCCCGTAAGATTTACGCTTCATTTTCAGTCCTGAATCTGGGGGAAGGGGCAGCCTTCCCTTAAATGGTGAGGCAGGAGTATTGTGAGATAAGAGATGCTCAGTGTGAATGGGAACATCTGTGGTGCAGTAGAGTTGGGAAGAAAAGCAGCAAGTCTCCTAGGATTTGGAGTATGCTAAAAGGTCATAGAAGAACAATCACATCTTCATTAATAGGACTAAAATTTGGAGAAAAAAATATTTGCAGATGTGGCCAGTGTGAATGGCTTATGTCGGGGTTGTACTGCTTTATGGTGTCAGGTGGATAGTTAATTTCAAAGAGTGTGAAATTTCACATAAAGGAACATACAGAGAACCGTCAGGACTGACACCCAAATATTCCATGCTGCTTTTAGTTAGGCATTTTGGAACAATAGAAGACTTGCCCATGTGAAATCTTTTCACTGCTGCTGTTACCTCCTGAAACGCAGAGAACAATGCCACCTCATGTATAGATCGTTGTGCACAAAATAAGTAAATGTATAAATCTACTAAAATCTAGAAAAAACATTGCAAGAAAGACTAGTTGGCATTCACTTGACCCCAGGAATTTGGGTTTATCAAATAGTTAACTGTAGGATATAAAAAGAAACTGTAGTGCTTTTAAAATAAAATTCGATTTTATATTAAATGTGTTAGAAATATGTTAGGTATGTAAACAGCTGAATACCTGTATAGTTTTTCTTTTCTTTTTCCTTACTGCTGAGGAAAACAGTTATCATACATATAAATGTGAGTTTATTTAATAAAAGAATCTTTCCGCATAACCCCGTATTAATGACTTCAGTACAAATGAAGGGAAATGAAATCTTCAGGTGACTCTACTGAAGCATATAGAATGCAGAGAGCAAAAACCAGTTTATAGGATTGGTGTAAATATGACTCTCACAATGATCTGAAGTTTTCTGGCCTATGGACATGTTTATCATTTTTAAAGCCACGGCTCAGAAATCAGCTTAAGGACAGAACACAAGGAATAATTTTCTCATAACTTTTCCAGATCGGAGATAAAGCTTTCTTGAACATTTATGGTAAAAACTAAAAGACAGATAAGAACCCACAGCTAACTTGGGCCAGTACTATTTCTTCTGCTTTGAGACATGTCTCTTCCTTTCTGAGAAATCTCATCACCCATGCTCGAACTGATGGAAGAGAATTGTCTGTCATAGCTATGGAGCTTAAATTACCAGCTTTTCAGGTCTGCTGAGACTTTGAGAAATGTACTAATATATTCACAACAGGAGGAAAGTGCCAACAGAAACAGATCCTGAATTGGTTCCCAAACAGGATGACAAAGAATGTCCACCAGACCACACACAACTCAGCCCCATTGCATGGGGCCCCCTGCAATATACACTTGTTTTCCTTTGCCTACCTATCAGCAGCCCGGGAGCACTTCACATGGGGACTAGATGGCTCCTGCCACTTAATTAAATTTTGCACTTAGCTCAGTGACTCAGAATCTGTGTTGTTAAAAAGTATATATTTCTTCCAAGCAGTTCAGTTTCCAAGGGATGTTTCTTTTAAGAATAAGTAAAGGCAGTGGGGAATAGGGACAGTGTGCAAATAGGAGAGTTAAATTTATGTTCTGAAATTGCACACTGGTGTATATATCATCTATGCATAAATTGCATATACATCTCACATTATTTTAGAGCAGTTTTTTAATTGTATGAATATTGTTTAAGAAAACAAAGTGTTAAAGTAAAGCTAAGATAACCTCTCTATTGCAAAAGCCTGAAAAGTCAATACAGATTTAATAAAGTCAGATTCTAGTCTGCTGTTTTCTGAAGAGATTGTGAAATCATTGAGGCTGGCATCAACTGGGAGGACTTTTCTTATTCAGATTATAGACCCTGAAAACTCTTGATCCTAACCAGAACAAGTGAGCAAGGCAAAGCTCCACCTAAAATGACTTAAAAAGTCCTGAAAAGCTAGCTGCCTTCCTAAAATGTAACCACTACAGGCACAAAAATGAAACGCTATGTACTAGAAAACATCCGTGGTGTCTTATTTAACTTCTGATTAGTTGTAGATATGCCCTGTGTGAAAATGATTGATATAAGGCTGAAAGAGATTGGTGATTATAAATTCGAACATTTCAGAATCTTTATATGAGTTTTTTCGAACTTGGTTAATGCTTTAGTCCCAACACCTTTAATAAAATCAAGGTGACAGACCATGAAAACATTTACTTCAGAGCTACAAGTAAATCTGATACTATTGTTGAAAGATGCCTGGGGGCACGTGGACTAGTGATCAGCAGAAGAGAAGGCCAGAGCGATGGTGGAGGTGTGCAGTAGCTCTGCCTGGGACCGCAGGATTCTTCAGAACGACTGCGGGACTTTGAAATTTTAAACCTGCTAAAAGGGAAGACGCTGGAGAGCAAATCCAATGCCGATCACAGGGAAAAAAAGTGTTAACCAAATGCAAATTTATTTTCTCATAAAAATCAGATTTTTTTTTTCTGATTGTAAGTCAAATGTCATTTCATAAATTAATGCCTGTGCAACAAAGAGGCTGAAATGTGACCATGGAATTTTTTCACATTACAGTTCACAGCTCACACTTCATCCACCATCACACCCAGACCCTGAAAATGCAAACGACAATTTCACAGCCAACTAGAATATTAATTGTTAGATAACATAATTTTATTAGACTTTCAAATAGTGTATTTTGTAAAACAACAAGTAGTTTCGTAACTTCCTAGATGGGAATGAGGGAGTAATAAAACTTAGATCATTTTAGGGACCTGAGAGATTTCTATTTAGCAATCCTAGTATCATCTAAGAAAAGAATAGGTTCTGATCCATATACATTATCATGTTTCCCTTGTTTTTAATGGCTAAAACTAGATTTAAAAAAAAAATCAGAGCGTATTTATTTTATAATGCTGGGATCAGTGTTGATTTCTGAACATAATCTTTTTTATTTTCTACTGTGTTGTGATAGCTTTCTGAAAAGTCCCTAGACGTAGTGAAGTTTCAAGATACTGCACTCCAGAGATTTCAGAATGCCAAATATTTGGATATTTCCCAAAGAATGATTACTGTGGAGAGAGAATTGAGGTCTGTTGTTGCACAAGCAAAAAGAAAGTGATTGCATAGGAGAAAAAATACTTTTTCTTTGAGAAAATGACCAGAGTTTCCTATTTCACTGCATCAAATTAAGTCTAAAAAAAGCTATTGTAGCCATTGTTCTCACATGACAAGAAAAATAATTTTTTCTTACAGTATTATTATGGCAAAATTTAGTCAAATTGTATAACATGGGCTATATCTGAAAAATAAATAATCTACATACAAATGAAAATGTCACTTGAAACAAATAAAAACAGTTGTTTTACAGCGTTTACTTTAAAATTTTTGAATAGTCAAAATGTGGGAGGTTATTTCTAAAATTAAGTCCATGCAGATGCTGCAAAACTGTCTTAAATATGAACTACTACATATGTTCATAGATCATTCCCATCCCTTCCTCTCTCACACAATTTAATAGCATATTATGTAATTCTATTGGGAGATTGGATCTCCATTATGTAGAAGTATAGGTTTTCTCTCCAGTTAAAAGTGTTTTAATTTAAAGCAATAGTATATTAAGAAATTCTATATTAGATGAGTAATTTTATTGATAAAATTTTGTACTAGCATTTCTTCTCTTGTCCTTCAAATTCTGTGAAAATTTTGTCAAAGTTGTAATCAAATATATAGTTTCTATAAAATCATGTTTTCTCTTTATGTTGCTAATTACAATAGGTATTATTAACTAAAGAAAATGTGTTCTTTCATTATTATCCTCTAATTTGAAGATGATTTTAAAAATTCATTCCTCTCTGTGTGTATGTGTATATATGAAATCATGCTGTTTGTAAGAACAAAGCATTTCATATAATTTATCTAGGAATTTAACGTATCTGTTGGCTTTAAGTTAAAAATAAATGAGAATAATGAATGATTTAGAGTAATGAAAGAAAATAACCAATAAAAATATATTTCTTATACAATCCACTAGAATCATGACAATTCCTTTGTAAAAAGTTTATTTTTATTGTTAATTGTATTAAGGCAATTGTATGAATCGCTCTAGACATTGGAATCTTATAAAGACTTAATGATTCTGCATTTCAACACCCACTTCTTAATTTAAAAAAAGACATTAGATTACTCCACCCTCCATAGTTACTTAAATCACAGAGCCCATATGGCTTTCAGCAGTATCCATGGCAAACACAGTCACAACATAAACCTATAGAAAGCTTTATCATTTTTCAAGGCATTTTCACAGACAAAACCTTGAGAGGTGGGCAGAATTTCCATGCTGATTTACAGATAAGAACCCCAATACCTGGGCTGTATTATAGACCAATTAAGCCAGAATCTCTGGGAGTAGAACACAAGCTTCTGTATTTCTTTAAGCTCTCCGGGTAATTCCAACATACAAAGTTAGGAACTTCTGGACAAGGGTGCAATTGGAGACTAGTCATAGAGACACTGGGTTTTCTGGACTAAACCAGAATCTTTGGGTTTTATCTGTTCAACAAATCTAATATTCTGGGTTTAGAAACAGAAACATTCCTTGCTTCGTCAGCTCATCCATGCAAGTCTCGTTGTTTGACTCTTACACATAATTTCTGCCCGTACTTTGTGCCAACTCTCATCTGTAGGAGTAGAGTTGAACAGAAGGATTTAAAGCAGGACTTGATGGAAACGTACGAGATAAATCAAGTTCCAACTTGACGACCTTGTTAATACAAGAGCATTCTTTGTAATGGGGCTAGATCTAGACATAACCTCTTGTCTCCAAATCTTAATTAAGTGAAGGTTTTAGGCAATGTTGAGGACACTATATTGCTGGAAGAATACTTTTCTAAAATGCCTAAGTGCATCCTCCTAATTAAAATACCATATATATTTTTTTCAAGAGCTTGGGGAATGTTAATTCATGTAGGAGATGGTTGCTGGTTGGGCTGTCCAAAGTGTTAGCAAACTCTTCTTTCAGTTATTTTCTTTCAACGCTGTTTCACATGCTGACCTTCTCCAAGGATTACAGATTTCCTTTCACAGCAAAATGCCAGAAGAGACTTGGGAAGGAAAACTGGTAGAGTGCCACTTGACTCAGGAAGCCAGCATATATCACAATCAAACAGCACCAAAGATTAAACACAACAGGCCCCTGCTGACATGCATGTCATACTCAAAGCACTGCTGTTTTCTAACTGGCTTGTCTATTCAGTCATTAAATGCAAGTCTTCAACCGGTCTCATGAGTGATCCCTTCTGTCCTTATGACCTCACTTTGTCCTCTCTGAAAACATGACCCTAAAAACCAGCCTAAGACATTCATGTCCTATAAAGAATGTATACTTGATAAAGCAGACTAGAGAGCCTACCCCAGGGTTATTCGCTTTCAGAACACGCCCTTAGATAAAGGCAAGAAAGCCCCAAATTATATCATGTAGGCATTAACCTGATTTTGAGACGTATTTTGAAATACCAGAATTTTGTGTCTGATGTCCTGAAATTATACAATGTAGTTGTCCACTTACTCTTCCTACTCATTAACCTACATCCAGGCCTGGCAATTTTGGAACATTCATAGAATGCACTGATTATAACCTATCCACATGCATCCTGTCATCTACAGCATAAAAATCTCATAGAGTAAACTGGAATTAAGGATACTGAAGTGATCTTGGGAAGGGGACATGGATCCTGGAAAACTTGAGTCTTTTGTCCAGGAAAAGGAGGCGGGAGTATATGAACTGTCTAAAATTTCCATCCTCAGGGAGATAGATAAAAACATGCAAAATGATTCAGTTTATACTTACATGGATAGTAAAAAAAAAAAAACAAGAGGATGAATATCACAGAAGTCAGGATGAAGTTTACTTCTGTGGGAAGGGAGTTAATAGAATGAAGAGGAGGCAGTAGGGGGCTGCTAAAGTAGAGCAGGGTTCTATTTTTTAATAGAAGGTTATATGTGTATTTTTTTGATTGTTATTATTTACACAATTAATGTTTTATATATCTTTCTCTATGTAAGCTATATGCCATAATTTAAAAAGATAGCAGGGATAATCTGGACTGTGAAATATTAGAAAGACTTTTTCTTCCATTTATTTTATATGATCTTTCATTTTGACAGTCCCCTTGATTTCTACATTTATGTCAATCACTAAACAACATTTCAGTTGTAATATCTTTAAACTGAAAAGTTTTCATATTCCATTTTTAAAACACATGGGCCAGATTTGGGAGTCTAGTCCAGCATTTCTGGATCCACACACCCTCTTTTTCCAAAAAAAAAAAATCTTCCAGTCAACTTTACAAATGGTTTTTGCAGGCATAATTGGGGTGAAAACAAGCAGCACTTGGGGGGAAAGATATAAACTCTATAAAGAAAAGAAAAAGTTCAATAATGGAAAACTCCCAAATCTGGCCCCTTGTCCCAATTCCCTTCCTTTGGAATGGCCTGAAGAAATGCTTCTGTCAGGACTTGTTACATTTGTAAATGGATTTTTTCCATAGTGTGTGGGAGCCTTGAGGACTTATTAATTTTGAAAAATGTAACAAGTAAAAAAATTTAAAATAGTTAACACAAATAGACTTTGAGTCAACGTTATTAAAACATTTTTATTCTGTTAATGTGGATACAAAAATGGTAAGTAGAATTTCAATTGTATTCTTCCCTTTTACTCTAAAAATAATTTTGGATTGAAAACAAGAAAGGTAATGTTCTTTTTACTTTACATAACAGAGATTGCTGGGGTGAAAATTGAGGTGATGTATAGCTATTAAAAATTTGTTTTTAATCCATGTAAGAATTTAATTATCATTTCACAGTAGCCTGCTTTTGTTCCTAATTTTCTTATCCATAAATCTAATGACTCACACATTCAAATTCTGTTTTAATACCCCAGAAGGCTTAACTGCAGGCATTCTTGTTTATTGGTTTTGGCAATTAGCAAAACTTATGATTCCTTTGTGAAGTAACAATATTGAAACATTATGAATACTGATATTAAGTATTGAAACTGATAATTAAACAAGAATTTTGTGGGAATGAATTTAGTAACACAGATTCACAAGGCTTTCTTTGTTGTGCCAGTACTAGATCCTCACACGTTTTCTACTCTAAAAAAAATAAAGCTATTCTTTCAGTTACTGTACAAAGTATTCAAAGATGTTTCTAAATTCATCAGTTGTTTAGCCATTAGTTCAGAGGAAGTAAGTTATTTAGACTGCTGACGTTCTGAATAAATCAAGTGAACAAATACTCTACGTTTACCATAACTAAGGAGAGAGTATTGAGTGAAAAGAGCAGAGCACACCCGGCCGTGCCCTTCGCTCTTCTGACCATGGGGTGGCGCTCTAAGGCACAGATTTGCCCACCCTCGTTCTCATTGCGCTATTGTAGGCAGCAGAGAATGAACCTTCTCAAACGTGCACCTCTTTCTCACTGTACATGCAAAATATTTATAGTAAAAACCCACGGACCGTCCAGCATGGATGAAAATAACAAAGTAACTAGAAATCAGTTGGACATTTGTATACTTAGCTATACCAAGTATGTTTATACAGGTGATAGAAATGAAGGTTTTGGATAAAAGGAATAGTAGCACTATAATTTCAAAGTTTGAATTAAACTTTTTTTCTGAGAATATTTTAGTAGATTGAAGGAAAAAAATCCTCATATATAACTGCTCAGGGATCTATTTTTAACTTTTTAATAAGTTATAACACACAACACAGTTTTGAAACCCAATGTCTCAAAGTGATTTAAAGTTATTATTGAAGTCGGAGTTAGTGTGTGTATTTTTTTCATGATAAAAGAGTCCAAGCTAGCATCTTTGTTTTAGTTTAGCACCTTGGACTATGTCCTATGAGAAGTATTAAAGAAATATGCAAAGTCTTGGAATAAACTACAAATTAAACTGTTTCTCTAATAATCTCAATCATTTTTATTGTTTAACTGGGCAGATACATTGCTCTGTGAAAAGAGAAAAGAGAGCACTCCATTTTCAAAGAGAAAGAAGCATAGAGGATTAGGTTCACAGCTACAGAAATACACATGTTTCATTTTAAGATGAAGCCTTCTCAAAGACAGTGGTCTGTCTGGTCAACCATCAGCATCTTCCATTGCAAAGAAGAAATATTCTTCTGTATGCACAGTTTGGATTGTGCCATATCTACCATTTTTTTTCTTACTAATTTTACTTAATATTATATCATGGGTGCTTTCCCAAATTATTAAATGCTCTAAAAAATCTTATTGTTGATGGTTGTATCACAATTGTTTATAACGATTTGCTTATTAATCAGTGTGCAAGATATTTTTTATTCTAAATAATGGTTTAATAATTATTGTAAATAAAATCATCATGGATATGTATATACACACACATAAATTCTTATGAAACAACCATCTTTACATTTTTAAAGAAAGTTTTTTTAGTATAATAATATGTCTGCTTTAAAAAATGTTTTTACTTAAAAAGAAGCCATTCTTTATGCAAAATTAGGTCAATATAAGCTTATATGATATAAAAATGATTGGATATAAACATTGGTTTCCTTTTGTCTGGATGTTAAACTCCCTAATAAGAGTAAACTGATATCAGATCTACTTGGATGAATTTTGAGATTTATATTTCTTGAAATATAAAAGCCATCTCCAGAGCTATTTGTTATTATCTCAATTAATGTCAGGTTTACATACTCAAAAGGTCTGAAATATTAAACCAAATTTAATATTTAACTGTTGATATTTTATCTTATTTTATACAGAAGTATCTGGATTTGAAAGAGAAACCAAGAACTATGCTGGAAAAAGCTTTGATGCCCCATTCCTAAGAAAATGCCCTTCTTCTTGAGAGGCTCATGTATTTTATTTTGTGTATTAAAATGAATTCCCCACATGAAGGCTGCTAAAAAAAAAATCTCAAAATAATGGGTGAAAACCTGAAGATATAAAAGGTTATGCTTGAATCTAGAGTTAAACATATGGTGTCTGCTTTGAAATTCTCCGTGTTTGGGCATGAACTTTTTCAAAGGTATTCAAGCAGTCTCTTTTCTTAGATTTTGTTTACACACATCGTTATTTCCTACTGAAGAAAAACTTTTCCTTTTTAAAAAATCTGCCAGAGAGAAAATAAAAGAGAATTTTCATAGCATAAAACAAAAGTTTTACACTTAGGTTGTTAAATCTAACAAATACAGTTTAAAGCAGATGTTTCAAAATCCTACAACTGTTTTCATCGAAAAAAATTAATTTTTAACTTTTTTTTTCTTCACTTTTCTTAAACAACTTTTAAATTCATTTCAGATAACAACTTGGAAAATTGAAGCATATTCCCACATCAAAAAAGGCATTACTTCAACAGGTCAATTTTAAAAGATTCTATATTAAAGAGAAAAAGGCCCTTTTGAATGGAGAATTGTCCTGAAGATAAGAAAAGTTACCTACTGTTAGGGCTTTCCTTTCATTATCATAGCCAAAGGAAAACATGAAAAGAGATATTATCTAAGTCTAGAGGGCAGTGACCACGAAGAACTTTTTTTTTTTTTTTTTATAGCACCCCTGTCAGAGCCTGGTGCAGGTGGTGTCTTCCTAACAGCATTTGCCTGGCAGAATGAGCAGCACTGTGGAAGTCAGATCGTTCCACTTACCATCTGTGGATGTCTGTCATTTGGGGACAATGACCAGCACTATATTTTCTTAACCCAGTATGGACAGAGAACGTATTTGGATTGTATTGTGTGACATCTCCCTCTCTATCGAAAAGGCCCAAGAGGGGAAGGGGGTGGGGTCTGGCTTTTTAAGGATGAGTCTAATGCGTTCAGCTGTTATCACACTTTGCTGATTGTAATCACTCGTTTTATGTTTTCTTTTCCAGCTGCTCCAAAAATTCATTGCAATGTCTTCTAGGTTTATTTTTAATATCCTGTAATTCAAAGATCTAAGAAAGAAAGGTTGAAACAGAAATCCCTGTCCCTATTCCCTCTCCATTTTTTTTTTTCTCATGGGGAAGAAGGGATTTAGGATTTGGACACATTCCTCAAAATCCTTTCTGGAGAAATGTGTTCTTTTCTGTAGGGAAGGAGCCAGTTTGGAGCACATCCACAGGCTTGCTTATTCAGTTGATGAAGGAGTTGGAGAAAAATCCTATGTAAACATACAAAAATGTTTTTAAAAATTAATTCTTCCTTCAGAACATTTATAATTAAAATGTTTCATTTTTGAGAGTGGTAGCAAAATGTAGTACTCTATTGGCATCTTAGGATTTCTAGATTCTCTAAATATTTTCTCTAAACACTATTGTTCTAAAACTTACTTAGTAAAGGTTAAAAGTGAATAGCTCTATAAGCTGCAGAATCTTTAATACATAGGAAAGCTAAAGGACAGTGTGTGTTGGGGAGAGGTCTCCACATGTGCTGTCTCTGAAAATATCTTGACTTACATTTAAAATTGACTTAGTTCAGGGAAAGTACAAGGTGTCAATTTTCTCTTGTCAGTGTAATCCTCTGAAGAGCTGGATCTGAGAAATGGTTCAACTAGAATTATTGGTCGCATTTCTACATTTGCCGCTATATAGCAGTCATTTCCACTATGTGACAATCCTTTCAGTCATTTTTAAGTCTTTTACAGGCCCATATAAAGAAAAAAATAAAACCCCAAACCCAAAAACTGCCTGTAAATCAGAAAGACCCAGTTTCTTGTTTTCAGTGAAGAGTGGTTTTACCATCCATCCACTGTCACCACAGCTGTCAGCAAGATGTCTTAAACATCCTAATTGTCACCAGGGATCAGATTGTTCCTTAACTAATTGTTTAGATCAGCTAATCTACATCCATCATCTGTAAAGGGTGGGCAGTCCTAAGCATCCTGTAATTTAGATAAAACTTCTATCCTGAGTGTAAACACAATTGTTTGGGTGACCAAGGGTCAGCAGACCCAAAAGTCTACCTTATAGGTGGAACAAGAGTATGAACTGTAAACTGAGGACTGGGTGAGTTTCCGAGCTCACAAACTCAGCCCACCTGCATATGTCCTACTCAAACTGCGAAAATCAGTAGAAGATTCTGTTTCATTGATTTCGATATGCCAAGAACCCAAATAAAGCACACAGCCAACATCACTGCTTAAATCAGTGCTTGAGTCTGCACTTGTATGGGCTTTGAAAATGGTACTCTTTATGAAACAAATGTACCATTGGATTTCCGAGTTATTTGCAAGCCTTTCTTGAGTTCGATTTCAAAAAGCATGCAATACGTAGTATAAATTATATATGTAATACACACATTTCATATAGAACACAGCCTCCCTTCCCAGAACCACTACATAGTCAGCCCTCCAAAACAATTAGTTAATTCATTATTTTACTCTGTGGAATAGTTTTTCTTGTATTCATCTGCTCATTGTTTCATTCAATAAAAATTTACTTCAAACCTATATGAAATAAAAACCATTTAGAAAGGAGCCATCACCTTACATTTATATAGTTCTTATTCTAAAGTACTTTCAAAAGACATAATGGCTCTATTTAAAATAAAAAATAAATAAAAGCGACCAGGTCTTTGTCCTCAGTTTACTGAGCAGAAGTGAAGAGGGGGACAAAGACAAATCTATGGTAAATGACAAACACATTAACCTTTCCAAAAGAACCATTCATTAAAATACTTTAAGAAAAGGGGTCCAGGGATTTTTTTTTTTTAATGTAAGTTTGGAAAACCTGACATACTCTATCTTCCTCATTTTGCAGTAAAGAACCCTATTCATTTTGTTTAGCTGGTGCTGGACTTATTTTTTATAATCTTATAACTATTAATACTTTATAGAATCTGAGTGCTATGGAACAAATGCTGGAAAAATAATAAGTACAATTGTTAAATAATGAGAATATCCAGCTTTGATTCTGGCTCACCTATTTACCAGACATTATTTTAAGCATGTTACATGTATTAACTCATTTAATCACCACAGCAACCTGTGATATAGCTACTCTTATTATTCCCATTTTTGTAGGAAAACTGATTCACAGAGGGGTTAATTAACTTACCCAAGATCACAGATTGTTCTAGTGGATTAGCACAGAATAATTAGGCAAACTCAAGAAAACCTTTTAGAGGAAACAGGTTTTGAAAGAGGAATTAAAGGCAAGCAGGAGAGTAGAGAGGCTTGTTGCTCTGTAGAGGCAGATGGATAAGAAGCACAGATGATGGAGACTTCTGTAAATCTAACTGGAGAGAACCAGAGGCCCAGACTGGGACAGGAGAGAAATGAGAGACATAGGGCTGATGGGGACTCCGGGGCAGCTGTAGGCAGTGACGAGAGGCCATGGTGGAGCTTTTGGCATTTACCAATTTGATTTTGTCACTTTTCACCTACTACGCTGATTAAAAGCACTTGGCAAAAATGTAGACTGCTTTTCTTCCCTGCCCTCCGACTCTGGCCATTTTTTAAGATTTGGCCTTTCTGATTACAAAAGTAGTACATATTTATTGTAGAAGGTATGAAACACACAAACAAACACACATACAAAGGAAAAAGAAAATGAAAACATTTATAATTCTCCCTCCCAAAGACAACCACTTTCAGCATTTGGCATCTATAATTTCAGATTAAATAAGAAAATGAATTTACTATGTACATAGGGCTTTGTCATTTTCTTTCCCTCACCATAGCTTAGTTTTTTGTAGTAAATATTTTTCATTTTTTTAAGCATCACTATTTCAGTGACTGCATCAAATCGAATTTATTCATTTAACAGATCTACTATTGATAGCAAATAGACTCTTTTTTTTTCTTTTTTTGCTATTATGTGCAATGCTTCAATGGGTCTTTCAGATTATCATTTCTCCCATTCGAGATAATTTCTTTATTATAATTTTATAATAACTGACTGACTAAATCAATGTGTGTGCATGTACTTAAAATATGTATACATATATAATTTTAAGTGATTTTTATACGTATTGCTAAATGCCCTCCATCGTACCATCTTATCCCCTTCACAGCATAGAATGAGAAAGCCATTTCACCAAACACCAAACCACACAAGTATGGACATTCCTATACTTTCAAATTTTTGATTTATAAGCTTTCATGGAGAGGAACAAAGCCATGCCTCAGAGCAAAGAAGGGTCACCGCTGCTTGCCACCAACAGATGGCGATGGCTGCCACTTTGGGTAGTGTCACTTGTGTTAGGAATGAATCAATTTAAAGCAGTCTTTTAGGAATTAAACCTTAAAAATCATTATCAATTTAATACATAAAAATAATATGTTCTTGTTATTTAGATTTATAGTTCTTTGGTTACTACGAAAACTTAATGTTTTTATATATTCACCTGTATTTCTTTTGCAAATCGTCACTTCCTTTGCTCATTCTTTTTCTACTGTGGTGTTGATCTTTTTCATAGTATTTTTAGATTATGATTCTAGGTTTTCGTTTGCCTTTAATGTATAGTTTTTTAATTGGATAAGAGAGAGGGGAGGTAGAGAGAAGTTTTCAGTGTTTATATAGCCATTTCTATTTTATTCCTTATGATTAGTTTTTGTCTTTATGCTTAAAAAGACTCTTTACCTTGATATCAGAATAACTTTCCTCTATATCTTTTTTTTTTTAAATAATTCACTCTTTCATACGTCTGGTATTTATTTCATTGTAACGTGTCAGGAGAAATTCAACATTTTTCCAAAGAGCTAACCAATTGTTGCTGTGCCATTTTTTAATAATGCTACCTTTCTGCAATAATTAGAAGTACCAACCTTAGCCTATAATACAATGTTATATCTCCTGGGATCAATTTCAGACCTTTATATTCCATTCTGTTGGAATATATTTAGTTACTAGAGCCACTCTGTGTCGGTAGTAGTCCTTGTCTTGCCAGTCAACCCTTTTTGTTTTACTCTTTTAAAATATTTTACTGGATTTGATTTTTAAATTACTACATTAACACGTGCTTTTTATAACAAATTAAACAGCAGAGCATGCTGTGTATCTTAAGTTAATAACTTACTCCTCCCTTTTCTAGTCCCACTCTCCTGTGAAAACAAGGCTTATAATCTGATGAATAAATTTTTGTACTTTTGTCTGTTAATATGACCAAATAATCACAAATAAAATGAAAATTTTATCAAGTGCAAGCAAGGCATTGCTCTAAGCACTCTACCAAAATTATTTCATTTGCTTTTTATAATAAATGTATGAGGTTAATATTATCATCATCAATATCCAATGAGTAAACTGAATCATGGAAAGTCTGATTCGCTCAAGTCACATAGTAAAGTAGTGGCTCCTGGATTCAAAGCCAAGTAGGCTGGTTCCAGACTCAGAGGTCTGCCTCATTCTTTGGCTTCTCCCTCTCCCCTTCCTATTCTTCCTTCTTCTCCTCCTTTTTTTCCTCTGTTATAATCATAGGCTATACAAATTACCCTAGACAAGTTGCTTTGAAACCTGCCTTCTTTTACTTAAATTATATTATGTTTTTTCTAAGTTAATACACGTAGATACATCACTTTATAGATATGTCAACATATCAGATAGCTGCGTAGTATTTGACGATATGGTATAACATAATTTAGTAAGATGTTCTCCTTGTGGTAGGCTTTCAAGTTGTCCTTATTTCCTGGTCACTACCCAACAATGCTGCTATTAACACAAATTCTTTCATACTGGTAATTTTATTTCTGGCAAACAGTTTCTCAAAAGTGATACTGCTGGATCTAAGAGCGTATATAATTTTATTTTAATAGATACTACCAGATTATTTTTCACAATGGGTATGCTAATTAATATTCCCAGATATGCAGCTTTCTCACAAACCCTCCTTTCATCCTTATTGAAGCCCCACAATATGCCCAGCACTGTGATGGTGAACAGAGCAGACACGGTTCCTGCTCTCAGGTGGCAACATCTTTGGCTTACATTGGTCACCACTCCTCTTTCTTCCTTTCCCCAAAGCACCAAGACATAACACAACAGAGAGCATACCACGGAAATCGATCTAAAGTTAAACACAAGACATCTCATTTCCTAGCTTGCCTGGCCTTCCATGCCATGGCCTATCCAATCTTCTCTCCACATGGTCTGCCCTCTCCAGGGAGTCCTCTGCAGCACCTCCAGAACCACCTGTCACATGAGTCTCCAGGGAGTGACTCTCCAAATGAAAGACAATTTACTTTTCTCTCTATTCTTGCTTTTCCTCTCAGACCCCACCCAGGGAACATCCTTTCGACAGTAAGAACAATAACAAATATGGTCCATAGTTCCCTCTCTCCTTCCCTCCCTCCCTCCTACCTCTCTTGCTTCCCTCTTTCTTTTTACATGAAGGAGGACTTCTTTCCAAAGGGTTATTCTTAATATATTCCAGGGATTCAACTCAAATTGCAATTTAAAAAAAATTTTTTTCTTCTCATTACATCAGTTTGTACTCCCCAAGATAATACTACAAGCTGGTATGGACTGGGATTTGAAATGGGGTCTCTCATGCCTGGTGTGTCTTCATTATCTCAGTATCCTATTTACCCTGACTTGGGCTAATGGTCTTATTAACTATGATAACTAATCTAAGCTGTTCATTTAGCATCTTAGAAAATAAATAGGTTTCCCTTATTCTTTAAAAGCAGCCGAAGATAAGTCCATTTTGCTTTACTTAATTTGGGGAGGGGGCGTTGATGGAGTGGAGGGAGCTTCCCCATAAAGAATGGCCTATCTACGTAGACTGTACACATCCTTTAAGACCCAGGTCAGAGGTCCCTGTTTCTACAAAGCCTCCACTATCCTTTTAAGCCTCTACTAGATCAGTTGTTTGGCTTTCTGTACTCTCATCTAAATCCTTCTCATTCGATTCCTTTTTTTCATTTGGCCCTTGCCACAAAGTGTTCATTACCTTTTGATTTGCCTTCCCTTCTCATCAGATTATCGCTACCTGAGGTCAGGGGCATTTCTCAATCATCTTTGAACCCTAGAAACTAGGATATGCTTGCTGTATAGTAAATGCAACAAATGTTTTTTGATTGAATGATGGGTGGATGCATGCATGGATGAACAACCATTATTTTCCCTAACCACCTCATGAGGATAACTTTGAAATTATTAAAATGTAACTATTTCTGGACTCTCTTTATACATTTATTTATCACATCACATTAGAAAATAAAGGGGATGTTAACAGGTTAGTGTACGTACAGTTCAGTGAATGACCCAGTTTGACTTTTGCTGTCTTGTGAACAGGGAAACCCATTGTGTTCATCCCACTGGAGATATACTATCCTGGTATCACCACTTCCATTCAGTAACATTCACTTGTTATTTGTCAGTGCTTTTGTTAGTGATATGGGGGACTAAGCCTTAAAATAAATTGGACTAAGCCCTAAAAAAATATTGGAAGTCTTGAAAGAGATTTTTATACAGGATGGCTTTTCTCTGCCATGCAACATTGGGAAGTAAGTGGGCTTTAATCTCAACACTTTCAAAGTTTTTATTAGTATCATCTCCTCTTCAGCCCCAGAGAGGTAGTGTTGCTTAGTGGTTAAGGCCATAAATCCTAAGCCAAGCAACTGGGTTTGAATCCCAGTTTACTACCTTAGGAAAGGCATTTCACCCAATGTGTTAAATCACACAATTTCGAGGAATGCCATTCACACTGAACACAACATCAGATGATGCATGTAGAGCATTGTAGAACATTTAAACCTAGCAAGTAGAATTCATTAAACAAGCAAATATCATTTTTGTCTTTCCAGCATCCCTATTAATCGATGTTATTAACTCTATCTCAAAGACAAAGAAATTATGGCCCAAGGAGATTAAATGACTAGTTTAAAGTTGAACAGGAAGTCAGAAGCAGGCTATTGACTTCCCAATCTCCAGACTCCAGGGCTGGGGCATTTATTTCCACCTATACTATTATGAGTACCCTCTCTGGGCAAAGGAAGTATGTACTTTTGCTGAAAAATAAAAATATCTCATAATTATTGATGAACGAGTCTTTGAATTTGTGCTCCTAACAAAGCTTACCATATTAAATCATCAAGGTAGATGAAAATCAAACTTGTGTCTCAGAATAATAGCTAGGGTTAAAATGAATTCTCATATCATGCATTCCAGTCACTATTTTAATAATTAAAATGAATCTAAATTAAGATCTGTAATCTGCTAAAGTTACAACTGTCGTATCAATGAGACTATATTTTAATAAGACGTTACTTTTGGCTAACTGATTAATCTCATAAATAAAATTATTTGGTCATAAAAGAAATCTTACCTATGGAATAAATAAAACCTTATATTTCTTAATTAAGAATGTCATGCATGCATTATAATGTCCAAGGGCATCAAGATGTTCTCAAGAGCTGCCTTTGCTTTTTTGAGTGCATTTACGGCTGCAAAGATTTGCACATTTCTTTTTACAGTCAATGTTCTTCCCCTGCAAGCCAGCAGACATCCTCTCCTGGCCGTCCTTGATTCTTGCAATTTCTCTTTAATGTTAAGTCCTACAAGCTGTTGGGAATAAATAATCATGCCTATTTCTTGGCATGAAAATGCCCATTCATTCACCAAATATTCAATTTCACTTCTACCATTAGCAGATTTTCTTTGTGAGTAAAAAGGTAGCTTCTATGTCTCCTCAACTTCAGCTGCATCCCAGCTGTGTTTATTAAACAGAGATTTAACATTGTCTGCCCTTTTGTTTTCTGCTCCATCGTTTTCCCCATCTGGCTTTCCCCGCTATATTGTAGTGAATATATCCATATTTTTACTGACAGTAGGTTTTTTTCTGATATCTTTCCCTGATGATAGCAGTTAACATTCCTTTAAAAGCTTACGTTTCACCTCTATTCCCCTGTTCACATTTCAACTATGTGAAATTGGGTGATTTGAAACAATTTTAGCAGCTTCTCACTCAAATATAATCCCTTACGACTTGCGATGGTTTTGAATTCTTGGCAACCATTTTCTATGTCACTTAGAGTCTCTGTAAAGGAAGGATTGTTATGAATTACAAGCACAGAGGCAGGGCCTTAAAGAACAAAGAAGACACATTTTATTTCAAGAAAAATAAAATGGAATTTCACAGTCACTTGCCCAGTTTTTCCTACTTTTCCAGATGGAAATAGAATGGGAGTAGAGAAAACACACCTCAACCCTTGAGGAGAAATGGAGCCCAGGAACTTTCTTAGGCTGAGCACTTCTTTTCTTAAGAATGCAGTTTTTAAGCTCCAAATATTTCTGCCACTGGTTATAATGTTTTCAATTTTATTTTCTTTTAAGCTCACCCAATTAAGAGAATAAATCAAATTCTCTCTCTTTGTATATTACCTCAGAAGTTAAGCTTAGTCACATGTAAGGAAAGAATTTTGATTTATTCGTACAGACAAGATACGTTCACACAAATGTATTCCAAAAAATTTAAAAATTACTAATCTCTCATTTTTCAGAATCAATATTTCTTTAAAAGTTGTTAAATAGAAAATGGTTATTCGCTCACGAAAGTTATATGGATAAATCTATTCCAAAAGAAAAATTAAAATCAATTCCAAATTTAATCATGAAATTTTAAAAAATATTTTCTAATCATAAAATATTATAATGGTCCTCAGCATAGTGCTCTGGTTAAGAGACTGAAGTCTGATGACCCGGGCTCTGTCACTTAGATGCTTGATTTTGAACAAATTATTCAACTTTTCTGTGTCTCAGTTTTCTTTTCTGAAAATGCAGCTGATAATAATGGTACTTACCTTATAGAGTTGGTTTAAGAATTAAATTTGTTAACCCAGGTTAAGATCTTAGAACAATGCCTGGCACAAGTAATCTTCTATCATCGTAAGCTGTTATTAGTAGTAGTTGCAGTTATAGCATCTATCAATCTGGGTTACAGAGGTAAAAGGTTAATGGACTTAAAAGCTGGTCCAGAAAAAGAAAATTTTTATTCTGATCCAAGAAGTATTTGTCGAACACCAGCTATGTGTTTAACACTGTAATACAGGGAGCTGGATACCTAATTTATCTAGAAATCAAACCACGCTTTAGGCACCCATCCATTTACTGTATAATGATAAATAAAGAAATAAGAAACCCAAGAAATTGAGCAAATTAAGAAAAAAGCTCTTTGTGGAAAAAAAAAAAAAAACAACAAAACCCAACCTAAGGAATGACAGAAATGAAATAAAGATTATGTTCATAATGCTGTCTGTCATCTGTTAGTTTAATGATATGAACAGAAGCAGCACTCTGATCGGTACTGTGAAGAGTTCTTTTGAAGAAAGGCAAAGAAAGTCAGAGATAGAAGAACACACCACAGAGAAATTGTTAGGGGAAAATGCCCTATAGATGGATAGCGTGGTTCGAATATACTTCTTTGGCTTGAGTTTAGAATTCTCTCTGATATTTCAAAGTTTACTCTCAGCCTTTAGCACTGTGCCTATTGGTAATAGACTCTCCTCACCTCCCCCATGTCTACCTTTCAGGGGAAGGGGCCATGCACAATGGAGTAGAAGGAGGGACAGCTGGTGGACTTGTTAATGGGAACTATGTAGGGGAGCAGAGAGCCAGGGATGAAGAGGACAAACAGAGATTACAGAGATCCTTTAATAAGAGAAGCCCCATAGGATCCTTTCTTAGGTATATATATATCCTATATGTATGTGTGTGTGTGTGTGTGTATATATGTGTGTGTGTGTGTGTGTACATACATTTATATCCCCTTTCTTTGTTTTCTCCACCTTACTTTTTTGTCAGGAAGCTCTAAACTGTTCAGAAACATAAATGCTGAATAGTTTAAAAATTTGGCATTATCATATGAATGGTTGATTCCTAGTCATAATGAAAAGGTCTAATTACCTTCCATTAATTTTTTTAGAATATATTAGTTAAATGCTGCCTCCATAAAATATTGCCAGAACTATCTTGTGGATAATGGAAAACTAAATTTATTGCTTGCTATGTTAGGATAGCTTTGCTTTAACAGAGTCTCACTAGCATCTCAGAAAGGTAAGGGCAAAGCTAGGATCTTTATAGACATTTTGAAATCTGGTTTAGTATGGGAGGTAGGGCTCGGTTACAGTCAGGTAAGGATCATAATATAGGTTTGCTGGACACAGCAAGGGAAGGATTTTTAGCCAAGGGGTTCAAATGTCAATTTTCCATAGTCTTTCAAAGTTTTGCCACTGGAACTCTTGATGCAGCTCCTACCTCTCTCTCTCTCACTGGATGGCTTGATTTTCTACTTTACTGGGACAAAGCTCACTGGCATATGCTCCTTGAATTCTTCTTTGTCCATCAAGAGTTCTTGATTTTACCCATTCTTTCCTCTTTATTCCTCTCTTAGAGAACAATGCATTCTTCCTCTTAAAACTCTATCTATAGCTTGCTCTTATCCTATTTATTTACTCACAGCCTCTCCCTCGCTAATATCTGCTCTTTCTTATGTGTCAACCTTCTCATTCCTCGTGATCCCTTTTCTTGGCCTAAAAACATGATTATGTATTTTTTTCTTTTTTTCTTTTTAGTATACAATAATATCTATTGGGTCTTTGGGCTTCAAGGCATAGTCCTTTATTTTCTTGACAACTCCTGACAGTCTTGGTCAGGGATTAAAAAAAAAAAAAAAAAAAGCTCTCCTTCAACTTCGAATCTCTCCGTATGCATCATCTTCTCACTCTCCAATCCTTTCCTTCTCTGCCCAGATTTTGGAAAGTGTAGCTAATGCTACTTGTCTACACTTTCTCAATCCTACTTACTTTCCATTTCACTGTAATCTAACTGCCTCGGTAAGGTTACAAGTGATTTCCTAAGTGCTAATTTTAGGAGAAAATTCAAATTCCTTTCTTTGTGGCAGTTGGCACTGCTAACCACTCTGTCTTCATTGAAAACCATATTTCTTTGGCTTCTGACATCATCTCTTCTTGGTTCTTTTCTGATCTCCAAAACTTTTCTTTCTCTCTCTAATTTGTTTCTCTTTCTACATCTGCTCTTTAAGTTTTAACATTATTTGAGGTTTTGTTTTTAGTTCGTCGCTTTTATCATAATAGCTGGTCCTGCGGGGTAATTTCACAGTAACACTCACCCATAAACAATTTTCTAAATTAAAATTTAAAAACTTCCAGCACAGCTGTTTCAGTTTCAGATACCCAGTCTGAACACCTGTTGAACATTTCTACTTAGATCAAATTTACTATTTCCAAAATAAAGTTATCTTTTTTATAAAAGCTCTTCATCCTATCCTTGACTCTTTTAATGGAACCATTATCTACTTTCCAGTGTTTCACTTTCCCAGATGATAAGTTTCTCTGGCAACACTTGTCAATCAAGTTACAAGGCCCATCATTTGGAAACTCTGATTCGTTTGACTTCCGTGGGTAGTTTGGTAAGCACAGATGGAACTAAGCATCATTCTTGCCCTCTCCATCTGCTTCGCCCTGACCCCTCCCATTTGGTCACCAGACTAAGTCCATTGTATCTACCAAATATCTCTTGAACCACATCTCTACTCTCATTCTTCAGTGTTACACCTTTAGTTCTGGCCCTCGTGAACTGTTTAGAGCTTCAGTTTAATGACTGTTCTCTGCTTACAGTAGTCCATTTTTATCTGTAGTTTCACTTTCCGAGGTTTGTTACCTGTGGTAAACTGTAGTCCATAAATATTAAATGGAAAATTCCAGAAATAAAAAAGATTTATAAATTTTAAAGTACATACCGTTCTTCATAGGGTGATGAAATTTTATGCCATCCTTTTCCTTCCCATTTTGGACATTAATCATCCCTTTGTCCAGCAGGTCCATCCACGCTGTATATGCCACCTGCCCAGTAGTCACTTAGTTGTGGTCTTGGTTATCAGAGAGAGACCACATTTACATAACTTCTATTACGGTATATAGTTACAATTGTTCTATTTTATTAGTAGTATTGTTAATCTCTTACTATACCTAATTTATAAATTAAACTTTATCATAGATGTGTATGTATAGGGAAAAACATTGTACATATAGGGTTCGGTACTATGTGTGGTTTCAGGCATCCACTGGGGGTCTTGGAACATACCTCCCCAGATAGGAGGGCTCTACTGTATTCTGACAACCTGAATCTTCTATTTTTATTCTACTGAACATCCATAAGTTATTTCTCATCTCTGTTTCTTCTTCCTGAAATAAAATTCCCTCTGCTAACCTCCTTTTATTATCAAACTAGTAATTCTTTGAGAACTAACTAAAGTACATTAGAACATGGTTGTTTGGAACTCACAAATACAGAGTGATTTTGAAAAACTAAATCCTCATGTATTTCTTTAGTTAGTTTCATCCTGACATAACTTTTCATGTTCTTGCCAAGAGAGCAGTGTTTCACTGTAGAAACACAGGTAAACTGTAGCCCATATTTTTGGCTTCAGATAAGTTTGAGTTCAATCCCCATTACTTCCATTTAATGATTTCAGGATTTGGGGAAAGCTCCTTAAATTTTCTAAGCCTCAAGTTTTCATCTGTAAAAATAAAGATGATAGTAGTGAAAATTAAATAACATAGTAGAAGCAATGTGTTGAGCTCAGTTACTGGCACAATTGGTGCTCAAGAATCTTTGTCTAGACAAGAACTCTTTTAAGAATTAAAGAAGGGGCTATTAAAAATTTGAGGTGGAACAGGTATAAACCAAGATTGTCCATGGCAAAGGACACAACCTTACATACAGGAGGGACTTTTGAACCACCATTTTATTGGAAGGGGGATGACAGCTAAAGGATTTGCCTTGAAGTTCTGTTGGCAAAACAATCCCATTATTTTTATCTACATGATATATTTGAGGTGAGGTCGAGGTAGACTAAAGACCCCCTTTGCACCATCATTTCCTGGCACATGACAGATGCATAATATGTGTGGTCTTTATTATTGCTGACCCCAGAACCTGCTCTGGCCATGCATGTTTCTGTTTTCATTTCAAATCTAGATTTCGAGGCCTTGTCTGCATTCTCTTTGACTCAGACATTAACCTTTCAGCTCTCTTAGTCTCTCTGGGTTGGGCATCCAGTGCTAGCTCTCCTGTAGGGCATATCTATTGTTCTTTGAAGAATTGAAAGGAGGCTTTGCCTACTTCATCCTCTGGGATGAGAGATCCGGTGAGGCTACGTCTTCCTCATCTTACTAGCCTTAATTAGGCAGGGGGAAGTCCATTTCACATATATGGTTGCTGGGGTCCCCCTCTCACCTGCACATAGCCCTTTTAGGGCTATTGACAAAACAAATTGAATCCCTGTAATTTTCCATGTGATTCACAAATGGGGGAAATTCAAGTGCTCGTCGGAAACATTCTAAGACTGGAATCTTTCATGCCCCATCTTTCACACTCCAGCTTCACGTATATGCTAGTTCTGTGACTTACCAATTTGTCGAGAGAGAAATTTTCAGTCCTCAATCTAGTCATTGCAATCTTTTCTTAAAGGAAACAAGTCTTACAGGGTGGAGGGTACAGGGGTAGGATATTTGTTTTTTTTGTACTATTCCCCTCCTCCACACTAGGTTCTCTGCTAATGTGCTTTCACAAAATTCTGTGCTTCCTGTAACCTACCTGGCCTTATCATGATTTACAGTAACTATCTCTTCTCTTGTCTGTCTCATTCACGAAATTATAAGTTTCTTGAGTGCAAAACCTATTTTTTATTTATCTTTTTATCTCCAGAATGTGGCACAGTGCCTGGCATATGTAGATTCTCAAGAAATGTTTAAATGGATGACTTAATTATTACGTGCAAATAATTCCAAGAAATACTAAGGGTTGTGCTCTTACTCATACCTCAAACCAGCACTCTGGTAGCTAAGCTTCTATATTGTAATCTAGGATATGTCATTAGCATGGTAAAAAATTTAATTTGACTTTGCCTTTCTTTGCTTATTTTTGTCCCCAAGACACTTTTGCATCTGAGTTTTCCCCACTTCAGTCTCAAGAGAAGTCCAGTCCAGAGCACACGTGCCAAGGAGAGACTACAGAACAAAAGTACCGGGGTGGGAAAGCCTCTGGGCTTCTCATCTACCTTGAGGGGGAAGACAAGGACACAGTGGCTCTTCTTTTCTAACATTACCTGGAACACTAGAGGCTGGAGAGAAGGCATAACACTTCCCAAGGGCATGACTGTTATCTAGAGAGTATCTGAGGCTCAGTAAACCTGTTATGAATTGATAGTGGATTTAACTTGGAATGATCTTATTTTCAATTCAAACATTTAAATTGTCACATTATCAGTCACTGCAAGTGACTAGGGCTGGGTACAAAGCAGGTGTTTAACAAATACTTGCTAAATAATCCATGCAAGCTTTCCTCATTTTTTTTCCTTATAGATACACATGTTTAGCCTGTTCATAAACATTACATTGACATTTATTTTCAGTTTCTCTTTATACCTATTAGTACATAAAAAATTTCATGAATTCATACTTTTTCCAGTTACCAATCTAGAGTCTATAGAATTTCAGATCTATTGATCGCCATTATAGCCCTCAAGGAGCAAATGATTCTGGTGGGAGGGGCAGAGAAATAAACAAAATAAATAGCGAAACAGAAGAAACCAATGATGGACATGTGCACCAGTTGTTATGAAAACACAAAGGAGGATTGAGCTAAGTAGCCAACTTGTGGGGACAGCAATGGTAGTAGAGATATTAAGGAAGGCTTGCTGGAAAGGAACACTGAGCTAAATCTTATAGAATAAACAGGAATTAGGACGTGAGTATTTAGAAACTGGGAGGGCATTTCAGGTAAGAGGGTAACGTGAGAAAATCTGTAAGACAGACACAATGTTGTGTTTAAAGGGAATGAAAACAGTTGAGTATTATTAGAACATCCTGTTCCAGGTGGGGAAAGGGAAGGAGTAAAGTTGGAGGAGCAGGGCAGGGGTCATATCATCTGAAGAAATCATGACTTTGTTCTCTCTGTGATGGAGAGTTATTGAAGAATTCTGAGTAGATTTGCAAAAATGGAATACTGTATCTGAGAGGGAAGGGATGGATCTGATGAAAACAAGATTGTTTAGATGTGAGGGGGAGAGGTGATAAAGCTAGTCCCTGTATGTATAATGTCGGTGACTGGGTAACTGTGGTGATAATGAGAAGTGACTAAAAGCATTGCCTCTGGAGCCACATAGTCTGAGTTCAAATCTCAGCTTTGCCACTATTGTATGACCTTAGCAGGTGATCTAATCTCTCTGTTCCTCAGTTCCTTCATCTGTAAAGTGGGGATGATGTTAATAATAATTACCTCTTAAGACTGTTGGGAGGATCAAATGAGTAATAGGTATAAAGTACTTAGAATCATGCCTGGCATATAGCAAGTTAACAGTATTGAAGTGTTAACCACTTTTATTATAGAGAAGGAACAAGTTTTAAAGGAGAAGAGGCCAAATTCAGTTTTAGACATTTCGATATTAGAAATCCATGTGAAGATGTCTAGTAGTTGGTTGACGTGTTTATCTCAAGTTCCAGAGAAGGAGCTTGGCTAAAGGTATAGATATTCTGAAATTTCAGCATATAAATAAATCTGATTAAAAACATAAGGATGAGGTCAGAAGAAAGAAAAAAAACAATAAAGATTATAGCAGAGGTAAATAAAACATAGAACAGAAAAACAATAAAAGAAAATTCAGCAAAACCAGGAGTTGTTTTTTTAGAAAGAGCAACAAAATTGATAAACTATTAGCTAGACTCAGAAAAAAAGATTTGAATAACTAAAATTATGAATGAAAGAGGAAACATTCAATTGACGTCACAAAATAAAAAAGATTGTAAGAGACTAAGACTAATTATACAGCACCAAATCAGTTAACCCAGATTAATAAATAAATTCCTAGAATATGCACCCTACCAAGATTGAATCAAGAAGAAATAAAAATCTGAACAGACTTATAACTAGTGAGGAGAATGAAGTGAGAAAAAAGAAAGAAACCTTCCAACAGATAAAAGCTCAAGACCAAATGGCTTCACTGGGGAATTCTATTAAACATTTTAAAAAGAATTAACACCAATTCTTCTCAAGTTCTTCCAAAGAATCAAAGAGGAGGGGACAATCCCAAACTCATTCTATGATGCCAGTATTATCCTGATACTAAAACCAGATGAAGATAAAACAAAACAAAATAAAAACAATATCCTCAATGAATAGTGATGTAAAAATCCTAAACAAAATACTAGCAAACCAAATTCAGCAGCACATTAAGAAGATCATACACCATAACCAAGTGCAATTTATACCTGGGATGCGAGGATAATTCATCACGATAATCAATCAATGTGATACTCACATAAACAAAACGAGTGAAAAAATCAAGTGATCATCTCAATCGATGTAAAAAAAAGCATCTGACAAAATTAAATGCCTTTTCATGATAAAAGTCAACGATCTAGGAACAAAGAAAACTACCTCAACATAATAAAAGCCATGTATGAAGAGCCCACAGCAATCATTCTCAACAAGAAAATATTTAAAGCTTTTCTTCTAAGATCGGGAATAAGTCAAGGATGCCCATTTGTACCTCTACTAATCAACATGGTACTGGAAGTTCTAGCCAGAAAATTATACAGTAAAGAGAAATACAAGGCATATAAATTGGAAAAGAAAAAGTAAAATTATGTCTGTTCACAGACATTATCTTATATGCAAAAAACCCTAAAGATTTCACCAAAAAGCTGTTAAAACTAATTAATAAATTCAGCAAAGTTGCAGGAGACAAAATCAACACTCAAAAGTGTTTCTATACACTAACAATGACCAATTTGAAAAGAAAATTAAGAAAACAATTTCATTTACTATAGATCATAAAGGATAAAATACATAGGAATAAACTTAAACAAGCAGGTAAAGGACTTGCACAGTGAAAATGATAAAACATCACTAAATAAGAAAAATAAAAGAAAATATAAATGAAAAGACATATTGTGTTTGTGGATTAGGAGATTTAATATTGTTTAAATATCCACACTACCCAAAATGATCTATATATTAAATGCAATCCCTACCAACATCCTAAAGGCATTCTTTGCATAAATAGAAAATAAAATTCACATGTACTCTCAAAGAACCCAGAATAGCCCAAAAAACCTTGACAAAAAAGAACAAAGTTGGAGGCCTCACACTCACTGATTTCAAAACATGCCACAAAGCAACATACTACAAAGTTGAAGGCCTCGCACTCACTGATTTCAAAACATACCACAAAGATGGTATGGTACTGGCATAAAGACAGATATGTAGACAAATGGAACAGAATAGAGATCCCAGAAAAAAGAGATAGCATATATGACCAAGCAGTTTTTGACAAGGGTTCTAGAACTACACAGTGGGGAAAGTGGAGTCCCTTCAATAAATGGTGGTGGAAAACTAGATATCCACATGCAAAAGAATGAAGCTGGACTCTTGTTTTATACTATATACAAAAAGTAACTCAAAAATAGATTAAAGATGTAAATGTTAGTTCTGAAATTATTAAACTCCTAGAAGAAAACATAGGGGAATAGCTTCATGGCATTGGATTTGGCAATGTTTTCTTGCATATAGATACCAAAAGCACATGTGACAAAATAAAAAACGGACAAATGGGACTATGCCAAACATAAAACTGCGTGTCAAAGGAAACAAGAAACAGAGTGAAAAGGCAACCTATGAAATGGGAGAAAATATTGGCAAATCACATTTCCAATAAAGAGTTTATATCCACAATATATCAGGATTTCTACAATTCAGCAACAACAACAACAAAAATAAACAATTAAACAAATAATCTCTATTAGGAAATGGACAAAGGACTTGAATAGACATTTCTCTGAAGAAGATACACAAGTGGCCAATAATCACATTCAAAGATGTTCAACATCACTCATCATTAGAGAAATGCAAATCAAAACCAGGAGATAACGCCTTACAATCAGGACAGTTACTAGCAAAAGAGCAGAAAATAACAAGTGTTGGAGAAGATGTGAAGAAGTTGCAACCCTTGTGCCCTGTTGTGGGAATGTAAAATGGTGCAGCCACTGTGGAAAAAAGTATAGAGTTTCCTCAAAAAATTAAAAATATGATTCAGCACTCTCACTTTTGGGTAGGTATCCAGAAGAACTCAAAGCAGAATCCCAAAGCGATTTTGCACGCTTGTTTTTTGCAGTATTACTCACAATAGCCCAGAGATTGAAGCACCCTAAATGTCCATTGGCAGATGAATGGATAAAGAAAACGTGGTATACATAAATAACAGAATATTGAGAAGTCTTAAAAAAGAAGGCAATCTTGTCATGTGCTATGACATGGATGAACCTTCAGAACATCATGCGAAGAAAATAAGCTTGTTACAAAAGGACAAATACTGTATGATTCCACTTATTTGGAGAATCCCAATAATCAAAATCATAGAAACAGAAGGAAGAAAGGTGGTTACCAAGGCTGGGGGAGGGGAAATTAGTGTTTGGTGGGTATACAGAGTCAGTATTGCAAGACGAAAAAGTTCTAGAGATCTGTTGCACAACAATGTAAATACACTTACGCTAAATTGTACACGTACAAATGGTTGAGAAGATAAATTCAATGTTACGTGGTTTCTTTAACCACAATAAAGAAAAGTTAAAAAACAAAACAAAAGAAAATAGGAAGGTAGATAGAATTTTTTAGGAAACATGACAATAAGGAGAGCATGCCAAGGATGGAACAGAGGTTCCTTGAGGATTTGTTAGAATCCTTTGGGAATGTATTAGGATTGGGTAGACACCATACACAATCATTCAGAAAGCCTGCTTCTTATCCCCTGCTATCAATGTTCTTTCTCTTTCTAAAGAGTTGGGGATCTCAACTGTGGATTATTTCCAAACCTGAATCTTATTACTGTATGGGTTTCAGTAAGAGAAATTAGCAGATAATGGAAATGTAATATTAACATAAATGGTATAGGAAGAGCTCAAGAAGCATTACTGATAGGCCAGCCAACAAATGAGAAAGCCAGTTCTGGAAAGTGAAGATGCAAAAATTTAGCAAGGATAAAATAGAAGGACTAAAGTCACTCAAGGAAATGTCTGTTGGCTGTGTGGTGAGGTCAGAGCAATAAGCAAAGCTGGAAAATCTGAAGTGCAACTGAAATCAGTCAGGAAACGAAGATTAGCAACATAATACCATGGTAACTAGGTTTTCTAAACCAAAATTGGGACACAGGTCTGACATAGGGTGAAGTGTTCAAAGCCATTGTGTTGTAAAATCTAGAATATTTGGCAGCCATTCCCATGACCCTCCTTCCTGGAATATGAAGTGGCTTGAACTACTTGCAGGTATTCTGGAAAAAAAGAAAAGAAAAGCTACGATTGGTAAGATTTTACAGGCAAGTTATGAGCAGAATGACCAGAGAAAGATATGACAGGCTGGAGAAAGCAGCATTTAAGTTGGGTTTAGTCATAAATAAGTGAGCTGGCTTGGGACTGTATCAGCTTCCCTTTTGCACAGCCCATACCTCCGGAGGCCCAGTGGGACAATGTGGCATCCTTGCATCTTCATGAATAATTTTGAGGAGCAGGGCTGAAGGAGAGAACACAAACTTCTTTTTATAAACTAGGCTTTGCTCTGTGGACCATCAATTTAGCTCCTTTACAGGCACCAAATCCTTCAGCAAAACATTAGTTAAACCTTCAATTCAAATATTATAGCTAAGAAGGAATAGGGATAGGTAAACCAGGCCCTAAATAATAAAGACTAGATTCTAAGTAACACCAATAACTTTGCATGTATTTATGTTTCTGGGGAGGTAAGTAAACCACATACTTCCTGCAGCTGAGGACTTGATGTTATAGCATTTGGTATATAAATAGTGTCTCTCTGTAGGACAGCTTTAAAATAAAAGGAACTCTTCCTCCGACAAAGTTCTGTTATTGGCCAAAGAACCCCATATCTCTCTCTCTCTCTCTCTCTCTCTCTCTCTCTCTCTCTCTCTCTCTCTCTCACACACACACACACGCACACACACACACACACTCAAAGTACAGTCACTTAAAAGTTAAGCTAACATCCTTTTTAATGGAGAAGTCAGTTGTTCTAAGTGCTTGAAGCTGAGAGAGTTGAAGGGAAGCATTGGCTCAAATAACCTAGGGCTCATAAGGCCATATCTTCTTGAGGGCACTTTATCTTGAGTCTACTTTAAAAAAAAAAAGGCATTTTCTATCTCACCAACATTTTTGAAAAAAAACTACAGTAATCACTGATACATCTCTCTGGGCTCTTGAAAGAGCATTTAATTGAGAGCTTCCTTTTAAATAAGCGTTCAGATGTGAGCATGGCACCTGGGCCATTCAGGCCTCCATGTGTTAGTAGCACAACTCTTTGCAAATAAACAAAGTTTTGAGATCCTGGGGAAAAATGCAGCTTACACAGCACTTAGGAGTGCTCAAAGGGCCTCTGTTCTCTCTCCATACTAATGTGGTTTCACAAGAAGACCAAGATTATTTTATTGCCCCAGGATGCCAGGAAATTTTCATTTGGCTCCCTCAGATCTTCGGGATAAAAGTGGGACAGTAAGGAAAAGAATTCCCTTTGCTGTCTTAGATTTCTGTTCTCCAGGAAAATATGTTATGTTTTCTAAGATCAGATACTCTGTCATTTATTTTTAGCTTTAGTTAACTGTATTATTTTACATCCCCTAGTCTCCATTTTTTTCAAAGGAATATGTCCCCCTCTGCTCCTTCCTGTTTTGGATCCTTTCATGGGATTCCACTTTTGGCTAAAATACAGGTAGTGTCTTTCACACATCATAGGCTTATTGACTAATGTAGAAATGAAGGACACAAGTATTTCTTAAGTAGGAATTAGAATCACAATTAAAAACTAACAAAGTACACTTTCTAGTATACCCGGGAACAGATAATACTAGATGTTTTTGAGGTGTGGACTGTCAGAATAAGGTTGAAGTTACCCATTTAATAGCTCATGACAAAGTGCCTCCCTGAACACCCTTTATAATGTTGCACTCACCCTGATCTATCACCTTCACTCTGCTTAATTTTTCTTCATAGCACCCAACACCTAACATTGTACTTGTTTATTTATTGTCTGTCTCTCCACTAGAATGGAATTTCCATAAATGAAAGTGTTGGGTTTTATCTCTGCTGTACTTCTGGTTCTCGAGAAGTACAGAACGCGGGACCTGCGCCTTGCTAGGCATTTTGCGTGCATCCCACAGCCAACGTCCACAGCTGTTAGAGATCCCCACCTCTCACCGCTGCAGTATTGCCAAGATGTTGCTTTCTAACAAACTGACTCTGAACAAGCTGGACATAAAGGGGAAGCAGGTCATTATGAGGGTGGACTTTAATCTTCCTATGAAAGACAGCCAGGTAACAAACAACTAGAGGATCAAGGCTGCCATCCCAAGCATCAAATTCTACGTAGACAATGGAGCCAAGTCAGTTGTTCGAATGAACCGCCTGGGCTGGCCTGATGGCATCCCCATGCCTGACAAGTACTCCTTTGAGCCAGTTGTTGTAGAACTCAAATCTCTGCTGGGTAAGAATATTTTGTTTTTGAAGGACTTCATGGACCTGGAAGTGGAGAAAGCTTGTGCTGACCCAGCTGCTGGGTCTGTCATCCTTGCTTTCATGCGGAAGAAGAAGGGAAGAAAAAAGATGCTTCTGGGAACAAGGTTAAAGCAGAGCCAGCTAAAATAGAAGACTTCCAAGCTTCACTTTCCAAGCTAGGGGAAGTCTATGTCAATGAAGCTTTTGGCACTAATCACCCAGCCCACAGCTCCATGGTGGCAGTCAGTCTGCCACAGAAAGCTAAAGTTTTATTTTTATTTTTATTTTTATGAAGTAGGAGCTGAACTACTTTGTCAAGGCCTTAGAGAGTCCAGAGCAACCCTTCCTGGCCATCCTGGGTAGAGCAAAGTTGCAGACAACATTCATCTGATCAATAACATATTGGACAAAGTCAAAGAGATGATTAGTGATGGTAAAATGGTTTTTTACCTTCCTTAAGGTGCTCAACAACTTGGAGATTGACACCTCTCTCTTTGATGAAAAGAGAGCCAAGACTGTCAAAGACCCGATGTCCAAAGCTAAGAAAAATGATGCGGAGATTACTTTGCCTGCTGACTTTGTCACTCCTGACAAGTTTGGTGAGAATGCCAAACTGACCAAGCTATGGTGGCCTCTGGCATACTTGATGGTTGGATGGGCTTGGATTGTGGTCCTGTGAACAGCAAGATGTACACTGAGGCTGATGCCAGGGCTAAGCAGATTGTGGGGAATGGACCTGTGGGCATATTTGAATGGGAAACTTTTGCTTGAAGGATCAAAGCCCTGGTGGATAACGTGGTGAAAGCCACTTCCAGGGACTGCATCACCATCATAGATGGTGAAGACACTACTTGTTGCTGTGCCAAATAAAACATGGAGGATAAAGTCAGCCATGTGAGCACTGGGGGGTGATGACAGTTTAGAGCTCCTAGAAAGTAAAGACCTTCATGGAGTGGATGTTTTCAGTAATGTTTAGTATTTTCCTGCCTTTGGTTCCTGCGCACATCCCTTAAGTCAGTTTTGTGCTTTCCACATCTCCAGTTGGTGTGCAACTAGTGGCCAAGAGATGCAGCATCAAGAACCCTTAAACAGTCGCGCATCTCAGCTCATCTTTATTACACCCTGGATTTTCCTATATTCTTCAAGATCCCATTTGAATTTCTTAGTGACTAAACCACTGTGCATTCTAGAGTGCATATATTTTGCCTGTTAAAAGAAAGTGAGCTGTTAGCTTAGCTCTCTTTTTGGAATAGCTTATTCCAAATAGCTTTGTCATTGTTTCACTACTCAGTATGGGAACAAGATGAAATCTCAATTGTAGGGAGGTAGGGAGATGAAGTTGGCGATCTATTATATAAATAATAAAAGTATCCATTGCGGGGGAAAAACTGTGTAATGAATTAGTGAATGACCCTGGGGTAGGGTCATTTGTGTGTATTTGTGTATTTTATTTGTGTATTTCAAAAAAAAAAGAACAAATGCTGACTTTAAACCTTAGATCAATTTCAAAAACTCTATTATTCCATTTCTTAAGCTCTTACTTTGAATAATTCTGGCTCAGCTCTGCAATATAATATTTCATAAATTCCACAAGCAATGAGAAAGAAGAAAAAAATCTGTAACCTCACTTTTATAACTAAAGTAAGATAAAGCCTCTCTCTCTTTTCCCCACCCTCTCTCCCTATCCCACCTCCACCTCTCATGAGTAGGAAGCTCTAGTGTTCAGTTTCTCATACACAAGAGCTTAGTTCTCTGTACTTTTTATATTCTGGCTCCAGGCACTTAGCTTTATTTCCCTGGGTTTTCCTGCAATTCTGCAAGAGCATTTGGTCTTGCAAAGTACATCAGCATTTCACAAAACCAGAATTGAAAGATTTCTACCATTTGTGAAATTAAAAATGTTATAAAAATTTCCAAAATGGGCAATAAAAATATAATAACATTGCCACGTTGAATCCATTTGGGAAGCAAATGGTGGTACAAATAATAAATCATAATAAAATTAACATAGATACATTTTTCACACACATTTTCCTCTTGAATTATCAGGTATTCCCTCTTCAACTCTGTACTTCCAATCCCCAAATGAAACATTGCACACTGAATCAACATGTTCTATAGGGGATATGTATAATAAATCTTATTAGAAAGGAAATTTCTGCTAACCTGATTTCCTTCTCAATTGCTTTCAAAGATTTTCTCCAAATGCTTTTGACCATAAATTTAATAAATTGCTTTTCTGATTTTGAAAGTTTGTTCCTCAAATATTTGAATGTTGTTGGTTCTTCATCTTGTGCCAGGCAGCTCCATTTACATTGTTCAATTGGATGCTCACAATTAACTCACAACATAGATATCACTTACCAAATGAGGTATTCTAAAGTTCAGAGAAGTTAAGATGCACACTCAGAGTCACACAGAGAGCAAGACAAGGAACCATAACTCAAACCCAGGTCATCTTGACTTTAAACCCCATGATCCTCCCCTTTTCTGTTAAATCTACCATCTGACTTTCTACATAGTCACATATTTATTACTCATCCTATTAAGGGTGAGGGAACCCCCACATGACTAGAAAACGGCTTAGGTAAAAGAGCACTGGACTAAGGAGAGCAGTATTCTTGAGGACTTGATTTTCTTACCTGTAGAATGGACAAGGAGAGCTTTAGGTTTCTTTCAGTCCTGAAATTCCATAGTAAAAAAATGGTCTTAATTGAAATCCATAGGAATAAAATAATTTAAAAATATAAGTGGTTCAGTGTTAGAAGCTATATTCCAAGCTCTTCCATTATTCAAATAGAAGGAATACATAAAAACGTTAAATTTTAAAAAGTGTTCATATCTAATAATTTTAAAACATGATAAAAATATTTTTTAAAAATTTAATTCATCTAAAGTTAGGATAATTACAACTGCAAACTGTTATATATATAATACTATATATAATATACATATATGTATGTATATATATAATGCCTGACTAGATGGTCCTGATTTTTACTATTTCCTGAGAGTCACAAAGCGCTTCTCAGGTCAGGCTTTAGAAAAGGTGGCAAACACTGTCACTTAATAGAAGGGGAGCATGACAGGGCATGTGACCAGGACTTTTCCAACATAAGCACCACACTGGGCTCTGGCGGGGGTGCCAAGTGGAGGTCTGCAAGGCCATCTCCTGATTGCCATTTTGTTCTCGAGGTTTGACAAACAACCATGTCTCCACCCAGATTCTGACACTTTAAAACGGGTGAAGAGGGCACTGGGTCTTGGTCAAAGTAAAAAGCCTTCTTGATAATTAATCAATGGTAAAATATAGTTTTAACATCATAGTCTCATTTTCATTTTGAGGCTAATGTTCTCTGATCTGAAGTTTTGCTTTTTCCTTATATGGTCAATTATTTCTCAGTGCCCTTTGATTGCCTCGTTCTATAAATCAGATTGGTGCTTTCTTTCTTTTAATCATGTTTATATAAATTACAATGTTTTCCACTAAATATATATACATATTTGTTGCAGCTTTCTTAAAGTACTAACAATCTCTTAAATCAATAGTAACCTAAAGTACAAACATCTAAGGACATTATATCAAGCCAAGTTACCAAAAAAGAAAAAAAAAAAATTGAAACACATTTTGAGTACATTTTCTTTATGCATGTTACCACTTTTGTCTGGTAGAACTTTAATTTTTGAGGAGAATGGCGAAAGAAAAACTTCAGCCGACTTTTACCATAAACATAGCTTTAAGGAGACAATGTATAGTACAAGGAATGAGAAAAACAGGAGAACTGTTTCATTGGCAAGATGTATAAATTAGTATCTGAATTTGCCAAGATGGCACTCACATTGTGAATTCTGACAGAATTCTGACAGAACTGCTAAGATCTCAGTGCACTCCTCAAGTGTTGTTAATGGTCTTCACTTTCAAAGAGCGTCTACCCAAGTTATATCTTTCATCCACAAATTCTACCATCTAAACATTCCAGAGACTTTGAAATGGAAATCGTCTCCATAAAGCAATATTTTTTTAGGGGTGAGACCAAAATCTCAGAGAAAAACATCCCTTAAAATCTTTATCAAAGTGAATAAAACTTCAAATTGAAATTCCCCATGCATTTGATGTTGAAATCGATTCATGCTTTGCCTATATAATTTAATGACATGCTCTTAAGTCAGGATGCAGCATTTGTCTCATCATTTATTTGAGGAATTAAATCCAGAAGGAAAGTCAGAGAGGTTCATTGAGCAGGTGAACACAATATATCTGAGACAAATAATCCTATTTACTGAATATTGCCTGCATTTTCTAATGTGGTTGGTCAAGGAAAATACAATAGTAGGCAAGTTCAATATTTTAATAATAGTTTCATTTTAAAATGATGGTAAATGGAGAAGCCATTTACGCAAATGTCTCCACGTGCGCACGCGCATGCGCGCGCGCGCGCGCACACACACACACACACACACACACACACACACACACTCCTTTCAACCATGCCAGATTTACCTATGATCTGAAAGGTAAGATTTTCATCAGGTTATGGAATTAAGCCTAACCTTGCTTTCTCATGTTAACCATTTGTTCTGACATATTTTTTTTTTCTTCCAACCTTGTTGGGTTTTTTTTTTTATTCCCTTTTTATAGGACAGATTTGACTCTGTACTAAACCATGCCACTAACACGTTACTTAATCTAACTGGCACATTGTAAAATTTTACACATGCGCTCATCCAGATAATTACACAATTAATTTTCACTTAGTTCAGCTGAAACAGGGATAATGAAATTTCCACTGGTGTACTGTTACGTCCAGGGGCCAAGGGTCAGTTTCCTGTTTGGATAAGGGTGAGTTTAAAGAGGATTTCTGACAGTCTCCTTACTTCAACTAGTTCTAAAAACATTGCAATGGAATTTCAATTTACAGCTCAGTTCAATGAAAGAAGCAGATGTTGGGAGTGTGCCACCGCCATGCAAGAGACTTCGCACACAGGTGTGTGAAGGAAACCATCAGCTCTTGCTTTAAAGACATGTCTCTTCTACCTTTCATTCTGGAGTGAAAAAGTGGCTGACAGCCACTTGGAATTCATTTTTCCCTTAAGATTTAGACATCTGCTGAGCCATGATATTAAAGCAAAGGTCTCATTCACACTGCCCTTATTCTAAAGGAAAAAAGTAGAATCTCAATGACAAAACTGTCCTTGAATTTAGAGGATATTTGAAATTGTATTCTTGTGAAATTTCTTCACAGAGCAAAAGTGGCCAAAGACCAGGGTTTTCCTGTGGTAAAAGTAAAGAAATTTTACTTCGAAAGAACCTATAAATCTTAATCTTTCTTTGAAAGTTTGCTTGCTTGTTTTCTGTAATTTTAAGGCTTAAATGTCTAATCTTTAGCACTAGTTGGGTATTTCATAAACAGTAGTGAAAGATGCTCAACAAGGAAATTTTGGATAACTTGACCAATTCTTTCTTCAAAATATTCTTTTCACTGAGAAATCAGACATATTGCTAAAACTCTACATGTGGTTGAAAGAGGAACTCGATCCTAACATAAGTCAGCTTCATATTAAATCACTATGAATGTAAAATGCTCATTGTGTGCTGGGAGATAAAAATGCCTGACCGAAGCTATATCTGTTAATTAATAAAGTCTCTGTGGGGGTGGGTGCAATTCCTGTCTAGGTTAACATTAGAGATGGAGAATGGCTTTTATAGCTGAATCCAAATATCTTGAACATTGCCATGTGAAAGAAGAGGCTGAGATGTTTATCTATATAGATAATAAGGAAAATTACTAAAGGCCACTATGGAAAGTACAGTATGTTACTACTGATAGCCAAGTATGTTTCTTCTTGGAACATTCACATGGTATAACTCAAGAAAAAGAGGTTTTAGATTATAGTATTCATATATTATATGATTCCATATTTTCTGAAAAAGTAATTTCACCTTCTAATATAAGTCAGTCTTACAGAGGTCAAAAATAATTTAGGATAAAAGAGCTTGCACTTATAGATATGAGTTTACAAAAATGTGTCCAGGTAGAGCACACCTGTCTCTTCCATTTTCAAGGTAATAAGCTCGGCTCTGCTCTTCCTCCAACAAGCCAGGCATGCTTCTGCATTTCAGGTGTTTGCTTTGGCTATTTCCTCTTCCTGGAATCCTTGTGCTCCAGACATCTACAAGATAAACTCTCTCACTTCTTCCAAGTGCTTGCCCAAATCTACTGTTTCAGTGAGGTCCACCCTGACGATCCTAACCTAAAATTGGGACTCACACTGTCCTACCTCCTCCCTTGGCCCTTGCTCTTCCAGATTTTCTTTACCCTGATCTACTTTTCTGTCTTCATAACACTTATCACATTTGAACATACAGTAAAATTTATATATTTATTACATATCTATTATTTATTGGCCTCCAATGGAGTATAAGTTCCAGGATAATAAGGATCTTTGTTTTGTTTATTGCCAAATCCCAAGCACCTAGAATGGGGCTTGGTGGGTGGGTGCTCTGTGAATATGTTGTATGACTGGATGAATGAATACCCTCTGTGAGGCTAAGTGCTATTTCTCTTTTACTTCTTGCTGCAGTCACAGAAACCAACATGATCCTTAGCCAATTCTGCTTTTATATGCTGGAGATGCAGAGCGTTCTGGGAAGGCTAGTCACTCTAAGACCAATGTGTGTCTCAAGAGCATAGCATGTCATAGGAAAAACAACTTTCTAATCTGTAGGTAACTAAATATCTGGGTTAACAGAACACAAACATCTGTTCTTCTCAGCTTATTCTCTATCTTGACCCAATCATTAAGTTTGCTTTGAGTTCACAGGTTTTCACCCTCTTATTCTTGCAAACATTCAGAGGGATCAATTTTTATGGTATGGCAGATACTATGGTTCAGAAGACTATTGATTTTACTTCTAAGTCAGGATTGGGGGACAATTTCACATGAATTATTAAACATACATAACATACTTCCACACTATTAAGAAAAGCATCATAAAAACTTAGTTGTGTTAGTGAACACAAGAACAGGGTGAACACATTTCTGGAAATAATAAGGCTGCAAATCTGTCTTTCTTTTTGGGGGGAAAAAAGCTTTTGCTTTGAGTAACCCTGAAGCATCCATTATAGCTAGATGATGCTTGGGCTGCTGATGCACAAGTCACTGCTTGAGCATGAGCAATGGTCATCAAAAACCCAGCTATTAAAGGATGGGGGATCTGCTATTTTCCATTTGAGGATGAAGAAGGAACTCTTGTGATATTTTTTTTTAGGAGCGTAGACTACAAGCATGCTACATGTCATACTTTTAATAAAATAAAGAATTTGTGGCTTCTTGTGGGTTATTTCTAGTTTGTCATGTTGTTTTTACTGAATTCCAGCTGCGTAACATCAATTTGAGATAAAATTAAAGAGGAAATGGATGATTTTGATGCCTGTGTTCCACCTTGCATCATTATCTCATGTTGAATACTTTGCTTTTCAGAACAATGCCACTTCACTAGAGAAGTTTAGTCCAGGCTGAACATTAGCCAGCTCCACAGTGAAGAAGTAGAGAGGCCATTAAAGTCATTTCTCCATTAGACTATGATTATTAGCACTTAAGTTATAACCACTAGCACATCTCTCCTTCTACCACCCACCTCTTATGAGATACAGGCATCTACTGAGTTCATCTATTCTTCCATTGGCAAGTAAACCCACCATATTCTCCTTCATGTATTGTCTAGATTCCAGATTTATGATCAATCTTCTTGGCAAAATCTGTCAAGATTTTCAGCTGTTTGTCATCCATACTTTTCTCAATAGATGTCCTAAGCACCTACTTTCCCTTTCTCCCTTCTCTAAATTTATTGAATTTTCCGAAATCACACATTCAATTTACATTGACATTCTGTACTGTTAGGCAAGGTCCTCAGGGAATTTAGGCGAAGGGAAACAGATCACTTATAAATGAACAGTATTTTACGGTCTCTGTTCTTTATATATCATTGAAAACTGGGTGATGGATTTGTAATCCCCATGGCCTGTATCTGTCACTTCTTAATAGAATTGCTACATTGCTTCCATATGTTCAGTTATTACGCTTCCTTTGTTTAATTTGGGTCCTTCTCCATGCGCTGTGACTGAGTATCTAGTGACTTTCCAATGGAATATCGGGCACCTCACTGAAAATTGCCATGTTGTGCACTAAGTTCCTCTTTCTTTGAAATTGTACCATCTCTACTAATAAATAGAAACATAATCTCTCTAATGTCTATCAATTCCCCCTTCCAGGTTATCAAAACATCTATTTAGTTAATTTTCCCATTTCAACCAAAGGTGATAATCAGTACTTTTTAAAATCGCCCAATGAATGAGAATCATCACAGGCATCAGGTTACACATGAGGCTCTTAAAACCTCTTCCTAATTCATATCTGCCTGGAACCTTAGATTGTGACCTTATTTGGAAATAGGGTTATTGCAGATATAATTAGTTAAGAATCAAGATGGGATCATACAGGATTAGGTGGTCCTTAAATTCAGTAAGTGTTCTATGAGAGACAAAAAAGAACCCACATTGATACAGAGAAAAAGTTGATGTAAATATGGTGGCAGAGTTTGGAGGGGTATGACTCCAAGCCAAGAGGCACCAAGGATTGCCTACAACCACCAGAAACTAGGAGAGAGGCATGGAACTGTTTCTTCCACAGAACCTCTAGAAGGAACTAAACCACAGAAGGAAGCAACAACTTGATTTCAGATGTCTGGAATCAGAACTGTGAGAGAATAAATTTCTGTCTGGAATCAGAACTGTGTGAGAGTAAATCACCCAGTTTGTGGTATTCATTATGGCAACCACAGGAAACTAATATACTCCTTTACCTCCTTTCCTCACTCCCTGTATCTGATCAACCAAATATGTCCCTCTTCTTACTGTTTCCACTCTGCTCAAAGTGCTTCTGGAATATTACCCCTGTAGCTGAAACAACATTTTGAAAGATGAGTAAACTGGAGTCCATCTAGAGAGGAGTGAAGAGTCTGAACATATGAAAAAGTTAAGGGAGACGTAAAAGACGCCTATACATTTTTGCAAACCTGTTCCAGTGGGAAAGCATGTAATCTCATATGTTATAACTTAGGTAATATGTATTAAAACAAGTTGCAAACAGTAAAAAACACATAAATGTTGGTTACGGTTATTATTGATCCAGAATGCCAAAATAGGAACGGCAAAAGCTAGATATTAAAAAATATCACAAGAACTTTTTTGTACAAAACTTTTTCATTAGTGAAGTAAGTTTCCCCAAGAAATTATGAAATGCTTTTGCAGGAGGCACTTAAATTGAGTTGGGATGACCACTGGCTAGATAAGCTATATATATCTCAGGCATTAACTAGCTGAGTGACCTTGGGCAGATAATCAACCCTTTCCGAACTTGTGTCTTAATATGGAAAATAAAATATAAATATCAGTCATTTGGAGTGGTTACTATGAGAATATAAAAGCACTTCTTGAGCTAGAAAACACAATACAAACAAAAGGGACTAAAACTGCTTTTTCACTCTAAATTTAAATGGTTCTGTATAACCTCACTTTTCTAAATTCTCTTAGAATCTAATATCCCTGCCTGTTGCCTTTCTTGCTAAGGACACAGAAGAGTTCTTAGGAATTCTTGTGGCATCTTTACTAATGCCTCAGTAACCTGCTATTCTGACCAGAACAACTTCATATAATGATCCTTCAGCTGACCATTCTGTACACGATAGGTACTTTTGTCTTTCTCTGGGTTGTGCTACTATAAACTAGCTTTTTTGGCTTTTGCATTTCTGTTTTTTTCTCACATTTAAAAAATGATAAGCTAATTAAACATTATCATTTTTGTCATTACCATTCTTCAGTATATCATCTAGGTTTGTAAAGACTGTTGTTTTTGAAGTTTTTTTTTTTTATCAAATATCCTCATTTATGTTTTTAAGTATTCTTCATTTGGCTTGGCCTTTAATAAGTGGACATTTGAAATTCAGGATGCTCTATGCTTTGCTTCTACAATACTCCAAATTAGTGAGAGTTTTCTTCTTTTATCTTTTTCAGACCTTGTAACTAATGCCTAGACAAAACCTTTAAAAACAAATGAAAATACTATCTTCATAATAAATTATACAAATTAGAAGAGATAAAATAAGTCGACTTTACATTTATGTTTAAGTCTACACGTTTTCAAAATTCCTAAATTCCCAGACTTACTTTTATCTTTAACATTGAACTAATTGTATTAATTCAATTTCTTCAATATAAATTCCTAATAAGAGACTCTATAACACTTAATAATTAACCTCTGAGAGACTAATCTGCCTACTCTTCAGAAATAGAAACCTTGTAATGTTCTTTTCTATCATTCTCCTACAAAAAAGAGGTCTTTCACATTTTCAATATTGGTTTTTGCTGCTTCTACATATGGCAAATTAATTTGGCTTTTATAATGAGGTGGAATGTTTCAAATCTAAATTAACACCTTTGGCTTTACTTTGTGAGAAGACCTACTCATTACTCTCTGGTAACTTAATGGCTGTGCTATTCTATGAACCAAAATAGTTTAATGTAATCTGACATTTATGACTTCCACATAATATCAACTGCTAAAGCTTGAAAAAAGGTTTCTATTCAGAAAAAAAACTCAAACTAATAAGCATGCACCCAATATTAAAATCGGGTCAGAGATCTTTTTCACTTTCATTACATATAATTTATGCCACTTGAATGTAGTTTAATAAGGTCATAAAAATGCCAGTTGTGGTATCTCATAATACTTTTTATAAACTGGTTTTACAGTCTCTCCTTTGTTCCAAAGTTCAAAGTGACAATTGAAATGCACAGGTTGCTTGAGAGTTCTTGAAGTTTCTCCTGGAAAAACCAAATGGTGAATATATATTATATATATATCGCATATATGATATATAGTATTTATAATATTCCTATAGTATATACTTATGGACAGGTTAAAAATGTGCTATTTACTTAAGATATGTTTTTAAAATGTAAAACAGTTTCCAAAATCTTCACAATTTACTAAAAAACATTCCTTTCTTCCAGGTGCATTTAAGTTGATACTTTTCAATTAAAAGGAAACAAACAGAATTCAAGAACAGGCTAGTTGTATATTATTGTTCTAGCCTGACGCCTTTTGATATGATGAAATAAGAACTTCCCAACACTTAATCCTCACTTGGTCAATGTCAAACAATACTCAGAGGAGCTCTTACAATGGTGGCATTGTCAGGTTTCCATGACTTCATTCACTCGCTGACCATTGCTTTACTTCCTGGCTGAGGTAAATAGGGCTTTGCGAGCACTTCCTTTAAGTCATTTCAGAGGAGATAAATTAAATAATGATTGCAATGTAATATTGTGATAGTGCTAAAATATTTCCTTCAAGTTTCAACTTTGAGCACAAGTTTCAACTTTGAGCACAAGTTTCCAATAATATATACTTTTTCATTTGTTAGCTCAAATGTTTGGTTTTATTAAATTCTACAGCTGCACTCAATATTTATGCATTTGGTGACCAACCTTGATATATTATAATAACATGAAGCTAAGACTTTTATATAAGAATATAAAAATGTTTCAAAAGTCACTATGGAATCAAACATGGATATTCAACACAATTTGCTTGAACACCAATAGAACAAAAGCATAGCAAGTTCTTTAGTTTTTGAGCCAACAGTAAAATTGGTATTCGCAGAGCTTGCTCCATCTATCTGCAGTATTTCATAGATTTATTTCTATTTTCAGTTAAAAGAACTATTCTGGAAGACCACTGCAAGAGGTTCCTATTCAATGCTCAACCTGTCTAGAGGTTGCAGTTAAATTGATACTTGGTGAATATGAAAATACTTCTAAGAAATGTTTACCTCAGTCTGCTAAAAACAACAACAAGAAGACAGTACAGTATCGATATCACTTTTGTCAGGGATGAAAAACATAAGGGCTACAGTAGAGCTAGGTTCAGTTCAGTTATTGTATTGTATAGTTTTGTGACCTTGGACATGCTTCTTAAGCTCTTTGAGCTTCCCCATCTGTGAAATGGGACTAATTACTGCATTCTGTGAGATTAAAATTAAAACAAGATATATAGTAAATTAAATTAGAATGCATACCATAAAAATAACACATTATCATCATCACCATCATCATCAGAGGGGAGTGCACAATACATATTAAGCAGTATGTGTGGTTTGCTCCTATTTCTGCAGGATTCAGTAAAGGACTCTGGCTTCGCAAGTCAGATACTCTTGTTTATTGAATATATCAATGCGAACATCCAGGAAGAACTCATTCTGGCATAACTGCGTCCCAGGAGCAAAGATGACTGGAGGGAATCATCAAGAAGTTACCAAGATTTGGGGCCAATAGAGTAGAAGACATGGCTCTGGGAAGAGGAGTAGCAACCAGGATACACTGGTTGTAGGACAGGATCAGGGCTACAAACAACACATCGTGACTGGGTAGGTTTAGGACAAGAACCAATGTTTCCTTTGGTCCTGTTATGTTAGATACAGTCTTCTTCCTCACCCTCAGTCGTGTGCCTTTGGATTTAAGACACAGTCCTGATTTCACAGCAGCACTAGTCTTAAACTTGAAGGAGTGGAACACACTCTTGCTAACTTCATATAAACTTTTGGTTAGGAACGCCTTCTTGGTTTACAGTAGTCAGCTAGTCTCCCAGTGGGGAATATAGAAAGAAACCTAGTAAATTTTCATGGGAAAATACACTTTGAGTTACTAGATGAAACCAAGACCAATAGTTATGTAAAATATATGATGTGTGTTAAATAAAAACCATTTGTGCTTGCAAATCCTATGACTGAAAGGGAAGTTTCAGACATGGCTTCCTTCTTTCTTTATAAAATAATCTGTGTATTTAAAGTCATCATGGTACTCAACATTTTATTTTTTATTCGCATTTTCTCCCTTCCTCCCTCCTTTGAGAGATATAGACACTAGAGAGAAGGAGATCTGGCCTTGAACCCCACTCAATGTCCCTCTACCTTGAGTCTTGATCATCACAGTATCTGGCTATGCAGACTATTACCACCACAACACTGAGTTGCCAGGCAACATCTTTAATATGGCCTTCAATAGTTACACTTGGGAGCAGAAGGACCATTATCAAGACCCAACTGCAGCAGTATTATTAGAGGCCCTCTGTCATATTATTATGTAACTTTCTGAAAAATTGAAGTGTACACAACACTCAGAGAGAAAAAGTTATTAGGTGTGTATGTTGAGGGCTAAGTGGAAGGAATTGTTGTGAATACTGAATAGGCAGGATTGTAGTAAAGCCAATCTGTGGCCCAGACAGGGTTCTTAGAAGTTTACTTGCAGTGTGAAAACTCGACAAGAAAGAAACAACCTTGTATGATTAGTGACCAGTGAAATAACTTCTTGCTGCTTTCAATTAGGCCTTAGTACCTGTTGCAACTTCCTTGTAGGGTAGGAAACTCTAAAGACTTAGTGTTTTGATATGAAAACTGTCTGAAAATCCTGTTCAGTAATTCCCCAGCCCCAACTTTGAGAACTTACTTGCCTGGTCTTCAAGGTTACGTGTTTGGGTTGTTCCTTCAGGTTCTTGTGTGAAGACACGTTAAGAGCTTAGATGGCACATCAAATATTTCATGCTCCAAATGTCACAACTCTAAAGAAAAAATTGAGAAAGAATCACAAGATCTATTACAGAAATCAGAAACTTGATAGAAGCAGATTCTTCTCTGTGTACCACCAAGATTTTTCTCTACCTGGCTTTGTTTGAAAGTCTCATTGCATACCTACCTCACAACTTAGGTATGAGAATGGAAATGAGATACTTGAGGGAAAGCTTATTACCATGAATTTAATTTATTTATGGTTTAGAGGTCAGTATACTACAATTTAAGCAACTCTGGATTTAGAATCAGGAACATGGGGTCAAAACTGAGCTTTGACGCTTACTACATGGTACTTGAGTATGGTAATTAACCTCTCTGAACATTAATTTCTTTATGTGTAAGGTAGAAGAATAGCCCATTAATTACAATGAGATGAGGTATATTAAGCATCCAGTAGAGCAACTGGTTCAGAGTAGATTTTCAACTATTTTCTGCAGGATCTGAAATGTTACATCATTTTTAGATGGTGCAGAGAAGACACTTTGCCCCACCAACTGCCCTAGCTTCCTCCTCACACAAAATTCTCTTTTCAAGTCATCAAATATCTCTAAGTTAGTAGTGACAGTTTACTCCTGCATCTTTCAGAACCCATACTAAGAATTGTCAGATGGTTTTGAAATCTCAAGTACTGATAGAGGCTCTTGTACCCAAACATTTTCCTTCAGTTATTAAAGACTTGGCTTAGTCTTGTGATACTCTTGGGGGAGTGGGGGGGTGGGAAATGGAAACAAATATTAAATCTCAATCATGGGAAAATGACACAGATGACTAATCTAGTCTGTTTTTCTTCCCTCCAGGAAATATTGAGATAATACCATTCTTCCTTACACAAGATAACTGTCTTTAGAAGACTTCTAACTGTTTGAAGTCAAACTGAAAGTAGGCAGAAAAGAAGATATTATTGAAAATATCTGAGCTTGAATTTGAAAAGCAATCTTGAGTACATGTGTACACTGCTCGAGAATAACAGACTCACAGAATTTTGTAGCTGATGTCCCTTAAAGATGATAAAACATTTATTTATGTTTGTTGGTACTATGAATTACTGTCAAATCCACTTGATTCAAAATGCTTATAAGACAAAATGGTTCACCATGGTAAAAGGAGGTTCCACGCTCTTCATAAATAGATAAGCACTTAGAGGACTTCAGTGACAACCTCAAGGTAGCTGAGCTTCTCTTATCAAGTCATTGAGTGAAGATGGACAATCTATTTTTAGGTAGAATTTGACCTCATGCTCATTTTTATTCAATCACTGAAATATTTATGCCTAGGAGAAGAGAAATTAACTGTGGTTTCATAAACTTAGGGGGTAATAGTACATGTGGTAGACTGTCTGCAAAGATGGCCACCAACTTCTTCCTCTCCCTGTTTATGCATACCATTCTTTCCTCCTCCCCCCTTGCATCTGGGCTGGCCTTCATCAAAGGAATGCAGCAAAAGAGACTCTGTGCCACTTCTAGGCCTAGATCTTAAGAAGCCTGGTGACTTTTACATTTTCTCACTTGGAAGCCTACCACCTTTTACAAAGTGTGGGCTTCTTAATGAATATGGAAAGAGAGAGGCCATATTGAGGAGAAAGGAAGCACCCTGCCCCCACCACTGATAACCAGCACCAAAGTCCCAGATATGCAAGTGAGGCATCATGCTGCTCCAGTCCAGATGAGCTCCCAAATGCCTGAAGCCGCATGAATAGCCTCAGTCAGCACCATGTGGAAAGAAGAACCACCCAGCTTAGTCCAGTCAACCCACAGAAAGAGAAATTATTTTTGTTTGTTTTCAGCCACTAAGTTTTGGTGTGGTTTGCTATACAGCAAAAGAACAGTGGATATACCTCACTATCGGAATCAGAAACAGAAAATAGTAATTCTTAAAACTGGAGCTTTGTTAATTGCAGTTTTAAATGTGGTAATCCTAATTTCGAGCATCAATAATTTAGGCTTATTTTCCAGAAGAGGAATTATTTTATTGAGTGGTGCTAGCTTTCTTCTCAACATGACTTGGCGTGTTAATCACATCCTCAAACTTTGCTGCAGCAAGTCCTTGTGACTGAGATTGCCGTTCAGGAGCTCCTCCAACAGCAACTGGTTTTCTTCAGTTAAGTTTATAAAATGTATAGAGAGCAAATATATACCACTACTGTATATCCCAACACTGGCAGGCAAATAATAAGGCTGAAGAGACAGTGATCTCCAGCAGATTTGCTGGAGGAGCTTAACAAAGATTTCAAGTCCCTCAGAAAAGAGTTCTCGCCAAGAACGAATACTATGCACTCTAGCATGAGCGCACTACTCAGAATGTTTTATACATTAGAAAAAATTCTCAGGATACAGTGTCTAGTCAGATTAGAGATAGCGGGAGTCTGAACTGTGGTCATGATAATAGAGGACAAAAAAAGGAAGGATAATGACACAGTTTGACAGCCTTTAATATACGGAAGGTGAGAAACTTAAAGAGACAAGCAAGAAATAAGTCTAATATGTAAATATTACATGGATTTAGTGCAACATGTTTCTCCTTTCTTTCCCAGTTTTGAAAAATAATTAACATAATTGCTGTTTAAGTAAGTTTAAGGTGTACAGCATGAAGGTTAGATTTACATATATTGTGAAGTAATTACCACAATAGATTTAGCTAATATCTATCATCTTACATAGAGACAATAAAAAGAAAATAAATTTTTTCTTCTTGTGATGAGAACTCTTAGCATTTACTTTCTTTACAGCTTTCCTAAATATCATACATCAGTGTTAATGATAGTCATCACGCTGTACGTTACATCCCTAGAACTCATTTATAACTAGAAGCTTGTACCTTTTGACCACCTTCCTCTGATCCCTGCCACGCCCTCCACCTCAGATATTCACAAGTCTGATATCTTTTTCTGTAAGTTTTTGTTTTGTATTTGTTTTTAGATTCCACAAAAAAATGAGATCATACAGTATTTGTTTTTCTTTGTCTGACTTATTTCACTTAGCGTAATGCCTTTAAAGTCTATCCATGTTATCACAAATGGTGGGATTTCCTCATACTTTATGGTTGAATAATATTTTATTGCGTGTGTGTGTATGAAAACTTCATTATCCATTTACCCATCAGTGGACACTTGTAAATAATGCTGCTCTGAACATGGGGGTGTAGATATTTTTTTGAATTAATGTTTTCGTTTCCTTTAGATAAATATTCAAAAGCAGAATTGCTGGATCATATGGTAGTTCTGCTTTTAATTTTTTGAGAAATTGTCATACTATTTTTCATAGTGGCTGTATCAATTTACAATCATACCAGCACTGCATAAGTGTCCCCTTTTCTCCACATCCACACGAGTATTTGTTATGTCTTGTTTGTTTGTTTGTTTGTTTGTTTTGATGATGGTTATTCTAACAAGTATGAGGTTATAGCACATTTTGTTTTTGATTTGCATATCCCTAAAGACTATTGATGTTGAGCATCTTTTTATGTACCTGTTGGCTTTTTATATACCTTCTTTGGGAAAATGTCTATTCAGTTTCTTTGACCATTTTTTAATTGGGTTATTTGGGACTTTGGGGTTTTTTGTTTGTTTTGCTATTGAGTTGTATGAGTTCTTTATATATTTTGGATATTAACTCTTCTTATCAGATACATGGTTTGCAAATTATTTTTTCCATTCTGTAGGTTATCTTTTCACTTTGTTGATGGTTTCTTTTGCTGTACAGCTTTTTAATTTGATGTGGTCCCATTTGTTAATTTTTATTTTATTGCTTGTGCTTTAGGTGTCATATCCAAAAATCATTACCAAGACCCATGTCAAGGAAATTTATTTCTATGTTTTCTTCTAGAAGTTTCATAGTTTTAGGTTTTATGTTTAAATCTTTAATGCATTTTGAGTTAATTTTTGTGAGTGGTGTGAGAGAGGGGTCCAATTTTTTTCTTTTAGATGTGACCATCTAATTATCCCAGCTCCATTTATTGAACAGACTGTCTTTTCTTCACTTAGTATTCTTGGCTCTCTTGTCAAATATTAGTTGGCCATGTATGCTTGGATTTATTTCTGTGCTCTTGATTCTGTCCCACTAGTCTGTTTGTCTGTTTTTACATCAGTGCCATACTCTTATGATTGCTAAACTCCACCTAGATATCTGCAACATGTTGATTCCTTTTGGGAGGGGAGACTAGCAGGCTTTCAGAAAACCATCTTTCAGCAGTATAAAAACTCCTTTGAATTAATTCCTCCCTAAAGTCCTGTGATCTACAAGAACAGATACTCTTAGAAAAGATTTTTAAAGTGTTTTCATTGGACTACTAGACTACATATATATGGCAATTTGAATGAGAAGAGATATAGATTTAGATTTTAAGTTGACCCAATGAAACAAAACCAAACAAAAACAAAAACCCAAGAGGGAGTTAATTAATACCCATCAGGATGGTGGTTCATATTGCAATTACTCAGGGGTTGAGAGCACAGTGAAGATTACCACTACTCACTGCCTTATGATTGCCTGCAACAACTTTTCTTAAAATCTTTAGATGTGACTAAAACGGTCTTCTTGAAAAGTAGCAGGTACTCTAGCAATCTTCCAGGGCTTCTAGTCCCTGTTAAATGCTTAAAGAATTTATTTATTTATTTTTTTCACTCTTGGGCTTTGTCTAGGTTTAGACATCCTGCTCAGCTCACTCAGGAAAAATGCTTATACTCACTGGTTTTTAGGCATATCCTGGGGAAACCCCATATTTTCCATTTCCTTCTCACTACTAGAACATTCAAATATTCTATACTGTTCAAAAAAGCAACCAAAACCCAAAATCCTCCATGGACTCCATAGTCACTCTAGTTACCACTCTCTTTTCCCACAGTCAAACTCTCCATATCCTCATGTCACATTTGTTTCCCAGTCAACTCTTAAGTTAATTTCCATTCCCCTCACTTCACTAAAGTTGCTTTTGCTAAGGTTTCTAGTAACTACTACATTGTTAAATCCAATGGACATTTTCAGTCCTTATCATTCTTGACTACTTTTTTAACCTTGCTGTTTTTATGACTAAATGCTTGTGTCTTCTCCAAACTCATATATTGCAGTCTTAACCCTCAATGTAATATATTTAAAGATGGGGTCTTTGGGAAGTAATTAAGGTTAGATGAGGTCTTGAGGGTGGAGCCTTTATACTGAGATTAAAGCCCTTATAGGAAGAGATCTAGAGAGTTCTCTCTCTTTCCATGAGCACGTACAAAGAAGAGGTTATGTGAGCATACAGCAAGATGCCAGCCACCTTCATATCAAGAGAAGAGGCCTCTGAATGATCTCTACCTTACTAACACTTTCATCTTGAACTTCTCAGCCTCGAGGACTGTGAGAAAATTAAGCTCTATTGCTTGAGCCACCCAGTCTGTGGTATTTTGTTATGGCAGCCCAAGCTGACTAATACAGCTGTTCTGATCCCCTGACACTGTCCTACCTTTCTGACCTTATCTACTCAGTCTATTTTTGGACACTTCATACTATATTCAAATTAAAATATTGGAGAGTTTTAAGTTCTATATTTGAACTTTTTCTCATTCTATTCTCTCTTTTTAGAAGGCCTCCTCCTTTATCATGGTTTTATATACCATCTACATAAAGTCATGCAGGCTACAAACACACAATTCCAAGGAGTACCATCTACATAGACTACTGAAGTCATACAAAGCAATGGCCCTTGCTTTATATAGTGGTAACTCTCAAATTAATACAGCCAATTGGTTTTCTCCTTTGAGATTTTCTTTTCCTGTTGGCTGCCTCGATATCTCTGTATTTTGTTTTCTCATGGGCATCTCAAATTAAATATTGGGGACAAAATTCATGATCTTCCTTCCTCTCCATTATGCAACATATCATTAAATGGCTTCTCCATTCACACAGTTGCTCATGCTAGAAAGCTGTGATTATCTTTGACATTCCCCACTCTTATTATTCCCCATATCTAATCAATCCCTCAAGTTAATACTTCACCACGCCATTAACACAATAAAAAAAATTGATGTATTACTTATGTGACCATCCATTATGAATTGGATACTCTCAGAACAGTGGCTCAGGGCCCAAGGCTGTCTCCACTCTGTCATGTTCAACAAATGGTTTCCAAAGTCACTGTGGAAAGAGTAAACGAATGGGGGAATTGATGGTGGGAGACTTTTATAAGACTGGCATGGAAGCGTTGTGCTTAAATTCACTGGCCAGAATTCAGTCACATAGCCCCACCTAACTTCAAAAAAGGCTATAGAATCTAATTTAGTCACATCCCCAAGAAATGGAGAAGAACCATGGATACTGGCCAGCATGAGCTTTCTCTTTCATAAGAGGTCTTGTCAATTCTGTCCTCAAAAAGGATCTGTCCATTTCTTTCTCCAATGCCAACTTGACCCAAACCACTATTCTCTCCCATCCAAAATGCTGCAATACCCTCCTAATAAAGGTATCTATTTCTACTATTGCTTCTGGAAATCCATTCTCCCCCAGCCAGTGGACCAAGTATCTTCTTAAACACAAATATAAACTTATCAACCCCTGACCCCATTTAAACCTTTCAGAATTTACCCATTCTCTTAGGAAAGGCCAAAACCCTTAAGTGAGTCTAAGAGGTCCCACATGATCAGTTCATGATCCACCTCAGCCACCTTGCCACTCTGCCAGGAGTCAAAGTCGACTCAATGACACATAACATACAAGTGAAAATTCTGTATAATGATGTGCCATGGTGTGTCTCATCACAACTCTGTGTTCAATGACTTCATTTTGGTAGCTTGAAATTGACCATGGTAGCAATATATTTATACCACGAAAATGAGCAAATGCTATAAATCAGGGGTCCCTTCCACATCCACCCAGCTGGTTGTTAAACACCACATAATAGGTACTCTGTAAATAAATGTTGAGAGAATAAAAGAATAAAATTGTGCTTTCTTCCCTTGTTATTGCAGACATGTGGATTATCCTCCAGTTTAATACAACCTTACCAATCATTCAAATAATTCAAGTCAGCTATCTATAATCTATTCAGAGTTTAGACAGAATTGTCATTTTGGCTTGAAGCACATGGGTAATTTCCTTGGTTCTCCACTTATTGTGTATGTATACCAGCCTCTGTTCTAGTACTGAAAGGTCATTATTGGTAGTATTTCGAAGCATCTTGCCCTATAATAGCTTTTTCCAATTATGTTTGTCAGGCTTTTAGAGGTAAATGAAATGGATTAGGAAACATGTTTAACCCTATTATTTATGTCGCATGGAATCTATAGGAACTTGAGTGCTAGATGAGCAATTTGGAGTACACTGATGCAATCTCTGACACCCTCATTAGTTCTAAATATTTTCCAACATCTTAGGAGATTCTGGAGGTAGTGTCAGCATGGTAGAACCCTTCAGTTCTCTCAATAGCATTTTGTATACACAATAGCAAAGTGTGTCTCTTGTGGCTTTTGTCATAATCAACTTTAAATTTACATTATCAAATATTACCTTGTTTTTACCACTAGATGGTAATCCCCTCAAGTGAAGGAACCAAATATTTTACACCTCCATCTCCCCAGAAAGTCCAGATGCTACCTTGTACGTACGAAGTGCCCAGCTGATGTGTGCTAACTCCTTATCCCCAGCTTCAAAGTACTTTAATTGAACCTGTAAAAATGTAAAAGTATTTTTTTTTGGCTCTTGGATTGATATTTAATAAGGAATGTTTAACAACTATAAATAAGAATAAACATCAAGCAACTGAAACTTTTAAAATCTTATATTAAAAAGTAGCTAAAGTAACATGGAAGTTAAAATTTTTTAGATAGTTTATATCATATTTAACTGTGTGATAAGATCTGATTGTAGCTCTATGGCTATTTTCTCTTTGCTATGAAAGTAAAATAATGTTCAATATTTGCCATCAAATTTTTATTAACTGTGATTGTTGCTTTAGTGTGGTTCACATCTGGACTATAGAAAATGAAATGAATCACTAACAGTGTAGAGATTCAGAAAACATGTACCTGGCATTTGTTCACAATAAAGATACTTCTCTTTCAGGATTTCTTCACATTTTCAGGATTCCCTCACATTTTCAGGATTAACAACAACAACCAAGAACAACAAAAAATAACTATAAGCAAACTGATAAGGTTTACAAGACTTAAAAAAAATTTAGCTTACTTTCATAGGTTCTTCAGTAAACCCTCTCTATTATAGTCTTTGTGATTCAGAGTGTGGGCAACATCCTGTCTGATCCACTATCCTGACAGAAGCACTGAAGCACGTTAACATATGAAGAGGGCAGAGAGTGAGTTTCTATGGTACTGCACCATTGTGTTTAATCCTGAGTCAGTGTCTACTTGGGCATGGCTGCAGGGCTAGGCCTGAATCTGCCTGGTTTAGTCATCAGCTCTGATCATTTATCTAACTTGGTGTCCTCTGGTCAATGACAGGTATCAGGATATCATTTCCAGAGGAGACTCTGATCACCTTTTCTGTCAGGCCTAGGTAAGGTTGACCCATGCTCACTGTATAACAGTGTGGCTATGTTGTGCCTGGCCCCTGCCTCTAGCAGCACTTAGTCCGGGTGCTGGCTTCTGTGTTTTAGAGGTAACGTAACACTGTCCCTCCTAGTCTCAGTGGCTGACAACAAGGTAGACAGTTTTAATGAGGTAAACATTAACTTATATTCTGACCTGAAAGGGATAAAGATAAAAAATAACAACAGAGGAGTTCTGAACTGGGGAGTTATTTAGGTGAAAAAAAAATCTCATTTTTGATTTCCAGTTAAGATGGCAGAGTAGATAGATGCTATGCTTGCCTCCTTTCACTGCCACATCAAAATTACAACTAAACTACAGAATATCCATCACTGAGAATTGCCTGAAGTCTAGATAAACAGAAATGCTATAACTAAGGAGACACAGAAAAAGTCACCTTGAGACTGGTGGTAGGGGCAAAGACCTGGAACAGGCGGATTTCACACGCTTGTGTGGAAGTTAAAAATTGGGAGAGATATCTCAGCTGTGGAGGTCCTCCCAGAGGAGCGAAGGGTCGCAGCCCCACACCAGGCTCATCAGCCCAGAGCACCATTGCTGGGAAGACAAGTCCCCACAACTTCTGGCTGTGAAAACCAGCAGAGATTGTAGCTGAGTGAGATAAGGGTGGCTGAAGTTTCAAGCATTTCTTTAAAGTGCCTATGATAGGCTTACTCCCTGACAAACCCACTTGCTCTCAGCTCTAACACTGGGGCAGTAGGTTGGGTGGTGCCTGGGATATACAAGGAGAAACTGAATTGTCTGGCTTCAGGATTAGAGCTGGAAGAACAGCTTTCTCCCAGACAGAAGTGCTGGCAGAGGCCACTGTTCCTTTGTTGAACCTACCCGCCCTCCACACACGCACACCCAATGTGCAGACATAGGCAGCTTGCATATCTGAGTCTCCATCAACCTGGCTAACACTGGATGCTCTGCCCTGGTGATCCCCTGAGACCCTGCCTCACCCGTTTTGTGGTTCCCCACCCCCGCACCACCCAAGCCAATTCCAATGGCTTTTCCATACAAATGGCCTATCTTAGCTCATGCTGCAGCCTTTCCTAAAATCTCTCAAAGGTTCACAAGACCCAAACAAGCAGCATCTGTCCTCAGAGTACCCCCGTACCTTTTGTTGAGCAATCTCAAGCCCAGCACTAGTGGTAGCCAGTTCACAGCTTGAGGCACCTGCAACCCCAGCATGAGTGGTGGTCAAGCCCAGCACTAGTGGTAGCCAGTTCACAGCTTGGCATCTTGAGGCACTTGCAAGCCCAGCATGAGTGGTGGCCATCTGCTGATTGCTTGGTGGCTTACACTAGGTGGCCCCAGGCAGGGCACAGGCTGCAGCTGAACTTGACCTGAAGCAAGGTCCCTCCCAGGAGGCCCTGAGGCTGGTACGCCGTGGCTGGCTTGGAAAGAAGTCAGAGCACCACTTTCCAGGCAGAGCACAGGCTGCAGCTGAACTTGGCCTGAAGCAAGGTTCCTCCCAGGAGGCCCTGAGGCTGGTACGCCCAGTGGCTGGCTTGGAAAGAAGCCAGAGCACCACTTCGGCCCACATCCAAGGATGACACATTTAAAGGGCAGAATAGGCAGAAACCAGGGCCCCACTAAAGTGAATCCTGCTTTGTAGGGTCAGTCCCTGCACAACAGCTCCTCCACTGAAGTCACTGGGTAGTCCTCATGACCAATCAGCTTGAGAGTCAATCACTTTCACTGACATGCAAACAGCAACCAAGGCTCTACTACAATAGGAGGGTACACACACACAACCTATACAAGGAACATACATCCAACTCAGGTGACCAGGGAGACTGTGCCACTGGGCCCCACAGGACACCTACTACATAAGGCCACTCTGCTAAGACTGGGAGACATAGTTGCTCTACCTAAAACATAGGAACAAACACAGGAAGGCAGCCAAAATAGGGAGATAAAGAAACATATCCCAAATGAAAGAACAGAACAAAGCTCCAGAGAAAAAACTAAATGAAATGGAGACAAGCAATCTACCAGATGCAGAGTTCAAAACACTGGTTATAAGGATGTTCAATGAACTTAGGGGAAGAGTAGTTGAATTCAGTGAGAACTGCCATAAAGAGATAGAAAACATAAAAAAGAACAAGTCAGAAACGAAGACTACAATAATGAAATGAAGAATTCATTAGAAAGAATTAACAGTAGATTAGATGAAACAGAGGATAGAATCTATAATTTAGAAGATAGAGTAGCAGAAGATACCTAATCAAAAAGTAATTCAAAAAAATGAGGATAATTTAAGGGACTGCTGAGACAACATTAAACATACCAACATTCATATATAGGAGTACCAGAAATAGAAGAGAGAGATAAGGAAATGAAAACCTATTTGAAGAAATAATAATGGGAAATTCTCCAACCTGGTGAAGGAAATAGACATAGAAGCCTAGGAAGTACAGAGCATCCCAAACAAGATGAACCCAAAGAGGCCCACACCAAGACACATCATAGTTACAATGCCAAAGCTTCAAGACAAAGAGAGAACCTTAAAAGCAGCAAGAAAAATGAGTTAGTTGCCTAAAAGGGACTGTCAGCTGATTTCTCAACAGAAACTTTGCAGGCCAGAAGGGATTGGCATGAAATATTCAAAATGATGTAAAGCAAGGATCTACAACCAAGATTACTCTACCCAGCAAAGCTATCATTTAGAACTGAAGGGCACAGTTAAAGAGCTTCCCAGACAAGAAAAAGTTAAAGGAGTTCATCAATACCAAACTAATATTACACAAAATGTTAGTGAGACTTCTTTAAAAAAGAAAAAATTATGAATGATAAGATGGCAATAACTACATACATATCAACAATTGCTTTAAATATAAATAGATTAAATGTTCCAATCAAACAATAGGGTGGCTGAATGAATAAAAAAACAAGACCCTTACATGTACTGCTTACCAGAAACTCACTTCAGATCAAAAAACACATGAAAGAAACACAGACTGAAAGAAAAGAGATGGAAAAAGGTATTCCATGAAAATGAAAACAAATAAAAAAAAGCTGGGGTAGCAATATTTATATGAGACAGGATAGACTTTAAGACAAAGGCTATATAACAAGAGACAAAGGAGGACTCAGAAATCATGTTTCTGGGTATTTATTTGAAGAAACTCAAAACACTACTTCAAAGAGACATGTAAAACCATATGTTCATTGCAGCATTATTTACAATAGCCAAGATATGGAGACAACCTGGGTGTCCATCAATAGATGAATGGATAAAGAAGAGGTGGTACATATATACAATGGAATTTTACTTAGCCATAAAAAAGAATGAAATTTTGCCATCTGCAACAAGATGGATGGATCTAGAGGGTATTGTGCTGAGTGGAGTAAGTCAGACAGAGAAAGACAAAGGACATATAATTTCACTTACAGGTGGAATCTAAAGAACAAAATAAACAAAACAGAAACTCAAAGATTCAGAGAGCATTTTGATGGTTAGATGGGAGGGAGTTAGGGAATGAAAAGGGGAAGAGGTTTAAGAAGTACAAATTAGTAGTTACAAAATGGTCATGGGGATGTAAAGTATAGCATAAGGAATATAGTAAATAATGTTGTAATAACTATGTATGGCATCAGATGGGTACTAGATTTATCAAGGTGATCACTTCATAAGTTATATAAATATTTAATCACTGTGCTGTACACCTGAAACTAATGTAATATTATATGCCAATTGTAATTGAAAAAATTTTTAAATTATTTTTAAAAAAGGGGGACTTGTTAAATAAATCATGGAACATCCATACAATAGTATATTATGCAGCTGTGAGAAGGAATAAGAAATTTTTTACGTACTGATATGGAAAGGTCTTTAAAATAAACTAAACGATAAAAGCAAAAAAATTTTACTTTTATCCTGTCGAAGAGTAGCTTGAGATAAATACTCTTAGAACCAAAAATACAAATAAAGAGGGATTAATTTTTTAATATGATAGTTATGACCAAATAGTATGTGAATAGCAGTTAGGGACATGTAAAATCTACATTACATGTAAGAATATAATATAGAGTATACTCTGAAAAATAGTTATATAATGAAATAATTTTGGGGGGTTACTATTTCATTGTTTTTGCTTTTTTAAATTAAAAATAAGGATAAATAATAGAAAAATTTAAATAATGTGTAAGTACTTTTATTATAAAATAGTTCAAGATTTTGCAGGAGTATGAGAAGTTGATTCTCTAGCTATGTGAGAAAATTATTTGCTATTCTGTAACTTGGAGATAGACTGGTAGATAAACACTTATCTTACGCTGCTTGGCATAAATATATAAAACGAGTCATTTTTAGTGTATTTATGGAATAGGGATTTGATTACAATTCAGTGTTTATGTTGTAAGTCTACTACCATTCCTACTACTTTAGTTTCCTATAATGATAATGTATAGCATATTTTTATTTCCCAAAGTTCATTTTCCTGATGCATATTGGGATGGAGCAGCTTTAGTACTTTTAGTCTACATTCAGACTGCCAATGCAAAAGGGACTAACAACGTCCTTAAGTCACAGGAACAATTTGTCCTTAGAAGGAGTAACCTCTTGTTCTGTTCCTTTGCCCTCTTTCCTTAGTCTCCCCCACAATAGGAGGGAACTCTGTGGTCTATCTGACCAGCAGAATGAAAAAAGAATAAGCATATATAAATGTCCTGTTATATATCAGGCAATATTAACATTAACATTAACATTCTATGTAACATATAACATAGTTAACATTCTATATAAGATTTTATATAACCGTATGACATTTCATTTAATCCAGATAGTAATTCTTCACAATATATTATTTTTAGATGAGGAAATTGAAGCCAGAGAGGCTAAACAATTTGATGAAGTTCACACAGCTGAATGTAAATAAGTCTGTCTGTCTGCAATGTCCACACTTTTTCTACTTACATACACATAATGCTACAGGCAAGAAGCTCTCTCCCACTAGAAACCATAAAAAGTTATCCATCAACTCCTCAGAAGAATAATTCTGCTGACTTGCTAAGGGCTGCATAATTAATTTTCGTTAAAGGAAACCCATCAGCAGCCTTGGGGAAAATAGAAGTTGGTGGAGAGTTGTGTCTCAGAGGCAGTGTTCTCTTCCTGTTGACACAGTCAAGAGTAGTAACATGCTATTTTCTCTTCATGTGACATTGAGTGACAAATCCCAGTGTGTATGTGTGGGAGGGAGTTCTGGGGGGGATGAGGGTATTTACTGCTGAGGATGATAGCTAGCTCTGTAGTTATGTTACATGGATGTCATCATTTCTGACTATAGTCAGAGCTTCTTTACTTGTTCACTCTCAATTTATCATAAGACCATCAATCCAGCAGGCGAGTAGCCTCTTCTACCAAGAGATAAACTCCATTCTCACTTCTAGTCTGATTATGGCAACTGAGACCTAGATCCTAGATCCAGAAAGCATGAGCATATTGTTATCCTTCTGATACTTAGGGAAGGGAGAAGTGAATGAGGAAAGGAAGCTATGTAACCACTGATTCCAGTAACTGCCATCTTTAAGAAACAGGAACTACGTTTTGTACTCAGTCAGATATGGCCACAAGAGGAGACAGAGGAGACGCTCAGCAAAAATACAAAGTTCATTTTACTCCTAGGTCCTAGAGACAGGAGACATGGCATGTCACTCAGGGCCACATGGAAAAACTCCAGAGAGGTCCAGAGACAGAAGACAAGTGAGAGGGGAGAGTGGAGGCCATGGCCTTTACTGGGATTTCTATGTGCAGTGCAAGACAGGGCAGGGTGAACAGGTTGAAATTAGCTAGTCTAATTTTGGTAGGCTTTGGGCTATAGTGGTGGTCCCTAGTTGCCTGGTACGTAACTCTGAGATGATTAAAGCAAAGGAATATTGCCTTCAACAATCCTAAAGGTGTCTTAGGAAGCCAGCCTTGGGGAACCATATGTCAAGGGTGATTGAATTGTGCAGACTTGGGAAAGTTAGTCACCTCCTTGGACCTCAGTTTCCTAATTTGTCAATAGAGCATGAGCTAGATGATATAAAGTTCTTTTCAGGTATAATGTACTATAATTCTAGGTTTCCTCAAAGGGAGGGGCTCTGGGAGTATAAATTTTAACTTAACCTATAAGTGCAAATATTTTTCCAGGTTTGCCTCTCGACCCAGAAGATCCTTGAGGTTTACAGTGAGTTAACACCAAGCCAGAGAGGTATGCTGTAAATTACTTAGTAGGCCAAAATCAACTGTAGGTCAGCTATTTCAAGACTTGCTCAGCTTTAATGTTTGAAAAACATCAACACCTCCATTATGTTGTTAGTATTGATGGAAAAAGAAAAAGTACAGTGGACCCTCTTCTGAAAAGGCTTGGGAAGTAGGAAAACCCTCAATGAGCTATCACACAGAGGGCATTTTAATAAAGAGGGTAGAACAAGGCTTTTGAAAGGGAAGTGTTGATTGCAAGCATATATAGAGGAATTTGAAAAATAAAGCAGGCCCTATGTGACTGAATGATTAGCAATGTTATTTGAGAACTAGAAACTTAAAGACTGGCATGAATATCTTTATTCATGTTAATCTATTCATCAGTTAGCCGTATTTAGAAGTAGTCTCAAATACATTTTGGATGTGCTGTGAGAAATTTACGCAGAAAAAGTGCTACTGTGACTTTGCCAATAAATTGTGTATTTCACCATGTGCTAATGATTTTTTTTTCCAAAAGAGAATACGTTGTGACCTCAATAAACTTTTATATGTCAAAATAATGAAACAGAACCTTATTTTCTGGTGCCAACTTTCTATAAAATCACTCTTTAAAAAATATTAATCTCACTGCAGCATGTAGAATTTTACACACAGCTTCAGAATGGGTCTGGCAGTATACATCTTTATAAAGTGAAAAGACTTGGAATAGACTCAAGATTTAAATGCCAAAGTTTGTATCTGTACCTTTGACTTCTTATTGTTTTTAAAAAATGTATATAGCATATGCTTATACTATATCACATAACACAATAACATCTCAGATAACATCAGTGGACTGATGTTGCTCCTTCATTATAGTTTCCACAATGGACATTTTTATAGGTCTATAATGTGGAAGACAGCAAATAAGTATGTTTCCTTTTGTTCAGCCAAAGTTGTTGCAGCCCTAAAAATAACAAAAGTTAATAGCATTGTATTTAAAAAAATCTAAATGTCAGCCTTTAGACTGAATAATTTGTTTTCAGTATAGTGTCCTGGTTAAGAGCTAAGAGCTAAGGCTGCTTCAGTTCAAGTCCAAGCTCTGCCTAATACTAGCTGTATGACCTTTGATGCATTATTTAATCTTCCTGTGTCTGGGTGTTTTCATGTCTGCAACATGGGTAACAATAACATCTATATCATAGGATTGACTTGGTATTTGTGAAGTGTCTTAGACAATGTTTGGCACAAAGCAAATGTCATAAGTTCTTGTTATTACTGTTCTTTTCATCCTTCGATGCACAGGAAAGGCTGGAGAGAAAAAGAAAACTTATATTCTGTAGGGGGAAAAAATTGGCAGACAAGGAGAGTAATACAGTTACATCAAATGATTATGCAAATCATTTAATTGTTTGCAAATAATTTAAAAGCTTCATCGTCAGGGTCTTTCTGAACAATAATTTTAGGGCTAGAATATTTCATTAAAGGCAAAGAAGAGTGACATTAGTGGGAATGGGGGAGTAAAGACCTCCAAAGTACTGTTCCATTATGAAATCAAGGAAAACACTGACAAAGATTGTCTAAAACAACTTTTTTCAGAACTCTGGAAATTAACTAGACTTGCAATAATCCAAAGAAAGTTTATTTAAAAAAATCTGAATCTGGGTTAAAAACAGTAGACTTTGTGATGTTTAAACTAACACTATTTCCATCACCCTCTCCTAAACTTTGAGATAGCCTTGAAAATCAGCAGTCTCAGAACTATTGTAGCTATGAAAATCAGCAGCCTAGCAGCCACTGGAAAGAACAGAAAAATTGGAGCTCCCCAAAAGCATCAATCTCAGAGAACTGTCACTATTTGACCTGTCTGGTAGTTCCCCGGAAACCCCCACTCAAAGGGCTTGTTCTCAGTCCTTGTGAACAACCTTTCCTTGGGATTATTTATCAAAAACAATCAGCAACCATTGTTTAATACTGCAGCTACCTGAGGCTGTGATAATAGTTGGAACAAACAAGAATCTGACAAAAAAATATTGTATGGAAAGTTGGAGAATGAGATGTCCATAGGAGGATTTAAATAGGTATGACTATTACTGGGACTCTAGAAGGATTTATAATCCATAAATAAATTATGCACATACCCAAGAAAGATCTGAGAAAGTCCTAAGCTCTCATTTCTGGCTCACTTGAGGTGCCATAAATAGGAAGTGAGGGCCAAGGCGGAATTGCAAACTGCCTTTCTGAGCATTGAATGTGTGTCCCAAAACACACACTGAGGCCCTGAGCAAAAGTTGGTAGACTTACCGTTTCCAGGTATTTAAGAAAATATTCAATTATTAGCTGACCACTAACCTATTTGAGTGGCCACATTAGAAAAAGAATACAGACTTACATAATTAGTCAGGAAATTCACTAGATAAACAAACAGCAGCAACAACAAATCCTGGGAGAGAGAGGATTTGATTTTCAGAGTTGCTATATTACATTATTTTAAATGTATAGTTTTCAACAACAAAAAAATTCAAATGCAAAAACAAAAACAAAAACAAGAAAGAGTTGCAAATAATAAAATGAAGCAGTCAATAGAAACTGTCCTAAAGAAAGCCCAGAAGTTGGACTTGAGAGATAAATATTTAAATCAAGTATCTTAAATATGTTTAAGAACTAAAGGAAATCATGTCCTCAGAATAAAAAGAAAGCGTAAAAATAATGTCTCACCAAATAAAGAATATGAGTAAACAGCGAGAAATAAAAACAAATCAAATAGAAATTGTGGCATTGAAAAGAACAATAACTTAAATGAAAAATTCGTCTGAAAGGCTTAAAAGCAGATTTGAACTGGCAGAAGAAAGACTCAATTAACTTAAATATAGGTTAATTGAGATGATCAAATCTGAAGAATGAAAAGAAAAAAAATGAACAGAGTGTATGGTGAACCATAGAACACCATTCTATGAGACACTGGCAAGAATATGAAACACATAATGGGAGTTTCAGGAAGAAAGGAGAGAAGCAGAAAAAATATTTGAAGAAATAATGGCTGAAACACTCCAAATTTGATGACAAATGTTAACCTACATCTAAGAAGCTCAGAAAACTCTAAGGAGGATAACTCAAAGAGATGCATTCCTAGACACATCATAATCAAATTGTCAAAAGACGGAGAGATTCTTGAAAATAGCAAGAGAGAAGTAACTCATCATGTATATGAGTTTCTCAATAAGACTAACAGGTGATGTCTTATCACAAACAATGACAGCCAGAATGCAGTGGGAAGACATATTCAAACTGCTGAAAGGAAAAGACTGCAATCCAGAGTTCTATATCCAGCAAAGTTAACTATCAAAAATAAAGAGAAATTAAGACCCCAAGGTAAACAAAAACTATATATATGTGTATATATATATATATATATATATGTATATGTATATGTACATATATATACACACATATATATATATATCTCACTGCTATATATATATCACTGCTATATATTTATAAACATATTTATAAAATAAGTGCTAGCAGACCTGTTTGACAAGAAATACTAAACAGAGTTTTTCAAGCTGATATGAAAGGACAATAAAGAATAACTTGAACTCACAAGAAGAAATAAAGAGCATGAGTAAAGGTAACTATATAAGCAAATATAAATAAAAGCAGAAATTAATTTTTTGTTTATAACTCTTATTTTTCTCCTACATAATTTAAAAGACAACCATAAAAAGCAATAATTATAAATCTGTGTTTATGGGAACATAATATATAAAGATGTAATTTGCTTAACTATGACAGCACCAGGGAAGGGGAAGCTATTTAGAAGTAAAGTTTTTGAACATTATTGAAATTAAGTTTTTATTAATCTAAAATAGACTGCTATAAAGTAAGTTATTAACCACTAGAACAACTACAAAGAAAATTACTCAAAAATGTAGTGAAATAATAACAAGGAAATAAAAATGGTAAACTAGAAAATATATATTTAAGGCAAAGAAGGCAGTAATACAAAAATAGAAAAAAATACATAAGAAATGTGGAAAACAAATTGTAAATGGCAGATGTAAATCCTACCTTATCATTGATTATATAAATGTTAATTGACATTCAAATCATAAGGCAGAGATTGTCAAAATAAATAAAAAATTAGACCTAACTATGTGCTGTCTGTAAGAGATTTGCCTTTGCTTCAAAGATATAGCAAGTTAAAAGTAAAGAAATAAAAAGTATATATCATGCAAACAGTAACTAAAAGACAGTTGCAGTGACTAGACTAATAGACAAAATAAACTTTGACAAAAAATTATTACTAGAGAGAACATTTTATAATGATAAAAAGGACAATACATTGAGAAGATATAATGACTATAAATATATACATACCAAACAATAGAGCTCCATAATTCATAAAGCAAAAATTGATACAGTTCAAGGGAGAAATAGATAATCAGCAATAAAAGTTGAGACTTCAACATCCACTTCCACTAATAGATTAAATAACTAAACAAAAGATCAACAAGTAAATAGAAGATTTTAACAACACTATAAATTGACTAGGCATAACAAGCATCTACAAAATACTCTATCCAACAGCAGCAAAATACACATTTATCCCAAGTGCCCATGAACACTCTCCAGGATAGATCACATGTTAAGCCATAAAACAGGTCTTAATAAATCTAAAAGGACTGAATCACACAAAGTGTGTTCTTTAACCACATGCAATGAAATTAGAAGAAAATTTGGAAATTCAAACTATGTGAAAATTAAAACACACCTAAATAACAAATGAGTCAAAGAAGAAACACAAGTGGATTTAGAAAATACTTTGAGTTGAATGAAAATAAAAACTGAACATATCAAAATTTATGGGATACACCTAAAACAGTGCTTAGAGAGAAATGTATAGCTATAAATGTGTATATTAAAAAAGAAGAAAGATTTTAATTTATAACCTAATCTTCCGCCTTAAGAAATTAAAGAAAAGAATTCCAGTCAAGATGTCACAGAAGGTAGATGCTGTGCTTGCCTCCTCTCACAACCACATCAAAATTACAATGAAACTACAAGACAACCATCACTGGGAGTTGCCTGAGACCTGGCTGAACAAAAGTCCTATAACTGGGGACATACATAATAGGTCACCTCGAGACTAGTAGGAGGGCGCAGAGATGCAAAATGCGCTGGTCCCACAACCACATGTGAAGGTCAAGAATTGGGAGGGTTATCTTGGCTGCAAAGGTCCCCTTGGAGGAGCAAGGGGTCCCAGCCCCACACTAGCCTCCCCAGCCCAGGGTTCCAGTGCCAGCAAGAGAAGTTCCCACATCTCTGGCTGTGAAAATCAACAGAGATCATGGCTGAGTAAGATGGAGGGCTGTAGAGGTTGTAAACATTCCTCTTAAAAGACCCACGCCTGGACTTACTTGATGACTGACTCACTCGTTCTGAGCTCCAGTGCTGGGGCAGCTGCTCTAGGAATACCAGGGACACACTGGAAGGGACTGAGTTATCTGGCTTTGGGGTGAGGGCTGGAGGGGTAGCTTTCTCTGGGACAGAAGTGCTGGCAATATCCATTGTTCCTTTGTTGAGCCCTCCCACCTTCTGGCATGTGGATGCAGGCAGCTGCCATAGATGGGTCTCTATCCACCTGGTTTACACAGGGCGCTTCATCCAGATGATTCCCTGAGACCTTGCCTGTCCTAATTTGTGGGCCTACTCAAGCTGCCTCCAGTGATTTTTTTTCCATACAAATGGCCTCTCTTGGCTCATGTTGCGAATTTTCCTAAAATCTCTCAAAGGCTCACAAAACCCAAAGAAGCATCATTTGGCCTCAGTGAGCCCCGTACCTCTTGCTGAGCAGGCCCATGCCTGGCACTAGTGGCAGCTGGCCTTTGTTACCGGCTTGGCCTCCTGAGGCACCTATAAGTCCAGCACAGGTTAAAGCCATCTTAGGATTGCTTGCTGACTCTTACCAGGTGGCCTCTCCTGGTAAGTTCAGTGTGCAGGCTGTGGCTAAACTTAGGCTGCAGTTCGGCCCCTCCCAAGAGGCCCTTGGGCCTGCACACCTGGTGGCCTGCTTCGACTGGTGCCAGAGCTGAAGCACCACCCAGGGCTATATCTGAAGAGGACACACATGAAAGGAAGACTGGGCAGGCACCAGAGTGCTGCTAAAGTGAATCCTGCTCCATAAGGTTGGCCCCTCATCGGCCAATCCTCGCAACCAATCAGACCAAGGGTCAATCCCTCCCACCAATGTGCAAATAGTAGGATGCAAAGATCTTCTAAATAATACTAGCAAATAAATCCAACAACATATGAAAAAGATTATACACCTATAACCAGGTGGGATTTATTTTTAGAATATAAGGTTTGTTTAACTTTTGAAAATCAATTGATGTAATACATCGTATTAAAAAAATAAAATATAAATCTTACATGGTCATCTCAATAGTTACAGAAAATGCATTTACAAATCCCAACACCCTCTCAAAATAAATACTCTCAGCAAAACAAGGAACAGAACTTCTTCATTTTGATAAGTGGTTTCTATCAAGAACTCACATTATCATCATACTTAATGGTGAAAGACCAAAGTTTTTCCTTTAAGATTAGGAACAACACTAGGATATTCTCTCTGTCACTTCCACTCAATATTGTACTGAAGGTATTCGCCAGGGCAATTAGGCAAGAAAAAAAAAAGGCATCAAGATTGGAAATGCAGACGTAAAAATATTTTCTATTCACAGATGACAATAACTTGATATATAGAAAATTCTAAGGAATACACACACAACACGTACACACACACTATTAGAGTTAAAAAATATCAATAAGTTTGCAAGATAGATCATCAACATATGAAAGACTATTGCATTTCAATACACTAACAATGAACAATCAAAAATGAGAGTAAGAATTATATTTATAATCACATCAAAAAAATACTTAGAATAAACTTAAGAGAAACACAAGACTTGTACATTGAAAACTATAAAGTATTGTTAAGGAAATCAAAGAATATCTAAGTAAATGGAAAGACATTCCATGTATATAGATGAGAAGACTTAATATTGTTAAGATGATAATATTTACAAAGTTGATCTACAGATTCAATTTAATTTCTATCAAAATCCCAGCTGATTTTATGCAGAAATCAATAAGTTGGTCCTAAATTTCAAACAGATACACAAGGGGCCCAGAATGGCCAAAGCAATCTTGAAAAGAAGGAACAAAGTTGGAAAAGACATTTCTGGAGATAAAAATCTATGGTAATCAAGACAGTGTGGTACTCTCAGATATGTCTATCTATGAGGATAGATATACAGATCAAGAGAATAAAATAAACACGATTATGGCCAATTGATTTTCAACAAGGATCACAAGACAATTCAATGAGGAAAGAACAGTCTTTCAAATAAATAGTGCTGAGACAATTAGATATCCACATGTAAAAGAAAGAAGTTGGATTTCTATTTCACACCATACACAAAAATTAATCTAAAATGGATTTGTTTAACCAAAATTAGACCTAATATGTAAGAGTTAAAACTATAAAGCTCTTAGAAGAAAACATAAGAGTAAAATATTTCTGATGTTATATTAGGAAATGATTTCTTAGACATCAAAAACATAAGGAATAAAAAAATAAAGTAGTTTATTAAAATTAAAAAGTTTTTGTGTTGTTAATGACACCATCAGGACGGTAAAAAGATAATCCGGGAATGAGAGAATATATATGCAAAACATATATCTGATAAAGAAATTATTTTCAAAACACATAAGGAACTGTTATGACTCAACAATAAAAAGAAAAACTTACCCAATTAAAATCTAGGGAAATGCTTTGAATAAACATTTTTCAAAAAAAAAAAATACACAAATGGCCAATAAGCACATGAAAAGATGTTTAATATCTTTAGCCATTAGGTAATGCAAATCAAAGTCACAATGTGATATCACTTCACACAAATGAGAATGACTATAGTCAAATAGACAAAAACAAGTAGAAGGTATGGGGAAATTGAAACCCTCATATATATTGCTGGTGGATTATAAATGGTGCAGCATTTTTGGAAAGAAAATTTGCAGTTTCTTAAAAGTTAAATAGTGTTATATAATTCAATAGTTCAACTCCTCAACATACATCCAAGAGAAGAGAAAACATATGTTCGCACAAAATTTTGTACATGAATGTTCATAACAGCACTATTCCAAATAATTAAGATGTAGAAACAAACCAAATGACATTCAATTGATTAATGGGTATGTGTATCCATACAGTAGAATATTACTCAGCCATAAGAAAATACTGATACAAACTACAACGTGCATGAACCTTAGTGAAGGAAGCCAGACACTAAAGGCCACATACTCCATGTTTCCATTTGTATGATGTGTCCAGAATGGTAAACCCACAGAAACACAAAGATAATTAATAGTTGCCTAGCACTAGAGATGTGAGTTAAGGTACACTAATTACTAACAGGTACAAGGTTTCTTTTTGGGGTGATGAAAATGTTCTAAAATAGGAATGATGGTTGCACAACTCTGTGTGTGTACTGAAAAAGCACTGAATCATATATTTCAAACAGGTTAAATGAAACATAAACTATAAAATAAGTGATTGATCCTGTCTGACAAATATTTGCTAGTTGTTGTTATCATTAATTGGAAGAGACTATTCTACCATTATATCACTAAGAATAGAAACACAAAGGAAGAAATAACTAAATTTTCTGTAGAGGAAATAATTCATACAGTACTTGGCCAACACGTAATATGGGTGTCTGGAAGAGTGAACAGTCCCTGTGCCAAATGGGAAGGGAAAGAAAACAGGATGAGCCATGTGAGTTATACTTATAAAATGCTGGCCCCTCCCTGCATTACTCAGGTGAATTAAAAAGCCATCACTAAACAAATAAATTTCTAACGCTATACTTCTGGTGAAAGCCACATGGAGTTGTACTTGTGAGAAGCAGCTCGATTACAAAGCATTGCCTTCTTTTCTGAAAATCTGCCATTGTGACTTTCAGTCAGGGGTTCATGGTGAAGACCTGACCATGATTTATTTCTTTCAAGGGCATCCATAATAGCCTGGCCCCTCAATGAACTCTGTTTTCAGCTGTCCTAGAGGGTGACGGCATGTCTCTTTGAGGTAGATCCACGAGGCAATTCCTCATAGGGTACACAGTCTATACTTTAAGTCAGAGTTCCTCAAACATGCTCTCTAAATTTGGTGCAAATTTCTCCAATTATTTTCAGGAGACACAGAAATTTCATACAATTTATTAATATTAAAAATTTTTATTCATTGTGATATACAATAGGGAAACTCCTATGGAAGAAACTTTTATATATGTCTGTGGCTCTGAGTCCATGTGAGCACACTCAGAGAGTCAGCTTTCCTAAATTAGGGTAAAACCTGAACAAGATGGCTGAAGAGATGGGCTTTGTTGGTGAACAAGGGAGGCAGAGGAAGAAAACTTCGGCAGAAGAACAGAAAGTAGGCCAATTTGATAGTTTCTTGAATGGCCAGGGAGGAAAGAATCTGAATGGGAAAGCAGAAGAATTTAGGCTAGTGGTAGCTATCCATGTAAAACTTCTCTTACTTTCATGTAGTTGCTCTCAACATGTGGGTAAAGTCATGGACATGAACAAACCACTTTTCTGCCTTCAATATGTTTGTGGCCATTGACGCTATTCCTGAGAGATCAGGAAGTTACTGGTGAAATCACTTTCTTCCAGCATCAACCTCCTAAAAAAGAAATTACCAAAGCCTTTACTATGGCAGAGAAACTGGCATTTCATAATGTAGCCTATTTGTGGGTGTTTCTCTACCACTGTGATTATTAATGTCTGTTTCCTCTAAGCCTTAAAATTAGAACTCCAGGCCCACGTTTGTTTGTGCAGGGCCTGAACCACACAGCACGGCCAACAGGAAACGTGTGTGTAGGGCATCGCCGCTTTCCACACCAAGAGCATCACCCGTGGTGTGTTTAGACAGGAAAGCCCAGAAAAATGAGCACATCATAAACGTTGCCAGTAATTCAGAAACCGAGATATCTGGAAGCGATAAAAACTACGATTGATAAAAGCTTCCCTTGTTAAATTTAGGCCACACATACTCTAAATAAAATATACCACTTAGGAAATGATTTGTGTTGATAAAACTTGATGGAGCTGTTTTTCCAAATGTCTTCTCCCTGCTGGGAATTTCACACTTTGGCAGGCTCTCCTCAGGCCTCCCCAGTTGCCAGACTCCTTCCATGACCTGACCTGGTGTTGTTTATACGGCTGTTTACACATTTCTTAACAACCTTTGCAAAGGGCCTTTAATGACTTTCACTCCTGGCAGTGCTTAGCTTAAGGCAGAGCTCCAAAGGCTGCCAGTGTTGTTCTGTTTATTTGTGCAGTGCCCTCCTCTAGTTCCCCCTGCTCCTTAGAGTGGGGCCTGGAAAGCATGTTGCAGGTTAGATAGCTATAGATGAGTTTTAAGACTTGGGCTGTAGTTGTGAGCAATGAAGTATGGTAAAGCCATTTAAATAATTAGGAACCATCATCATGTCAAGAGGGCTCACATAGACAACCAAACATTAATATTTGAGTCTACTTAAGTAAGTAGGATGACAATGTCCAACTCTGGTACTCACCAATTTCATAATGGAGGACAAGTCCATTATCTTTCTTGGGTCTTGGTTCCTTCATATGCTAAGTGGAGGAGTGAATTAGATGGTCACCAAGGTCTAATCACCTTGTCAGGCTGAGCTCAGTGATTCTTATATAACCCTAGAAAAGTGGCTCATACTTGGCTATAGACTAGGAATAATGGAAAACTTCCTCCTGTAGATGTCTTGAAGAATACTATGAGTAAAACATTTGACTTTTAAGCTAGATTGATATTTTAGAGTGTAAAGAGGATAATTGGCAGTCAAAATACATAATTGAGGCCGTGAAACTACAAATAAGATCTAGGTTTTCTAGAGTTATTTTTTTTTAAACTGGGCATTGCAAAATCTTTCTTCTTTGTAGAAACCATTGTAAAGTCACAGAGAAGCCAGGAATCCATCATGGAATGACTGAGGCATCTTGGGTGAGCAGAAGAAGAATGTTCTGGAAGAAGAGTTGGCCAGTGTGTGATGGCCCACATTCTAGATGCACATAACAGAGCAGTGCCCTAACTTCCTCAGTATTCACACAGGTTGAACAGGGCATTGCTGAAATTAGCAGCATTCATATACACAAAGCTCTGATGCCAAAAGACACCACACCCCTCATAAAAACAGCAAATAAAGGAGTTTCAAACGCTTCTTATTTTGAGTCAAGAGTAAAATGTGTTGGGATCACATGATATTTCAAAACATAGTCACTGGTTATTGTGAAAAATGAAAGATTCAGAACTGTCCTAAATACCAAGAAAATATGTTAACATATTAATGTAAATGTAGAGAGCTCTCCATTTCACATATTTATTAGTAGTGGCATAGTCCCATCTGACTTTTTCTCTCTAAAATCCTCATGATCTCATGGTAGATTATCTAGGTCTAGGTTTCTTACAATGATGGTATGAGGATTGCTAGAAATATCCCTTCGTTGTGGATTTTTATTTTAGTTCCCAGCACAGGATATCTACTGTTGTACTATGCCTGGGAATACCAAAATGAAGAAGGCATGCATATGGCATGTCTCTGCTTCAAAGATCTAAAGTCCAAAGACAGGGGAGAATTTTGTAATGTAACAGAAACTATAATAGAAAAGAATAAATACATTCATGCATTCATGAGCTTTTATTTTCCTTGAGGAATTTCTTTTTTTCTATCAGTTGGAGAACATATGATCACATGCACTCTGAATGTTGTGCCTCACTACATACACTTGGGCTATAGGTTAACCTGCAAAAGAAAGCAGCTTCCTTTAAAAAATTTGCTTGCTGGTGTTTTTATTTTGTTTTCTAAAGTATTACCCAGGGGTATAATCCTTCCAGCACTGGGGTTTCTCAGTTACGTCAATTTCTCTCTTCTAGTGATCTTGTCTCTGCTCTACCTCACGCTCTGGGTCATTAGTGACCTTGTCATTATCAAAAACTGCAACCCCTTCTTAATTTCTCCCTAGCAGGATTTATCGCCGCTGTGGACCAGTGACTGCTATATGTGTATATTCCAGATTTTTTCTCCCTTTTCCAAATGGGATTTTTTACTAGAGGTCAACTATCTTTGCCTCATCATTGTATATTGGAGGTGCATTTGTAGCTGGGTGGGGTAGAGATTGCAGATACCATGTCTTTTTGTTCAAAGGTGGATGTTCCACAAGGGGCACACACAGGGTGCTCTAGGAAATAGGAGAAAAAATAAGATGGATATATATTTTTTGAACTTTGCTAATAGAGTAAGTTAGAAAGAGATGATTGCTTAGGAGAAAAAACAAACCAGGAAAGGGAGATTAGTTATATGGGGTGTAGAATTTTGGGGTGCCTACAGAAGACCTCACTAGAATGAGGTGAAAACATGAGAGAAAGTACTGATAGAGAGGAATAATTCATGAGGTCCAACATTTGAAGAATAGTATTTTCAGTACAGAATTGACAGAATAGAGAAATAATAATAGAAATTTCTTCAGGGGGATCACTTTCCAAATTATATAAATGTCTAACCACTATGCTGTACACCTGAAACTAATATAAAATAATGTTGAATGTCAACTGTAATTGAAAAATTAAAAAAAGAAATTTCTTATAGCTTAAGGGAGAAACAACCAGGCTATCTTACAAAGGATAGGAATCAAGCTGTTATCAGATTTCCCGTAACCATCAGTGAATGCTAGAAGCAATTCCTTTAAAGTTTTGAGGAAAAGCTATTTTCAATCTAGAAAGCCCAGCCAAAATATCAGTTAATTGTGAAGCTAGAATAAAGATTTGCAGAACTAAGGAAGTTTACCTCTTAAGACCCCTTTATGAGGCTGTTAGTAAACCAGTTAAGGGGAAAACATGAGCAATAGTAAATAGCTGATTCTACCCATTTAGGCAATGAAGTCTAGAGATATCTGACCACTACACAGAATAACTAGAAGGCAATTAGTCCTTAGCATAAGTTAATCTTAGCAAGAATTAGAAGGCAGTTAGTTAGTAAGAGGATAGAACAATAGATGTCTCTGGAGGAAAAACAAGGTAAAGTCTAAATTTAGAGAACATGCTGGAGATGTAAGAAAAATGTAAGAATATAATAAAGGTATACAATGCAAGGGATAGGGAGTAAAGGATACTAGAAATTCTAAGGAAAGCAAAAATAAGTTATTAGAAATGAAATACACTCATAACATGTTACTTGATATGGTAATTATAATACTTGCATAATTCTAAAATTATAAATGCTGTTGATTTGCTTTTTACTTTTACACTCAAGTTATATGCAAATATATAGGACTAACTATAAGTATAAAGTACAATATAAAGATTATTTACCTTAAAAATACAGCAGCAAAAATAGTATGTTGGAAGTTGAGAAAAACTTGAGAAAGGAAATCTGAAGGAAGAGTAGAAGCAGGCCTAGAAATGCTAACATCTTTATATAAACACAATGCCTAGAGATTCTGTGGATGGTTTAAGAATAGCATTTAAAGGATGGAGAGAGAACATTTTCAGCATACAATTAATATGAATTAATAACTAAATAAATATATAAAAAGGGGTATGGAGTATGCCCCTAAATAAGGAAGACTTATTCTTAATGGTGACGGCATCATTAAGTTCAATGTTCAGTCTCCTTGAACGATGTGTGTGTGTGTGTGTGTGTGTGTGTGTGTGTGTGTGTGTGTGTGTGAGAGAGAGAGAGAGAGAGAGCGCGCAAGAGCATGTGCTCGATCAGCCAAGGATGGTTAATTCCTTTTTAAGAAAGGAAGGGATAGGCTCAAGGTCACAGTGAGACTATAACCATGAAAAGAAGGAAGAAGAATAGAGGATTCATGATTCACTAAGACTATAATAAATTTAGAGAGAAAAACCGATCAGATTAGAATAATGATTCTCAACTTTGACTATACTTAGAATCATCTGGAGAGATTTTAAAATTCTTGATGGCCTTAATTTAAAAATTATCAGGCCAATAAAAACAGATTTTCTAAAGTGGACCCAAGCAACAGCATTTTTAAAGCTTCTAAAGTGATCACAATAGCAGCCAAAGTTTAGAACTACTGGATTAGGTGATCTAGCTTATGCTAGTAGGAGGTGAAGCCACCTGCTAAGAGTCAAATGGAAAAATTTGGAGATCTGAAAAGAAGGTAAACATTCATGGCAGCTTCGGTGGATCCTAGCAGAGAAGAATAAAAGGCTTGGTTGGCAGCAGTGAGGTTCCCCTGATTACACTGCTCTCCCTTAAAGATGGATGCTTGGTTTAGGAAAGAATTCAATAGCAGAAAATGTAATTTTTTTCTTTACCAGAAAAAGAGAAGTGGGCTTTCACCAGACTGACAAAGACGATATTATGAATGTAAAAGGGATATGTAACTCTATGGATTTGCTAGAGAATTGTAGAAAGATTACAGTGAGGTCCAAGTTGGTAGGGGACACATAAAGTCAGAGGGAATTTGGGATAAAGGGATTGGAAGTCAGGTGGCTATCACAATCAATGAGACAGAAGCTTGAGGTGTTAGGAAGATAGGGCAATTCTAGATCCCAGGCATAGCTATTTTGAGTGGCTAAAACAGAGTGAAAATAAAGGTTATTGGAGTTAAGGAAATAAATGAGTTATGAGGATCTTCAATAAGATGTTAGAGCCATGAAGAATGAGGTACTGAATGGAGAGAGGTGCTGGACATGAACTAGGTGCTCAGAGGCTTCTATGAATTTGTAGAAGATGCTAACAGGAATGGGAAAAAGATGGTATGTTGATGTGTCAGGAAGCAGAGCACACATGTTTCCTGCAGAATTACAATCCACTGAGAAATTCTCTTACCAATTCAGAAAAGTCATCTTTAGGAATATATGGAAAACTAATAAAGAAGCCATATAAAAATTTACCACCACACATGGATTACAGATCTGTAATGTACATGTAAATAGAGAATATTTTCTGCAAATGAAGACAGTTAGGAATGTGTCTAGACGCTGGTATTTGTACCCGATGTTCATTGTTTGTTAGTAAAAAAAAAAAAAGAAATGAAATATCCTAAATGTCCATCAATAGTGGAATGGATGAAATAAATGTGGATAAAGTACATAGGATGAAATATCGCACACAGTAGGTATAATTGTCTAAATATGAGATAGCTCTTAACAATAATGCTTTGCAAAAAAAAAGAAGCTACAGAATAATACATAGAGTAAGACACCATTTTAAAACATTTTAAGAAACACATGTGTTAATGGTATAAACGGAGGACTCAAAAAATATCAACAAATTCATGACATTGATAGCTCCTGGAGAGAGATGGGGATGTTGCTGGAGAAGGGAAAAACCAGGATTTAAACTATTTCAATCATGTATTTTGTATTTTAAAAAATAAATCATTCGAGAAAATATAATGAAATGATAATATGTCTAGAGGATCAGTAAGCAGGTGTTTTAAAAAATATTTCTCCTGTATTTTTTGGACAAGTATATGAATAAAATTGAAGTATTTGTAAAATCACTTGCATTCGAATAAAATTCCTTCTATAATAACATTTGCATTCACAAATATTAACTCTTCAGATCCTTCCCTATATCTTTGAGAAGGACAATGTCCTCCTTATTTCTATTTTACAGGTGACAAAACTGAAGGTTTGAGATTTGGGACTAGGGGGAGGGAGAGCTATTAGGGGGAGGGAGAGCTGGTGTAAAATGCTGAATGTCTGAAAAATGCCTAAGCCAATACTTCTTTCAACACAAAAATGCCCTTTATCTTACACGTCCATAAAATAATTTAAATACACAATTCCCACTGAGTTATGCTCTTCTAAGGTTTGTGCTTTCTAGGTTTGGTTCAATGAATAAAATTCGAAATAGACTTAGGCTACAATACTGGATAGTATTTTCAGTCTGAGATTTTTTAAAAAAATAAAATCTGCTTGAGGTCATTTTATTTATTTCTTTTTACAGGACTTTTACCTTTTCAAAGGAAAAAATTAGAGTTTCTATATAACAACTATTTCTGAAAGTTTTGTTTTCTCCCAGCCCCTTCACTGTCACTCAAACATGAGAGCTTTCATATTCTTTTTAAATATTTCGACCTCTCTGGAAAAACTACCAGTGCCTTATCAGTCAGCAAGAAGTCAAGACGGTAAGATTTAGGGAACATCCCACCGATTGTGGGAGACAGACCCCAGTGAAGCTTTTATCTTTAGTTGAAGCCTACTCCTCCTCTATGACAACTGTTTCTGGACCTGTATTTCATTCCCATCATCAGCAGCAAAAGGAGTGAATCCTTAAGTGGCACCAAATTAAAGAGCAAATGTCTCAGTGATTGCCTCACTGCACTCAAGGAGCCAGTAGCAATTTGTAAAATCAAAATCACCTCAACTAGTTTTTTAATTGCAAGTATATGAAATCATATGAAAACTATTTACAATGCATTGTGGTCAAAAGAATATTTTAATTATATAATTAAAAGGACCAGGAATGCAGAAAAAAATTTATAGTTTCATTTCATTGAAAATGATAACAACCCTGGTACAATTGAAAGAATTTGGATTAGGGTAAAGAGATCTAAACCTGACTTATTCTACCCCTTACTTCTGGATAGATAATGCAAAGCCTATTTTCTTTTCCCCATCTTTAAATTAAAAATAGTAAATTTTAAATCAGATGAGATAATGAATATGAAAGTACTTTGAAAAGTAGAAAGTTTAAATCCATTCTAAGTTTAACCACTCCTGTTCATTAATGGTAATTATTAATGAGCTAATTTTTATGTGCAAGCCATATCTGAAGATGTATTATCTCATGTAATTCCCAGGCAGTTCTAAGAGGCAGGCTCTATGGTTTTGTCCATTTTACAGATGCGGTGACTGAGGATTGGTGAACATTAGGAACTTGCCCAAGGTCTCAAGAGGGCTAAGTGAGTGAGCACCAAGAACAATGTTTGATTCCAAAGTCCCTGCTTGTATCCATTCATTCGCAGGTTTACAGGAGATTCGAGCGAGACTGGTCTCTCTTTTATGCTCCTTTCTAATTTCTTTGTTATTAGTTAGTATATTTTTAGCATCAGCTATCAGTTAGTGTATTAGTGTATTTTTTTCAAGATTTATTTTCTATACGTGTATTCTATCGATTATTCTATCTATCTATCTATCTGTCTATCTATCTATCTATCTATCTATCTATCTATCTATCTATCTATCTATCTAACAAAGATTCTGTACTTGCCCTCAAGTGACTCATAGTTTAGTGGCAGAACCAGACAGAGGTGCAGACAAGTTAAGAGTATAGCCGAGTAAGTGCTTCAACAAGGGCCAGCTCCCTGCGACCTGCAGGACCCTGCACTTAGAAGGGCCCTATGCCCTTCTAAGGTTAATACTTTGTTGTTGCCATTTTTAAATTCTTGCTAATTTTTTAAAAAGGCAACCCTGCTTTTCATCTTTCCATGGGCCCCATAAATTATGTAGCAGGTGCTGGCTTTGACAGAAATGCAAGTGGTATGCTATGGGATGGGGCAGGGGGATGGCTAAAAAAAAACATCTTCGAAGTTCTGCTTGAGTTTAATCTTGAAGCGTAAGAAGGAGTTAGCCAGGCAGAAAGGTGATTTCGGGCAGGGAGCTCCACTTCATTTGATGCCTAAAATGAAGAGACTTGATTGGGGAAACTGGTTAAAGGAAGGGCTTTTATTTACAGGCTGGGGAAGTGTGGAGAGCTTAAGAAGGTGTGGGGAGCTAGAAAGGTATGGAAGTCTGGGGAGTGTGTAGGGGATCTGGGGAAGATGCAGGGAGCCAGGGTAGATGGGAAACCTCATCTGCACAGCCCACTTGGTAATGCTGAATGTCAAAGTTGGCCAGCAGGGCTCCCTCTGCAGGAGCCACACTGAGTTCTAAGCCAGAAGCTGCTATGTCCCCATGGAGCTTCTGCTCAGCTGCTTGATCATCAGTTTAAAAAATCTAAGTCGGAGGAAAAAAAATGATCTAGTCGCCTGCAGCCCCTGAGTAGAGTGTGTAGGAAAGGCACTGAGTTTACTCCGAAAGCTAAGGTTCCCCTTAAACACAGAGAGATGGGGCATTAACTATTTAGCAAGTACTGATTAATAATATTAGTTAACCATTTTATAGTGTTTACTAAGGGCCAGGCACTGTTCTAATTGCTTACTTATACCAAACCATTTATTCTTTTCAGTCGCCCAACAAGGTAGGTACTATAGAAAATAACAATTTTCCTCCTTTTAAAGATGAGAATATCAAGGTACAGAGAAGTTAAATAACTTTCTCAACATCACACAGCAAACAAATGATAGAATGGGGATTAGAAGCCAATAGCCTAGCTCGAGTTTGTGGTTCTAACTACTCCAGTATATTGAACACTAGCAGTGGTCTTTCTAAAATCCATTAAGCTGCGATGGCTTTCTTATAATAAAGAGACGGGTTTCTTGTGTGTTTGTTTAGGTTCCCCACCAACGTGCGTTGTGTGATGATGGGGCGGCCCCCTTTCTGTCCCTGTCATTTCTCCTGACAAGGGACTTTCTGCGCTGGACCCCAGGGCTGACGTGCAGCCACAGTCTCTTCACTCTGCAGGGCATGCATCCACGCCCCATGGGGTGGGACCAGCTATTTGAAGGATACAAATTCTTAACAGGACTCAAATTCTTGGTCTGGAATTACCACTACCTCTCCAGCCTCATCTCTCTCACTCGCTCTTTCTTTGAGATGATAAAGTTGTACACACTCCCTCCTGCTCGTAGATTGTATTTTCCAAAGATGGTCACTAAGATATATTCTAACTCACACACAGTTCTTAAAATGTGACATTGAAGATACAGAAGACATGGGGTCTGTGCCCCCTTCTCCCTTGCATCTGGCTGGGCTTGTGGTTGTAGCAGAAGCGATGTTATCTGATATTGCTTCTAAGGAAGGTTGTTACTCCTGGGATGCTAAAAACCAGTCCCAGTGTGGTAAGGAAACAGAGAGCTCACATGGAGTCTTTTGTAGGAAAGTGTTTCATTCTACACCCAAGCTGAGGACCCAGATGACAGCTAAAATCCCACCAGGCAATGAGTGCAGAAGTATCCTAGATGACTCCGGCCCCAGCCGCTGCCTGACCACCACTAAATGAGAGACCCTGAGGATCAATTGCCTTGCTGAGCCCAGTCAGTGACTGAAACTATGAAAGGTAGTGACAGAATGATTGTTGGTTTGAGCCACTGAATTTTGGGAGTGATCATTACATTGGCAGTGGGTATTGAAACAGAGCTTTTGCTCCTGCTGTTTTTCTGTCTGCATTGCTTTTACTTTCCTGTTTCCTATGCATCTTCCCTACATAAGCAGATATCAAAGGAGTCTCTGCAACTGCATCTCCAAGCCCCTCCACAATGCTGGGTCATGTTGCTTTGTCATGTGCAATCTGAAACCTATTCCTTTCTTTTAGAAGAGGAATAGCAAACTTCTTCTGTAAAGTGTTAGTAAATATTTTCAGCTTTGGTGGCTTCGCGGTCTCAGCTGGCAAATATTCAGTTCTGCCCTTGTAGTGTGAATGCAAGAGACAATACAGAAGTGATTAGGTGCGGCTGTGTCCCAATAAAATTTTATTTACAAAAGCAGGCAATGAGCTGGATTTGGCCTGAGGGCCATAGCTGATAACCTTCACTTTAGAGCAGTAGTTCCTACAATTGTCTTCATATTAGAATCACCTGGGGAGCTTCTGAAACTTCCAAACCTGAGGCTATACCTAGATCATTTAAATCATAAACTCTGGGGAGGTGGGAAATGGTTATCAGGTGAATCCGATGTGCAAGAAATCATTGCCGTCCATCCTTGTCTCAGTTTGTCATTTTTGCACTCTTCAATGAGATTACAGTTTTAGTACACTTCTCCCTCACCAGACCATAAATTCCAGTACTTTGGATCAGATCCTTACTGCTCATCCAGTGCTTCGTACATGGCTACTCCATACGTATGTATTAAATAAGCGAATGAATAATAAATATTAGTTGAATGAACTTGTTGAACCCCCTCGACTCCCAAATCTTTAAACAATTCTCATTTTTCCCATGATTCTATTCAATTCCTCTTCTCCCATTTTCCAAGGATCACTCTCATAGGTTCATCTCTGACTCTTCTTTCTTATTTCCCCCCAAAATTCAATTAGTCACTAAATCTTATCAATCTACTTCCACCACATCAATCACAGCCAAGCCTTCCTTTTCTATTTCCTCTGAGGTTGATTTAGTTAAATTCTTCAATATTCTCCTGGATTCTTATAGAAATTTAACTGCTCTCTATCGATAAGAACGATGCGAAAGCTTACTTTAGGAGACGTGGATTCCTTCATGTCACTAGATATAGATATAGATATTCTTCCCTCTTCGCCTGCCCCCTCTCCTCCCCCCTTCCCTTCCCTTCCCTTCCCTTCCTTTCTCTTTCTTTCCTTTCCCATTTCTTCCCTTTTCTTCCTTGCCCTGCCACGTCCCAATCCATCCTGGAGAAGAATGACATGGGCTTTAGTGCCAAAGAGGCATGGATTTGGGCTCTGGTCCAGGCACCAGAACATTTTTTGGGTAAATGACCAGCATCCCTGAGCCTCTGTTTCCTTATTTGAATACTGTGATTTAAAAAACTTTGCAAGGATTTGGCATACCATACAAAAAGATGTTTGACATTGTGCCTGTCACACAGTAGGCACCGACTTCTATTGTTATCTATGCTCTTCATCTCTGAGACACCACCTACCCCCACTAGAATGTAAGCACTTGTGAGAGCTGGGAATTGTGCCTGTTTTGCTCACTCTTGTATCTCCAGTGGTTACTGTTATGACCTCCATTGCTTGTCATTCAGGACCTATCTGATTTGATCCCAGCCTACTTTTCTTGATAACTCTCCCTCACACTCTATTAGTACCCCATATCTTAGTCAAACTGAATGACTTGTTTTCCCCCTCACACTTCCTCTACTTTCCTGTTTTTCAATGCTTTTATCATTTGTTCCATCGACTTTCCCTGGACTCTGGTTCTGCTCAGTTGTAATTGTGTTCATCTTTTCAAGCCCAGCTCATGAGCTATTGCTTTCATTAAGACTTTTTGATTCTTCCATACACTCTTTTGATATTATTGCTGATAACTCCTTTCATGGCATTATCTGTCTTGTGCCAACATTATTGGTTTCTAAGTATTATCAGATGCCTTTTGGAGTAATCCAAAGTTGTGGTTCTTAAGTTGAAACTGGATTCCTCAAGTGCCAGTGGCAAAGACAAACTGTGTGAAGAACAAATGCACCTTGTTTGTAAACAGAGTTTGTAAAGATAAACCTGTTCGTCTCCCATATGTGTTTTCCAGCTGGAGCTCATAAGCAATTTCCCCAGCGTTCAGCCTTCAGTGTGAGGGTGTCCCCCCTGCAGATTAATCCTTGCTGCGTTAATGCTTAACACACCTCTAGGCTGGGTTACAATGTGGAGGCTCCACATGCTGCTAGGAGGGGGTTCGTCTGGGAATGGTGTAAGTACAAGGATCTTTCTATGCCTCCATCCCATTTCTTGCCTCCTACTGAAGGTTATTGCAGATAGTTCTGAATATAACTATAAAAGTGCTCTGGTAGATGTTTTACTGTGCTCAGCCCTGGATGCTACTAAGGTTATACTGCCCCCTGTACTTCCATGTTACACATTCTTAATTAAAATAAACAACTTAATAGATTCTATGGCTCAGAGCAATACCAGAAGGCTAATAGTTAAAGAGTTAAAGAGCAACATTTGGCCAAAACCAAACTTTATCAGGTCTTCTTGTCGTCCTCTGGGAATTAAGAAATATCTGGGTCTGAGAAAGCTGGTCGGCTGCAAAGTGGATTTCACTATAATTTTCTGTGATATATTTGTAAGACTGAGCTACTGAGCAGCAGCCAAAGCAGAGGAAGTGCCTGCTAGAATGGCAGTTATGGAAATAACTTTTTGCTTTTTGATTAGAGTGTTTAAACCATTTACATAACATACTTACTGATAAGGTAGGATTTAAATCTGCCATTTTATTTGCTTTCTATTTGTTCATGTCTTTTTTTCCTCTATTTTTTCTTTACTGCTTTCCTTTTTCTAGTGCGCCATATTAATTTTCTTATTGTTTCTTTTACTATATTATTTATTATTTTATTGGCTTCCCTGGGGATTATGGTTTATATCTAAATTTAAACACTCTAGTTCAGATTAATACCAACCTAGTTCAATAGTATACATAAGCTACACTTCCATGTAGCTCCATTTCTGCCTTGTTCCTTTATACTCTTATTGCATACAAATTAGATCTTCATATATTGCATGCCCGTTAGTACAGATTTATAATTATTGCTTTTTTAAAGTTGCCTTTTAAATAAAAAAAAGAGAGAATTAAAAACAGAAAATAAATTTCTGCTCTTTTACACTTATTTATGTAGTTACTTTTCTAATTCTCCTTGTTTCTTTACATAGATTCAAGTTAATGTCTAGGGTCCATTCAATTTATATTGAAGAATTATCTTGACCATTTCTTGTAAGGAGGTGTGCTAGCAGTAGACTCTCAGTTTCTGTTTATCTGGGTGTGTATTAGTTTCTCCTTTATTTTTTGAAGAATAGTTTCACTGGATATAAAATTATTATTTGACATTATTAAATATTTCATCCCATTGCTTGCTGACCTCATGGTTTCTTATGAAAAGTCAGCTAATAATTTTATTGAGATCATTTGTACATGATGAAATATTGTCTTCTTGCTTTCAAGATTCTTTCTGTCTTTCTTCTCACCGGTTGATTATGATGTGTCTAGGTTTGTATATCTTTGAGATTATCCCACATAGAACTTGTTGGGCTTCTTGGATGTATAGATTAATAGTTTTCACCATATTTGGGGTTGGTTTAAACTATTATTTTTAAAAAATATTCCTTTTTTCCTTTTATCACTTCTCCTTCTGGGACTTCCATTATGCATACATTGGTGCACTTGATGATGTCCCACAAGTCTCTGAGGCTCTATTCTTTTTGTTGTCCTCCTTTTTCTATTTCTAAGACTATATAATATTAATTGACCTGTCTTAATTCAGATTTTTTTTCTTTTGCCAACTCAAATGTGCTGTTGAGTTCTTCTATTGGATGTTTCATTTGAGCTTTTGTACTTTTCAACTCTACAATTTCTTTTTAAATAATTTCTCCTTCTTTGTTGATATTCTCTATTTAGTATGACATTGTTTTCAATTTTTTATTTTATTCTTTGGACACAGATGCTTTTGGTTCCTCGAACATATTAAAAATAGCTGATTTAAAGTATTTGTCTAGAAAAACCAATATCTGGACTTCCTCAGGAACAGGTTCTATGAATTTATATCATTTTCCTGGGTAAGGGCCTATGGGCCTGGGTAAGTATTAGTCAGGGTTCACCAGAGAAACAAAACCAATAGGAGATTATATATATACAATTATTACCTCTTTTAATTTACCCCAAGTTCAGTTTCCACATGTTATCTCATGTGCTAGGCTGTGTTCCTTTCTGGTTTCCACTCTTTATTTCCACTTTGGTCCCTGCTCTTAAGAATAGGACTTGCATGGAAGCAACCAAAGTGTCCTATGATAGATGATTGGATAAAGAAGCTTTGGTACATATATACAATGGAATATTACTCAGTCATAAGAAGAGATGAAATACTGCCATTTGCGACAACATGGATGGACCTCGAGATAATCATACTAAGTGAAATAAGCCAGAGAGAAAAAGTTGAAAATCACATGATATCACTTATCTGTGGGATATAAACCTAAAAGCAACAAATGAACAGGACAAACAAACAGAGACTCATGGTCCTGTACAATAGACTAGTGGTTACCAGAGGGTAGGGAGAGGGGGGAGGTAGACAAGGTAATGGGAGTCAAATATATGGTGACAGAAAGAAATATGACTATGAGAGGTGAACACACAGTGTAAACATATATATGCCTTACTGTTAAAGTGTACAGCTGAAATTTATTGGATTTCGTTAACCGATGTCACCATAAAAAAAATAAATAGAATAAATAAAAGTAATTGTTGACACACACACACACAAAAGGACTTGGACATCTAGGCCTTCTCAGAGCCTCCATATGAGAATTAGGGACCATCACATTAATGATGTTACTGGTCACTTCTTTCTGATCTTGCTCACCCCTTTAACTATCATCCTGAGCTCAACTATATGAACCATCCTGGCTTATGTTTACTACAGCCCTTACCCTCTGCATTTATTTATTCATTTCTAACTTTTGGAGCTTTTAATTCCTTCTAATTTACTGGAGGGAGCTATTAATAGCACTCAATAATTTTTATCAGATATTATCAGTTTGATACTTTCTCGATCGCGGTTCCCTTTCTATATGATATTTTCTTATTTCCTTTTCCAAAACGTCTTTTATCTGTCACAATTTTAAGATAAAAGACAAAATGCTTATATTTTGCAGGTGGAAACTACAACTTATATTTTTATTGTTGTTGCTAAAAGACTCCCTTTTGAACCTTTTGATTTCTCACTGCACTTGCATATTTCAGGACTATACATAATCTGAAACCCAGCCACATGTAGAGTAAAAATCTATTTTAAAAACTGGTTATTTTAAATTGTTAGCCAAAAAAAAAAAAAAAATTAAACTAGTAAGATTTTTTTTTTCCTACATGCTTCCCTGAATTTGAAGATGTGTCATATAACACGTATCTGAGATAGTGTGTGGCCAGCCTGGGAATGGTTACTGCGTTCCTAAAGCAACAAAAATGTCATGTAGCACTTTGGTTTAGATAAGTGAACATTTGGGCTGAGGACAAGATGTAGGCAGAGGATACTAAAGTTTCAACTAATTAGGGAGTTATCACTTGAAAAGTTACATAGTTCTGGGTCACTGAAGTAACAGCTATCAAAGGAAACTTCTGGGAGCCATCTTGCTTTCATTTCACAATCTCCTGATGACAGAATAAGCAGTATGATATGGTAGCACGTTCTCTTAAGCATCAGTGCTCTTTCCATGTCAGTGACAGAATAAGAAGATCATGAAGAAACAAACAAAAGCATTCCAATAGTGTGAAATGCCACTAAATTTTAAATGGATTTTGGAAGAATTAACTAGATAAAGCTCACATTACATAAAATTAAACTTTTTGTAAATGACAAAAGCAAACACTTACTGCTTATTGCTCAGTAAAGATCCAACAAATATTCGAAATGGTTTTGACATTTGTTTGTCTCTGTCAGTATAAGAGCTTTTCTAATGGCTGTGGGAAATCAAAAGTTAGAGCAACAAAGCGTTGGTTACACATTCCATCTTTTTTTCCATCTTTTTATTTCTGAATATGTTATATAGCAATAGAGGATTCATCAAATTCTGGTCTCTTTTTATTTAAGATACATTATGGTCATCTCCCATTTGTAAAGTATTGATGCATGTTTTGGGAATACATACAACGCATTCCTTACGAAGCTCAAGATCTAAAATATGGTTGTAAAATATTAGCATTTTGATAACTAACTTTTGTATAGACCTTAAGATAAAGAAGAGATTATTTGGTGGTTCAATGGTCAGGAAGATTTTATAATGAAGGATGTATTCCTTGAAAGATGAATGAATTTAGAGGTGAGCAGATGACTATAGCACAAACCAAAACTAGTGGCTGAGATTCCACAGTAAGTGGTGGCAACTGTATAGGGACCCAGGCTTGCTGTAATAAGAATTTTCTGTAGGAGAGTGGTGAAAAGAAGCACCAGCTGAGGCCATGTTGTAGTTACAAATCAAACGAGTTCTACTCTCTACTTCAGAGTCATGCTCAGCAGCAGTGCCACCCTGCAGCAACCCTGTTGCTTGTCCTTGTACACATGCTGCTCCTTCATGGCAGAACTTTCATGGCTTCTTAACCTCTCCTCTATGCCCTGGCTCCTTCTTCCTCCACCACTCCCCATTATCTCTCCTTGCTGGCCTCATCCCTCATCCTTTCTCACCTCTCACAGCCCATTTGATCATTCAGATGGATATGGTTGAATCCTTTCATATTATTGGAACATTTTTAAATTTTAACCTTCCCTCATTCAAAATAAAACAAATGAGGCAGCTCCCTAAATCACACAACATAGCAAGATTTAAAAGACATTAAGGCAAAAAATAATAATAAATAAATAAAGGCAAAGGGAAAATAAAGGTTGAACTGTAACTAACTATTAGTGGTGGGTTTTATATTTGGCTCTGAGCTTCTTGGCAACCAAAGGTGAAATGGTATTTATAGGATTCACACACCCTAGGATGTTTCGATCTATAGGTGATTATTTTGATGTAGTCAAAAGTCTTCAAGATAGGAAATAAAAAACATGCAAGCCTCTAGTCTTGGCTTTACCAGAAATTGTTCTTGGTATTGGTCATTTAATCTTATTATGTCTTATTCTCCTCATATGTTAAAAAAAAAAAAAAAAGTTCAGTTTGAATAGTCGATAAAGCCCTTCCCAGCTTTAACATTCTGCGATCCTATTATACGAAGTTTTCTAGCAAATATGTTCCTGTGAAAACCCAACTAGAAAGGAATGAAAAGTTAAATAGAAAAAATTCTAAGTGTCCATTTTCCTCAGTCCCTAGTTTATGAATGTATTAAGGTTGGAGACAATACATTATTCATCCTTTACTACCCATTTGCACATAGGAAGGGCTATCAGATTGAACCATATGAAACTGCTGCTTTTATCATTCAAGTGCAGGCAAATATTGGTAATTTCATGTGGCCCAATCCAATAAATATTGTGTTAAATTGAGATAATCAGGGTTATTACAGCTGGAGGTGCTAGTGTTGATGTCCTTGATTCAGGGCAGGGAAGGAATAGTGTTGGCAAATTAGACTCTTCATAGTTGTCAAGTGTGAATCCTCTGAAACCAAGCTGCCTGGGTTCAAATCCTAGCTCTCTCTCTTTCTAGCTGTGTAAATTTGAGCAAATGATTTAACCTCTCTGGGTCTCAGTTTCCTCACCTATACGATTGGAATAATTATAAAATAGTAGCTATTGGGAGAGCTGTTTTGAGGATTAAAACACATATGAAACACTTAGCACACTTTCTGACAGCTGATAATTGGTCAGTAAACGTTAGCTGTTAGCTGCATTAGCTACTGAGTGAGCAACTCAGTAAAGTGCACAGAAAGGGTGTAGACAATGACCAGCAGCCTAAGAGACATAGTGGAAACATTTCTCCCTGCTACTTGGTAACCTATAACATAAATGGACATAGGACATTTCTTCTTAGCCAGTGACTTTCAGAATTTTTAAACTGAGGCTCAAAGTCAGAAGTACAGTTTATATTTTGACCTGCTATATACATCTTCACATAAACATACTAATACAAAATTTCACAAAACAAATTAAACCTTTACTATGTGTTTTGTGCTTTTTAAAAATTCTGTTCTATGCTGTGCCTTGCTATGCCATGACATGTCATGCCATTTCATCCTATCTTAGTTTTCGGAACTAGCTCCTAATCACTAGATTGATATTATGACCTAGTAATGGGTCTCAACCTAAATGCTCAGATTTAGGAAAGTACCAGACCAGGTCATATTTAGCTCTGAGTAAAAAGATGTATATTCTGGTCCATCAGGTTTGATAGGCTGACATGACAGTATCCAGGGAGGAAGGGAGGGAGTGTCACTCTTGCATTTTATACCAGTTCTGAGAGTCAGTCAGTCACCCCCCACCACCACATCCCAAGTCCTGCTATACCAGTCACAAGGAAAAATACTTGTTATGCTTTAGCCAGATTCTAATGTGTAGATACAAGCAACTCATTTCACTCTTCTCCAAACTCTAAGATAAAACTTTCCATCATCAGATGTAGGAGTAAAGTGATAGCTTAAATATTTGTAGTTCTTATTCTACCACGTTTTCAGTGCCCCACTTATCACTGGGTTAAAAGTGCAATCAGCGAGTGTAGCTTTTCCTGGCACTGTCTAGCAACATCTCCACCACACACCAGCACGTAAGTGATATTTGTCAGCACACACCCCATTTTTCATTGTAGCAATTTTGCTTTCAGCCGATGAAGTATTTCACCCTCTTGCTATTTGAGTAGCACCAAAATGATACTTTCTTAAAGACCAAAGTGCAGACTATAGTCCGGCAACTCCACAAATAAATCATTTTTATTCGATAGTGTTTTCACCTCAAAGTTTCCTATGAAGATTAGCTACATCTTTATCTGAAGGATCATTTTGAAAAACATCTTCAAAGGAGCATACAGACAAGGCATGATGCTAAGGAGGGGCAATGGGCCTGGGAAGCCCACTGTGATTCCTGGGTCCAGGATAAAGAAGCAGAATTTGAGGCAAAACCATGTCACCATATGTCGTAGTCTTCTCAGAATTGTCTCACAATGTCCTTAACGTCCAAAGAAAACATTCAGAGGTTTTTTAAGAGATCCCCAATTCAACATGTTTCTTCTTTCAACTTCCAAAAGTCATTCAGTGGTTTCCCTCTGCACATGAAGTCCTTTTCTAGGCTCAGTGATGGATAGAGAAGAGCTATATAACATTCCCTCTGCCCTGAAGGGAGTGGGAAAATAACAACTAGCATTTCTGAGCAGTTAGTATATGCCAGGCACTGTGCATTTTCTCACTTGACTTACATAGCAATTCTGAGAGGTATGTGCTATTATTATCCTATGTGACAGATGAAAACTCTGAAGTTGAGAGAATTTAAGAACCGAAGTAAGGGGAAAAGCTAAGATTAAAACTGCAGCAGACTGAATCCAGAGTCCATGGTCTCTTTCATGATGCATAAATGGGATGAGAACCTGAACTAAAAGGTTGCAATTTGATGGACCAAAGAGCCAGTGACAAACACTGCCCAGAGCCAGCTGAGTAAGGACATTTTTTTTCCCTTTCGGGTACACACAGATACAAAACAGTCTCAGTACTTTGGCAAATACACAAAAAGAGTCTTGCACAAAAGACTTTTTGGTGCTACAGATTGATAAATGCAAGAATTCTCCTTGCATTCATATTAACATGTAGCATTTCTGTTCTTTAATATGGTGCCACGAGATCAGTGGGTTTTATAGAGAAAATAGCCTAAGACTCATTTTCTAGATTAATTTCAAAATGTGTCCTTATGTAGGGCTCGCCATGTTTATAATGTCGTATAGACCCATTAGCAATTTTTAGACAGTACTTCACTCTATTATGTTCAAGTTCTAAGAGAGGTGTCTAGTTTTTTTTGTTTCTATTTATAATAGCTCTGTTAGCAGAGTGGGATATTACATTTCTCCTTTTCCAGACATCCAACTTTTGGATTTTCAAACAACATTCATGTTGGGAAATGCTTGTGCTCTTACTCATTGAAGTATGCCCGCATTTTAAGAAAGGCAGAATATCTTATCAAGAGAGTGTTGTGTGCATTTACAATGGTCTTTATAGCCTGCTGCTGGTCAATCAGGAGAAGCAAGTACTGGTGAGTAGTGAAGGAATTGATCCACCTAGAGATTTTCGAAAATTAACTTGCCTCTTTGAGGCTCACAAAGCACAGGTCTATCATAGATACATCTCGTGCTAATGAGCCATTAAAACCACAAGACCTGGTCTAGGATCACTTGGTTCAGAATCACCTAAAGAGTTTGTAAAAATGCAGATTCCTGCAACTCTGCCTGAAGTCCTAGATGAGACTCTAGAATCTGCATTTTAAACAAGCTTCTTAAGTGACCAAATTTTGAGAATGGCTGGTCTCAGTGGTAGCACTGTGAGCCTCAAGAGAATTAGAAACCAGTGTGTACATTTTCAGAAATTACAAAAGGTTTCATCAGTGTTTCCCAAAGCAATTTCTACAGAATAACAGTCCCACAAGATGATCTGTAATAAACAATTTCCATGGTCAAATAAGTTTGAGAGTATTCCTTCCAGTGTCCCTCCTCTTGGAAGTTCCTAATATGAATATTAAAAGTTCTGAGAAATCCTGCCTGCAAGAAACCTGTTTAATTTAATATGTGTTTCTCAAACAGATTTCACCACAGGACTCTTTTTTGAAATAGAACTTGCTAATTTTCCATGGAACTAATATTTTTCAGACTTTCTTTGGGGAAATGCTAGTTGCAGGCTAATGGTAGAATTTTTAGAGGAGATGAACTAGGTTTGGAGACCCAGGGTTCCAGTTTTAATCCTTGATTTTTAGGAATCCTTATAGAAAGGTGAGATACCCCATAGCTTATTAATTACCCTTCACATCTGTGTGTTTTTTATAGTTCCACAGGCCCCTTTTCACACCTTTTCTCATTAAAGAAAAATCCTCACTTGATTCCTGTGAGCCAAGCAGATCAGGTATTATTATCCCCATACTACAAGTGAATAAATAAATTTATGAGGTTAAAAAGTTTGCCTACCTAGGTCATGCAACTCTACATCTTGTGCTTTATTCATAACATCCAAGCTTTAGATGACCTAGCAGCTAAGGTTCCAAAAACATAGCAGCCTGTAAAATTTTGCTAAATTCTCTAATAATGCATTATCCTTTTTATGGGATTAGTGATGATTCTGATTGGCCACTGGTAGGAAGAGCTGTGGATTATTTTTCCAATAATGGTGATGAACTGACTTCAACTCAGGTCCTCCTGCTTCATCTCTCCTGCACCCAGTGGAGTCCTATGGCCCAGGTTATTACATATGGCCATGGCTGGGGGTGAATTTGTAACTGGGGAGTTATATTCATCTATGTAACTTTATTTGGCCTTTATAAGATACAAACTAAATTGCTCCTATGCTATACTCTGGTTGCATGAGTTGACATGTTACACTAATGTAATTTTATTTCTTTTAGCAAATATGGCTTGTAAGGGTTACTATCCTAATATCTTTGGTTTTCTTTTATTTGTATGACTTGTTTTTTTTCTTCACTTTTCACAGTTTGATTTCTCTAGTGCTTATTCTAATTCGTTTTAGTTCCAAGACTTATGGACTTTCATTCGCTAGCATGACTACCACAAAAATATTTAGATTATTAACTAAATTATAAGACTCAATATTTAAATACATCTGGAACACACTGTTCCAACCAGTGAGCATACATCTGGGTGTACCTGGGAAAGTTTCTGCCTCTTCAACATCCTTCATATTTTGGCTATATGACACATTCCTAGATTAATATATCTTCCTCTGCCCTCTCTCAGCCACCATCTACCATTCAATCTTTGTGACAAATTTGGGATATGACTATAGCTAGGTGCAAATTTCAAGGATTATTGAGCATGTATGATTGAACAAATTTCCCCTAAGTTTTAGTTTCTAGATGTTTTTTTTCAGTGTCAAAAAATTACCAAGTTTTACATAGAAACTAGTTTTCTTTTAGATTATACTGGGCCTTATTTTCTTAGTCTTTTTAACTACAAAAATATAGACATTTCTAGAAACACTCCATTTTCCACCCTAACTCTTTAATCTGTTTTGTTATGACTCATCTAGAGAAAATAAAAATGCATCATGTTTGAAGCCTGCACCATTCAAGGGTAAACTGTGTCTCACTTTGAGTCATATTATATGTTCGTTATATCTAAAAAAACAATTTGGATAATAAAAGTGCCAAATGTTAACTCAAGCTATAAACATACAATGGCATATTTACATCATGCATCAAACTTTTCTAGATTTCTTTTCTTAATGCTTCTCATCTTGCACTAAAATTCTTAACCCATTTGTTCCATGATTTATGGGATAGATTAATTATTTTTGATTAATAAAAATTGGAAACTTTAATTGGACCCTATTTGAGGTTTGATTGTATTAAATGAATATACTGGTGATCAAAAATGTATTTTTACAGGGAGTTTAGGCTAATATATCAACAAATGAGAAGCTATAAACATGATTAATATACACATTAGACTTTCCTTATCACATTTTGTTGGCAGTTTTTATCCGGTCACAGCTGAAATTCCATTGAGTTCTTTCTCCTTTTGTATAAAATACAGATTATGTGGAGACAGCAGTCTGAGCAACTGGAGTTTCATCTTGTCTGCCCATTAATTATTAATGCTGTTTCAGTACTTCTTATCTATCACTGCTGAGAGATGGAGGGCTGTATTTTTAGTCATTTACCAGTAAGAAAACAGGCTGGATGGTGCCTGTGTACTTGGCAATAGAGAAAGGATCAAAAGTACTTCCATTTTTATGAAACTGTTAAAAAGGAATTCTCTAACTTATTAATTTTACTATCGCACTGAAGGGTAATGATTTTTGAAGAATAAACAAGAACTAAGAGAAGCACATGTCTATTTTGACATCTTTTTTCAAAATACTGTGATTTCAAAGGTATCGAATCCAGGCCACTCTGAGTATTGGAGATTGTGTGTAGCCCAGATTGCACTGAGACATTTATGTAAGTAGAATTTAGCTTTATGTCTCAATTATTTGAATGTTCCTGTAGAGGTAAAACGTTGTGCTTTAGAGCTCAAATTGTAATGTAAAGCACACTAGCCAAGCTACTTTGGGCTAGTGACTTAATGTGCTAAGTCTCAACTCCCTCATCTATAGGAGGATATCTTTTTCACAGAGTGATGAAAGGAAAACATAGCATTTAAAGCAGGTTCCAATCTATGGGAGTAAACCCCAAAACTTCATTGTTTTTGTCACTGTTTACTAAAACTAGTGCCATGTACAACCCTAATTTTCAACAGAAAATAAAAACAGAAAAAGTTGATTCAAAGAATATTCCAACAACTTAAACTTAATTTAAGCCAGGAACTATGAGGAATTGAAGTAGAAAAGATGTAAGTAAAATTCGAAGAGTGGCACTTTCATCTGTTCTAATGAATAACAGAAAAGTAGGAGATCTGACTAAGTAGAATAGAATTTGGGATATCAAGACATTTTTCTATAATTACTTGATAAGTGTAAATAGAGTACCTGAAATTCCCTCCCATGTTCAATTTCTCCTTCATTAAACATACAGAGGAAATATTTGCTATTAGTGAATGTGTGAGGAGTCTCTGAGTGTGAATACATATGCATATTACACACACTGACACACACTTGCATTTCTCCGAAGATTTAAATATACAAAAATAACATTATCCCAATAATAAGTGTAGCAGAGACCACTCACTGTCCTCAGGATCTATTATCTCTTTTACCTCTTTAGATAACACTCATCTTCCAGATCTAGTGGGGCTTGTAGACATTTAGCCAGAGAACTCCTATGACCCCCTTTATAGCCAGATATGACCAAGTGACTAAGTTCTTGCCATCTCAATGGGAGCACAAATGGTGTGTGTAACTTCTGGGTCATGTTCTTAGAAAGAAAGCTGCTTGCTTCTCATGTCTCTCTTTCCCCTTTCCCACAGGCTGTGTTTGGGGTAGTGACCCTACTTTAACCACGTAGACAAGGGTAAAATCTTAGCAATCTGCAAAGCAGCAACATAGAAGGGACCTGAGTCTCTGATGACCTTGAGAAAAAGAAGTCTATCTACTCCATGGATTATAACATAGAAAAGAAATGAACTTCTATAGTTTTTCAGCTACTACATTTGGAGTTGATTTTCAGCAGCAACTTAACTTTACCTTAACTATGCAGTCAGTCACATCCTACCTAGGCATTAGGGATCTTGCTGTGGATGACTAACAGATATTTATAATTTGAAAGAGTTGACCTAATTCAAATGGCTCTGGTCAATCACTGTGATTTGTAGCAGAATAGAATTAGTAGGTCAAAAATAAAAGACAATTTTTGGTATACACTGAAAATTTTGTGGCATTTGCTTATTACTTATCTTTTATTGTTAGGAGGACAAACAGATGAAGGAAGAAAAACTGAGGACCATACAGATAGAGATCGCTTGCCGATGTTGTCCTTGCTTTTGTGATAAGAATGCCTTTCAGAGATCCTGGGACAGAACACAATACTGCCAAGTCTAACATACATGACAGCCATTTGATACCACAGAGGATTGAAGAGCTCTTATATAAATCTCTAACTTCTTTTTCTGCACATATTTATTACTAGTTCCCAGATGACTCCATAATTTTTTTTGTATCATAGTAGTGTCTTACAAGCCAATTAAAACACAGTACTAGTCCACACACTAGTATTAACAAAACTTTAAGCCAGAATGAGAACTAAATATCTTTGAATAGTCTACACTAAACCTAATATGTGACATGTCATGGTAAAAATAATAATGATATCATAGGAATAATAAAGGTATACTTTCACCTCAAAAGCATGGCCCCAATTCACTACCTATATCTCAAAAATTTAACAATTTTTCTGGGCGGGTAATGGACTGGTTTAAGACCAATGAAGCAGTTCATCTTAATTCCCTTTATAACATGCAGTTGGGAGACACTTGTAAGTCTTCTCCTAGCCAAGGAGATCATATGAAACTAACTGGCTCACACTTGGCTTTAGCCTTTTTTTTAAAAAAAAAAAGTCATAATAACTGAGCAAATCAAAACATCTATGTTAAAAGTATATATGCAGAACCCCTAAGTTATACTTGATTTTCTGCTAACCATCGTTAGAACACTTTATAAGAAGTTAGGAAAAAAATATCATATGTACTTAAATCATTGGATTGACATTAATGGTTAATTGCCAGTTCACATCTTTGTGGAAAACATTCCAAAGTACAGCATACTCTTCCTATGAAACACTGCTGAACAAATTATGGCCATATAAGTGTTCTGTGTATTGGTGGCCTAAGAATTACTCAGGGGCAAAATTTATATCCTATGCTTTAACTGCCAAATGATCTTCCAACTCTGATTAAACATATACTTTTAGCAAAAACTCACATCTGATGTTTCTAAAAGACACTAAAAGTCTCATGCAATATCCACTTAAACTGTAGCTGAATTCCTGGTTGAATGTTTTTTCTTTATAACATCTGAATTAGTTTCACGGGTGAAGCTATAGTCGACCTCTTAAATGTGGCAGTGAGAGATCTGGCTCAGTGACAGAAAGACTTAAATCAGGAAACGAAGGAAAATAACAACCTAGAGAATAATGGCTGAAAGAAGAACATTAATACTAAATAATGAAGAAGAATGTAAACAGATAAGAGATTCAGAGAGCCCTAGATCTTTAAAAGGCTGAAAGAGGGATGGCAAAGATAAAAAATGATAAGACCTGTCAAGAAGAACAAAGTCAATGTGTGTACATTATTCAGTTTAAGGAATTAGAGTCACAAGGTCAAGTGTGGGTAACATTAAATATGAATAATGAGGAATAAAATAAGTAAAAAGCAAGCTATTTTCATAAATCAATTCCAGAGCAACTTGGCTAGGGGAAGGAAAAAGGAGAACAGAGGATAACCCATTATAACCTGTTGAAATGTCGAGATCTATTACCAATTACTAAATATCGATGCATTCATGCAAAATCCCAGTGTTTGAGGTCATAAAATGGTGCATTCCAGTGACCAGTGAGCACTAGAGAACTTACGCTTTAAAGTTTTTAAGCAAAACAAAATAAAACAAAACAAAAAACACTGGCATTTGTAGCAGGAAGAAAACATATTAGAAGGCAGGTGGAAGAAAGAACATGTGAGCTCTCATCATAGTCATCCCAGGATGGTCTCTGAGGCAATCTCAGAGGGGTCCTCATTTCTGCCTCTGTATAGACCATTCTGCATAGACAATGCTGACGAAGAAGCTCCTGTAGAGGACAAGCGAAAAAGGAAGTTCTGGAATGAAGATGTGGGCAAGAGTCCATACGCCAAGGTTAGGGGCCAGAACTCCTGCTCTTTATGCTCTCTCTCCCACTGGGAGCTGTACAGGCAGGAGGAACAGGGATGGGCCTCTTGGGGAAGAAGGGGGACACTGGAGTCGGCCACTAACAACAGATTAAAGCCCAATGTAAACAGTGTGCCGGACACATGTGGGCTGCAGAGAGAGTGGTGATGAATAAGCATATTTTCAGACAAGCACTTCAAACAGGAGGAGGCTGAGCGATGTTGAAAATGATTCAATGCCTTCAGAAATGACTCACGAGAGGCACTGAATGTGAAGAAAATAAAGAAGAAGTGTCCACATTTATCAAAGCACTCGACAAAGGATGGGAGGATGCACAATTAGGGGGAACAAATCACTGGGACAGGGTAAGGGAAAGGAGAGGCTGTGGGCGGTGTGAAAAGAAACCCGGTGATGTAAAGAGAGCGCTGTGATATGGATTAATCCACTCTTACTGAATTACGGTGAACACGAACTAATCTTCCAGTTCCAGTGTTTATTTAATCCAAAGGAATGCTGATTCTGTTTGCCTAGCACTGGTCTCTACTGGCTTTGTAATCATCTTCATTAGCAGGCTCTTTTTCCCTTTAGGGAAGGCTGATATCCAGCAGGCCGAAACTGATCAGGTGTTTATGGTGCCTAAGCCACACCAAATTGGGCGGTGTTTATACAATATCCATTGCTACATGTTTTTATTATCATCCTTACCTTTAATTATTCTTGGATGATATGATGAACTCATTTAAATGAAACTTTTTAAAATAACTGCATTTTGGACTACCTGTTCTAATTTTGGTATCTCCTTTTTCTGGTCCTGTTCAATCTTTCTAAATTACCCCTTGTATCATGTCTTCCATGTCTTGGAGTGACTAAAGAGAGCACAACTCCCTACCAATTTATATTGAACATGGAGAAAAAAGCAAGCAAACTTCTGTTGTGTTAAGTCACTGAGGTTTCAGGGTAGATTTGTGACTGTAGTACATAACTTAGCCTATGCTGATTGATACATCCACCCTCAGCTAATATTACGTAATGTTTACTGTAAACTAGAAACTACAGCCTTCAGAGTTTTATTCACAAAGAAATATCTATAGGATTGGCATCATATATACTTCTTTATCCATATTATAGATAAACTCAAGGTCAGAGTCAGATTGGGTCAGTCGTCCTAATCTGTAGTTTATAAAAGAGAAATTCAGATTATTTACCACTCTTTCAGCTATTGAATATTAAAATAAGCTATATTTATTTATTCAGAAATGGTTAATTTTATATGTAAAATAAACTTGTCGATCTCATTCTATACTGTAGTCACACATCTGTAACTTTTACCAAAACTTCCAAACAATTTTCTATGCAGGAACAACTGCAGAGTTCAATTTGGAAAATGTCAGGCCTGGAGAAACAGACAAAAAGAAAGGGAGGCCCAAGGCCAGGGAGTCCTGCTTGTTTACGGCTATGGTAGCAGCAAGGGGGCATGGGCGGCAGTGGTCCCTACCCCACAAAAGACAGAAAGTTACTTCTGCATTTGGCCACAATCAGTCTCAAGTAAATACATTTTTCCATTATAACATTAGGACCGGTGTTGATTTCTATAGAGTAGTTTATAGTTTTCAAAACAGAAGTGTGATTTAAAACTCTACCATGCCAATCTCCCAGAGCAAGAGCAAAATATCTCACAATGTGAAACTCCATGGTCTGACACTAGAATACAAAGTGCAGAGAAATATCAGTGGCACCAATGATTTAATGTTCTTCAATTACTGTTCTTTCTGCAGATCCTGTTGGTTTTATCCCCTTACCTGGATCACTGAGAACTTTGGGGTTATGTAGTTAGTTTCTTCAACAATGCCTATCTAATGGAATGTATTTAATAATTAAATCAGTGTTTATCGAATGATGAATTAATTAATTAACTAAAATAACACTAAAATGGTGCTAAAGAATCTCTAAAATATAGCAAAATTATTCATAGAATCCTCACAGAATTTTGTAATTTGAAGGGACTTTAAAGATAGTCTAATCCAGCCTCCTACAACATCCATCCCTTCCATGGGTATATTAAACCTCCTTAAATATCTCCAGTGTCAGGGAGCACACCACCTTACAGAGTAGTCTTCTCTGCTTGTGCTGAGCTCTGACTATAACACACATTGGCTTTCTGAACTCCCACAATCTTTGTAACTGCCAGAAAGGAAGCCCCAGGCAAAGCTAAATAACAATTTTGTGTTGAGTTATAGTGTTCTCAAGTTTGCCACTGCTGCCTTTCTCTAGAGGCTCAGGATAGTGTGGCATGACTGGCCTTTCCCGGCACTGTGGTTCCCCATTAGAATTTCCATCTCTCACCTTCTCCAGCCTCCAGTCAAATACACATGTCTGGCATTCTAGCTGAAATAATTCTGAAAAACAATCTGTACACCTTAACATAGATTTCCTGCGAAGAATGTTTTACCCTGGGAATTTTTTACTGATATGAACCTATACATCTTAACAAGTCAAAGTAAAAAAGATTTGAGAGCAGGTGGAACCGTTTTTATCCCTCAAATCTCACTGTGTAGGCAGCTCGGCTGCACACATTTTTGTGAAATTGGTTCTCTTCATCTTGTTTCATCCTGACCTTCCACTAGGTGGAAGACGAGAGCATTTTGCTCCCTTGCCTAGGTCTAAATTCTTAGACACATTTTTAAACATATTTAAACATCTAGATAGATCCTTTAAAAAGTTCTTTCTACCTATTAAATATTAATGCTATAAAAAATAAAATTTTTTTTTGTTTTGACACGTCTACAATTGCTAACTCTTAAAACTCTGTGTGTGTGTGTATGTGTGTGTGTATGTGGTGGTTGGTGGGGCGGGGAGGGGAGAAGGAGTTTCCTGTACACAGCAGGTGCAATGGAGATTCAGTGGAAACAGACTGGGCTTTGGAGTCAGTCCATCCAAGATTTGAATCTTAGTGCTTGTGCCTTCTGGAAAGTCACTTCTGAGTCTCTTCACCTATAAAGTGGGTGTGATACTACATTGCAGGATGGTTTTGGAGCTCAAATATTCTTGGCATGGAGAGGGCATTCAGCCAAAATTTATATCCTTTTCCATCCAAAACAAATTTTTGCAGGGAAATGTCTCATTAAAAATCACTAATTTCCTTTAAAAATAAATGGATTTTCACTGACCAATCTATTAAGCTACAGTAAAAAGAGTAAATGCATACTTTGCCAGATCTTTTCAGATCTGAAAAGGGCTTTCTATCAATGGCCATCCCAAATTGTGGTGGTTAAGCCTTCATGCTGTTAACAAGTATGAGGGTAGCCATGCCCCACCTCCCATGCACTCACCACTTCACTGCTCTGACTTGACTCACAAGCATGACTTAATTTGGACTTGGGAATCTGATTGACTTCTAGAAACAAATGAGATTCATTTCAGCATCACCCTTGAGACACTTTTCAGCCAGCTGAGTTCATTTTATGGCTAATTCAAGTGACCCTGAAAGCCACTGAAGTCACTGCAGCAGCCCCAGAAATCATCCTTTACCAAGAGGTCAGTATTATAAAAGAAGATTGCAGAATATCAAACCAGCTCCAATGCAGACATATTCCCTTTCCCCCTATCTTTCCTTACACTAATTATGTTGCCACTAAAATACTTTCCCATTTTGACTCAACAGGAACTACTTTTTGAAATTCTGCGTAAGATTCATTTACTTTGTGGAAAGAGCTGACCATCTTTAAAATCACTCTTCCAGCCTGCGGGTCTGCCTGCAGGGATTGGGTTAGATTTGTGAGTTAATGTTCCATTTATTTGTATTGCTTACTGTTTTTATTAGCCTTGTTCTCTTAAATACTGTAGACTGAATGTTCCATGAGGTCAGGGGTCATTTGTTTTTTTTTTGCTGCCTTTATAAATTTCCTTGATGTTCGATACAATAACACATTTACAATAAAATTAAATGACTGATACAGAATGATTTGCAATTTCTTGTCTCCATTTAAAATATTCTCCTGCCTTTTTTTATTCATTTATTCATCCATTTATTCATTTATCCATTTATTCATTCAATAAATAATTATTAAATGCCTATTAAGCTCTAAGCATTCGTGTAGGCCCTTGGGAAACACAAGCAAATACTATGAACTCTTCGTTCAAGAGCTCCCAGCCTTGCCGAGGGAGGTGAATAATTGTGATATAAAATAATAAATAATTCAAAGGTCACTGTGATATTTTTACTCATTAACTGAGTAAAAAGGCCAGGGCCAGGGTCAGAGAGAAAGTTTTTTTTGCATATGACTTCTTCACATGAACAGTGTCAGGGTCTTATATTCCGGGCTGAGAGAAGAATATTTGCAGAGAGAAGAATATTTGCAGAGAGAAGAATATTACCCATGGGAAACAGGAGGAAAGTAATCAGTGGGAAATGAGGTTAGTGAGGTAGGCAGAAGCAGAAGCGTGAGGAATCTTGGAAGCCACACAGAGAAGTTGGGACTGATTTCTCAGACAGAAGGATGTGGTCACTGACTTTTGAGTCAGAGAGAGACAGGGCTTGCTCTCCTGTTGCTCAGTCACTTTTGATCATTTCCATCATCAGCCGAATTTGACTTATCCTAATATGCAATTAGACACATGTGTTGGCTGGGCAAATCACCTGTTTTTCTTTTCCAAAGCAAAACTGTCTAATAGCTGGCCTGTGACAGCATTTCAGAGAATGATCAGTATCAGAATGGGAAACTGTATTGCAGATTCCCTGTTTAGCTCCTTCCACTACACCCATAAACCACAAGAGAGCAAAGATACTGTGTTTTGTTGACCCCTGTATCTCAGTATCAAAGTCAGCGCTGACTCACAGAAAGTTACCAATAACTATTTGTTGAGTAAATGAATGAATTCATGAATAAACCCAAATCAAGATCAGATTATTTTGAAGCAGAAGTATCTTATTTTTATTAGAAGGAAACTTGGCCTGTTTACTAGAAACATCTTTGGATTCTATCTTAGCTTGAACAAGTAGCAAATCTGTTTTTGGTCTTTTTATAACCTCCTACTTAATCACCAAATATAAGGTAGTTGGTAATTTGTCATATGTCCTATAGGCCAGGGGTCCCAAAGCCCTGGGCCAAGGACCATTACTGGTCTGTGGCCTGGTAGGAATTGGGCTGCATAGCAGGAGGTGAGAGGCTGGCTAGCAAGTGAAGCTTCATCTGTATTTGCAGCTTCAAATACAACTCCATCTCAAATCATCAGGCATTAGATCCTCATAGGAGCACTGGTCCCTGGTGCCAAAAAGGTTGGGGACTGCTGCTATAGGCCATGGTTATTGTGAATAGAAGACGGACGTCCTCAAGGAAGTTGGTTTGGGTAACTACTTGAATTAATATTTCTTCTTCTCAGATCTCTGCTGATGGCCAGGCTGGTCCTATAAGGGCAATTAACCTTAAAAAATATCTTCTTTCTCATTTTTCCTAACGTATATGTTTGTTTCTGTATTATTTATCCTTTTGTCTAGATGAACATTCTTAATTCTTTCAGATTGCTTAATTATTTCAGATACAAATGGGGTCACTAGAGCCAAGATCTTAAGCTATAAAAGTTTTTCTCACTATAACTACTTTTAGAAGTAGTTAGTAGATTTAATAACATTATAAAAATTGTCAAAAATATTCTTGAGTCAGATTATATTCTGAACTGATAAATCAACAGCTTCTTAAGGTCAGGGAGAAGTGGAATAAATCTATTAGAAATCTCTGCTGCCATACATCCCCTTTGTGACATGAAACAGCTTTGAATTAAGAAAAAAGAGTTTCTGTGGACCTGACTGTGTTTGTCCAAAGCTTATATTGATCTTTGATTTTTTTTTCTTTAATTCCCCTATTCCCTACCCCTTCCCTTTTTGCTACTGTCAGCTTGCTCTCATTATCTATGGGTACGTATCTGTTTTTTTTTTTTTTTAATTTATTTGTTTTGTTTCTTTAGATTCCACATATAAGTGAAATCATACAGTATTTGTCTTTCTCTGACTTACTTCACTTAGCATAATTTCCTCTGGGTCCATTCATGTTGTTGCAACTGGCAATATTTCATTCCTTTTTTATTGCTGAATAATATTCCATTGTGTATGTGTGTGTTCTTTATCCATTTATCTGTTGATGGAAATCTAAGTTGCTTTCATATCTTGGCTATCACTAGTAATGTTGTAATGAACATAATGATGCATGTATCTTTTCAAGTTAATGTTTTTGTTTTCTTTGGGTAAATACCCAGAAGTGGAATTGCTGGATTATATAGTAGTTCTATTTTTAATTTTTGAGAAATCATTGCTTCTTTTGCCTCTTGCTCACCAAACCCATACCCTACCCTTCTCTCCTCAGCTTCTAGACTTCTTTGACACCCCCTCCTCCCACACCTTTGTTTTCAATCTCTCTTTTCTCATTGGTAGTTGATTTCAAATTCTTCAACCTTGCTTAGGCCAACTTGGTCCCCAACTATGGATTTAGGCATCCTTTTAATTTGTCTACAAATTTTGTTCAATATCTAGTACACTGGCACTCTCTCTATATAAAAATAAACAAAGTAAACACATCGAACTGGGCAAATGCCCTGTAATTCAAATTGATGGTACCTGATGGGCTTTTGACTAGTCCTGTGGGGATATTGAGAGGGTGCTTAACAGGAGCTGGGGAAAGAGGTAGCAGTCAAATTCAGCCACATCTTCTGAGAGTCCTCAACAGAATGTCATTTGTTGAAGGCACTCAATCTAGAGTTCTCATTTCACTTTTTTTCTAAAATGTTTGACTCATCTTACTTTCTACACATATTTCTCTTCTCACATCACACTACTAGAGACAGATGCCCCTGACTTCCTAATTAAATCCTAATTCCTTCTTAGTAATCATAACATTAATGAAGATAATTTGAAGATTTTGGCACACTCGTTAGAATACTCTTAAGCTAGTAACACATACTTAACACAAATGTAAAATTGCCAAAGTATACCTTGATTTGCCATTTCAAAAGTCAATATAGGTTTTTCACCACATCGAAAAAGTTTAAGAACAAGGCACTGTAAGATTTGATATCTGGTGACAACCCACTTTCCGGTTCATATATGGCCACCTTCTCATTGTGTGCTTATATGAAGAAGGAGTACAGAAGCTCTCTAGGGTCTCTTTTGTAAAGGCACTACCATTCATGGTGGCTTTATCTTCATGACTCAGTCACCTCCCAAAGGCTCACCTCCAAATATTATCACACTGGAGATTAGGTTTCAACTTTTGAAATGGGAGTGGGGTGGAATTTGTCTTTAGCTATGACCAAGCAAATGACAATGACTCTTGTGGGGTAGGAAGAGAATCAGCATCCACAGTTGCTATAAGAAAGTATCTAAAAGGTCAAGCCTTTAACATAAAATATAAAACACATAAAGAAACAGAGAACTATGATCCTTTTACAGAGAAAATAAAAATAGGCAATAGAAACAACCTTTGAAAGGGCCCAGATAATGGACTTAGCAGATAGACTTAAAAGTGGCTATTATCAATTATTTATGTTTAAAAAGCTAAATGAATTCATAATTAAAAAATAAATGTATTATTATAACGTCATAAAATAGAGAACAATAAGAAAAATAGAAATTATAAAAAAGTAAAATTATAAAAAGAATAAGCCTCAACTCTGGAGTTGAAAAGTATAATAACCAAACTGAATAGTTTACTAATGGTGCTCAACGGTATGTTTGAGCTGGCAAAAGAATCAATCACAAACTTGAAGATAAGTCAATAGAGATAAAAGTTAATCTAGAGAGAAAAAAGAAAGAATAAAAATGAACAGAACCTCAGAAAATATATGGAATAATATGAAGTGCGCCAAGACTCTTGTGATATAAGTACCAAAAAGAGGAGAGAGAAATGGACAGAAAAATTATTTTAAAAAGTAATGGTTGAAAACTTCCCAAATTTGATGGAAAACATTAATCCACACAACTAAGAAGCTCAGGGAACTCCAAAAATGACAAAAGCAAAGAGAACTGCACCCAAATAAATCACAGCAAAATGGCTAAAGTCAAAGATAAAGAGAATATCTTGAAAAGAGAAAGAGGAAAATGATACAACATATGTGGGAGACCCCAGTAAGAATAACAGCTGATTTGTCAATAAACAGTGCAAACCAGAAGGAAGTGGAATGACATATTTAAAGTGCTAAATGAAAAAAGAAAGTCAACTAAGAATCCTATATCAAGCAAATTACCTATAAAGAAGAATGTGAAAAAAAGTCTCCCAAGATAAACAAAACAGAGAATTTATAGCTAGCAGACCTCCCTTACAATAAATATTAAATGTAGTTATTAAAGCTGAAGCAAGTGACAACAGACAGTATTTCGAATCTATGAAAAAACCAGAAGAACTAGTAAAAATAGTTATTCAGGTGATTGTGACAGAATAATTGCATATTTCTTCTCCTTGTTTTAACTAAATTAAAAAATAGTTACACAAGACAGTATGCATGTAACTGTATTGCTGGTTTGATAACATATAGACATGCAATATATTTGACAATAACAACAAGGAGGATGATGAGAACAAAGCTGTATTGGAGTAATGGGATGGTACCAGTCTGTAACTAGAATCCATGGGAAAAAAACAAAAAGAACCAGGAAGAAGAAATTAAAAAGTTAATACAGCAAACTTAGTAAATATATACTTATTTTTTTCCCTTAAGCTTCTTTAAAAGACATAAGATTATATAAAATAATAATTATATTAATTATTGTTTAGTATATAACATATAAACATAATAGGTATAACAATAATAGTACAAAATTGGAGGAAGGAGGGGATGTAGCTATATAGTAGTAAAATTTTTATATTTCACTGAAACTAAGGCAGTATAAATCTGAAGCACATTAAGTTAACTTATACATTGAAATCCCAAGAGCAAGAACTAAGAAAATAATTCAGAAAATAAAATTGAAAAAGCACTGCAGGAAATTAAACGTTATGCTTGAAAATATCTGCATAATTCAAAAGAAAGCAATAAAAAAGGAATCAAGGGGAAATAAAAGTTCAAGACATATAGAAAATTGAAGCCAACGTGGCAGATACAACTCCAACTTTGTGAATAATAACATTAGAATTCCATTCCAAGATGGTGACATAAAGGATCCTGAACTCACTTACTCCAATGGACACAATGAATCTATAGCTATATACAAAACAATTTCTTCTCAAAACAAAACAAAACAAAACAAAATGAAACAAACAAAAAAAACCTAGCTGAGAAAATCTTATACATTGGATAAATGAAGGGTTAAAAAACCCACACTGAAACAGGTAGGCGAAGCTGAGCCACAATCTTGCCATAAATCCCATTCCTGGTGTGGTAACCCACAATTGAGAAAAAACTGACAACCCCAAGCTTCTTCATGAGTAACAAAGGGCTTGAACCCTATGTATGGCACCACAACTTTCAAGTCCTGAACCTGAGAGACTAACTCCTGAAACATCTAGCTTTGAAAGTCAGCAAGGCTTCTTTCCACAAGACCTGTAAGGCTATTGCAAACTGAGAAGCAGTTCTTAAAAGGTTTGTTTGCATAGACTCATCCACGCCAAGGCCCAGGACAGAGACAGCAAACTGAAAAGCACCCAGACATTCTTGAAAGAGGCTTATTTGCTTATTTTTAAATGTTGGCCTGAAGGGTAGGCATCTAATTTAACATACGTCTGGAGGCCTACTGAAATACTCTCCAAAGACAGAGGCTAGCAGGTGCCATCTTGGCACTCTCCTTCTGTCTCACACCAGATCACTGGTGTCTCCTAGAAAAGAGCTCGTACACTCGTCTGGTGCCCTGATTTTTGTGGCTGCTACCTAGGAGACACCTCTAGATAGACTAGCTCTGGTGGCCAGTGGGGCTTATGCTTGCAAGTTCCACAGAACTATAAAAAAACAGAGAAATATTTCTTAACTGGCTACCACTCCCAGGGAACAGCAGAGAGGCAACAGACCAAGGCATACCCAGTCTTTCTGTGAAAAAGGCCTGTTAACTTATCTTCATAGCTGTGGCCTGTGGGGCAGGCTGCTAATTAAACATATAGCTAAGGGTGGACTGTTAACCTTTCCTGAGGACTGAGAGGGCAAGCATCCAAAATCAGCAGAAGAAAGGAAATAACAGACCATAGCAGAAATAAATGAAATGGAGACTGAAAAGACAATAGAAAAGATCAATGAAACTAAGCTGTTTTTAAAAAAAAAAAAAAAAAAAAAAAAAATGAACAAAATTGACAAACTTTTAGTTAGACTCACCAAGAAAAAGAGAGTACTCAAATAAAACCAAAAATGAAAGAGGAGATGATACAGCTGATACCACAGAGGATCATAAGAGACTACCATGAATAATTTTATGTCAATGAATTGAACAACCTAGAAGAAATGGATAAATTCCTAGAAATACAAAACTTACCAAGGCTGATTCATAAAGAAATAGAAAATCTGAACAGACCAATTACTAGTGAGGAGATTGAAACAGTACTCGAAACCTCCCAACAAATAAAAGCCCAATACCAGATGGCTTCACTGGTGAATTCTAACAAACATTAAAAAATAATTAATACCAAACTCTCAAACTCTTCTAAAAATAGAAGAGGAGAAAATACTTCCAAACTCATTTTACAAGGCCAGTATTACTCTAATATCAAAACCAAAAGAGGACACCATAGGAAAAGAAAATTACAGGCCAATATTCCTGATGGACATAAACACAAAAATCCTTAACAAACATTAGCAAACCAAATTCAATAATGCATTAAAAAATGATACATCATGATCAAGTGGGATTAATTCCAGGAATACAAGATAGATTCAACATCCATAAATCCATCAATGTGATAATACCACATTAATAAGATAAAAACTAAAAATCACATGATTATCTCAATAGATGCAGAAAAAGCATATGAAAAAATTCAACATCCATTTCTGATAAAATTTCAACAAAGCAAATATAGAGAGAATGTACCTCAACATAATTAAGGCCATATATGACAAGCCTACAGCTAACATCTTATTCAATGGTGAAAAACTGAAAGTTTTTCCTCTAGGATTGGGAACAAGACAGGAATTCCCAGTATTGTCACTTTTATTCAACATATATTGAAAGTCCTATCCAGAATAGTTAGGCAAGAAAAATAAATAAAAGTCATTCAAATTGAAAAGAAAGAAGTAAAATTGTCTCCATTTGCAGATGACATAATATAATATATAGAAAACCTTAAAGACTCTACTCCAAAACAGTTAGAATTAGTAAATAAATTAAGTAAAGTTGCAAGATACAAAATCAATATACAAAAATCAGTTGCATTTCTATACACTAACAATAAACTATCAGAAAGAGAAATTAAAAAATCAAACTTATTTCCAATACTTTTTATTCAAAAAGAATAAAATACCTAAGAAAAAGTTTAAGAAGATGAAAGACCTATACACTGAAAACTGTAAGACATTGATGAAAAAAAAATTGAAGACACAAATAAATAGAAAGATATTCCATGCTCACAGATTGAAGGAAATAATGTTGTTAAAATGTCCATACTACTGAAAGCAAACTGCAAATTCAACAAAATCTCTATCAAAAGCTAATGTATTTTCACAGAAATATTAAAAATACCCCCAAATTGTATGAAACTACAAAAGACCCTGAATAGTCAAAACAATCTCAAGAAAGAAGAACAAACTAGAATATCACTTTCTGATTTCAAACTATACTACAAAGCTCTAGTAATCAAAACAGTATGGTATTGACATAAAACTAGACACAGATCAATGGAATAGAATCGAGAGCCCAGAAATAAACATGCATATATCGTCAATGGATTTATGACAAAGGTGTCAAAAATATACAGTGGAGACCGGATAGTCTCTTCAAGAAATAGTGTTGGGAAAACTGGATATTCACATACAAAAGAATGAAATTGGACTTATATATTATTCCATACACAAAAATCAAGTCAAAATGGATTAAAGACTTAATGTAAGACCTGTAACTGTAAGACTCTTAGAAGAAAACATAGGTAATAAGCTCCATAACACTGGTCTTGACGATGATTTTTGTATTTGACACCAAAAGCACAAGCGACAAAAGTGAAACTCAGGAAGTGGGACTACATCAAACTGAAAAGCTTCTGCACAGCTAAGGAAACTAGTAACAAAATAAAAAGGCAACTTATGAAATGGGAGAAAATATTTGCAAACCGCATTTTCAATAAGAGGTTAAGATTTAAAATATATAAGGAACTCATATAACTCAATAACCAAAAAGCAAATAACGCAATTAAAAAATGAGCAAAGAACCTGAATAGATATTTTTTTTCAAAGAAGATGTACAAATGGACAACAGGTACATAGAAAGGTGCCTAACATCATCCGGGAAAAGCAAATCAAAACCACAATATCACTTCATAACTTTTAGGATGGCTATTTCCAAAGGACAAAGGATAACAAATGCTGGCTAAGATGTGAAGAAAAGGAATGCTGGTACAGTGTTGATGGGAATATAAACTGGTACAACCAAAATGGAAAACAGTATGGAGGTCCCTCAAGAAATTAAAAATAGAACTACCATATGATCCAGCAATCCCACTTATGGGTATATATCCAAAGGAAATTAAGAGATATCTGTGGTTTCATGTTCATCACAGCATTATTCACAATAGCCAAGGTATGGAAACAACCATAGTATCCATCGATGGGTGAATGGATAAAAAACAAATATTCTGTAAGATATATACCCAATGGACTTGTTATTCAGGCTCAAAAAAAAGAAGGAAATCCTTTCAATGACAAAATGGAGGAATCTGAAGGGCATTATGCTAAGTTAAATAAGCCAGGCAGAGAAAGAAAATAGTCCATGGTACTGCATTTATGTGGAATCTAAAAAAAAAACGATGTGTGGGGGGTTGCCAAAAGAGTGGAGGAAATAGCTGGAGGTCGAAAAAGGGTACAACTTACTTTTAAGATGAATAACTTTTGAGGATCTAATGTGACCATAGTTGATAACACTACCATATAATTAAATTTTGCCAAGAGTAGAACTTCGATGTCCTCACAAATAATGATAATAATAATAATAATAATAATAATAATAATAATAAGTATGTAATATTTATTACATATTAAATAAATAAATAATAAATAACAAATATGGTAAATACTTGAGGGGGCAATTCTTTCACAACATATATTAAATCATCATGTTGTATACTTCAAATATCTTACAATTTTGTCAATTAAAGCTCAATAAAGCTGAAGAGAAAAAGATCCAACTATATGCTTTAGATTCAAAGATATGAATAGGTTGAAAGTTAAAAATTTCAAAAGATATAATATACAAACAACATGATAAAAGAGGTGGAATGGCTATGCTGACATTCAAAAAAATTGTCTTAAAACAATAAGAAATATTATTAGACATATAGAGTGACATTTCATAACAAAAGTTCATCCCATTAGGAAGATATGAAATTGATAAACTATATGCACTAACAAAAAAAGCCCCAAAATATATGAGGCAAAAACAGCATTTAAAAGAGAAAAAGACAATTCTTGAATAATAGTTGGAAGCTTCAATACCCCATTTTCAAGAACGGATAAAAAAAGTAGGAGAATATCAGCAAGAAAACAGAAGGACTGAACAGTATAAGAACAGTATAAACCAATAAGACCTAACAGACACTTATAGAACAGTATCCAATAGCAGCATAATACACATATTTCTCAAGTATGTGTAAAATGTTCTCCAGGATAGTACATATGTTAGGCCCTAAAAATGCCTCAGTAAACTTAAGAGTATTGAAGTTATGCAACATTTGTTCTTCACTTACAATAAAAAAAAAATTAGAAATCAATAACAGAAAGAAATTTATAAACATTTGTAAATTAAATAACACACTCCCTAACAACTTATGGGTCAAAGAAGAGATCACAAAATTAGACAATACATTGAGGTAACTTAAAATAAAGACACAATATACCAAAACTTATGGCATATGACTAAAGCAAGGCTCAGAGAGAAAATTATAGATAAATGCCTCATTGTAAAAAGGAGATCTCAAATAAGTAACTTATTCTTCCACCTAATTACCAGAAGAGTAAGATAAACCCAAAACAAGCGTAAGAAATAATAACATTAATGCCAGAAAGTAATGAAATATGGAATATACAAACAATACAGAAAATCAAGCAAATCAAAGGTTGGTTCTCTAAAAGATTAACAAAACTGACATACTGACATATCTTTATCTAGACTGACCAAAAGAAACAAAGATTCAATTACTAAAATTGGGAATGAAAGAGAAGACATCACTTCTAATCTTACAGAAATAAAAGGGATTACTATTGGAATACTATGAAAAAATGTATGCCAACCAATTAGATAGCCTAGATGAAATTGACAACTTCTTAGAAAAACAAAAATTGCCGAAACTGACTCAAGAAGAAATAGAAATATGAATAAACCTATAACGAGGAAACTAACTAATTTGAACTTCCTAACAAAGAAAAACAAAACCCAGGTGCAGATGGCTTCGGCAGTGAATTCCTAAAACAACATTCAAGGAAGAATTAATACAACTTTTCATAAACTCTAGCAAAAAAAAAAAAAAATGGAATAAAGGGAAACACTTCCCCATACATTTTGTGAGGCTAATACTACCCTGATCCCCAAGCCGGACAAAGATATCGCCAAAAAAGAACACAACACACCAGTATCCCTTATGAGTATATACTCAAAAATCTTCAACAAAATACTAGCAAACTGATTCAAGCAATATGTTCCATGAGTACAAGATTGATTTAACATATTAAAATCAATTAATGCAATATACCATAATAATAGAATGGACAAAAACCATAAATCATCTCAATAGATACGGAAAAAACATTTGACAAAATCCAAAACTCTTTCATGATAAAAACAACAACAACAACAACAACAACAAACAACACTCAACAAACAAGACATAGGAAGGAATGTCCTCAAATTGATAGAGGGCATCTAAGAAATGCCAATATTTACATCATACTTAATGGTGGAAGACTGAGTGATTTCTTCTTACATGAGGAAAAAGATAAGGATATCTGCTGTCAGCACTTCTATTCAGCTTTGCACTGAAGGAAATGAGGTAAGATAAATAAACAAAAGGCACCTAGATTGGAAAGGAAGATGTAACACTATTTCTATTCTCAGGTGATATGATCTTATATCTAGAAAATTCTAAGAAATCTGCTGGAAAAAACTTTAACAAGTTTAGCAAGGTTGCAGGATATAAGATCAACACAAAAAATCAATTGTACTTCTATGCCCTAATGATGAACAACCCAAAAATGAAATTAAGAAAACTATACTACTTATAATAGAATTGAAAAGAACAAAATACTTAGGAATATATTCAACAAAAGAAATACAAGATTTTTACATCGAAAATTATAAAATATTGTTGAAATAAAGAAGACTTAAGTAAATGAAAATATATTCCATGTTCATGGATCAGAAAATTTAATATTGTTAAGATAACAGTACTCTCCAAATTGATCTATAAGTTCATACAATCCATATCAAAATCCCAGCTGGCTTTTTTGCATAAGTTGACAAGCTGATTCTAAAATTCATACAGAAATGCAAGGAACCCAGAATAGTCAAAATAATCTTGAAAAAAGACCAAGTTGGGCTCACTTCCCAATTTCAAAAGTCTCGGTAATCAAGATAGGGTGGTGATGATACAAGAATAGACATGTAGATCAATGGAGTAGATTTGAGAGTACAAAAACAACTCTTACATTTATGGTCAATTGATTTTCTAAAAAGATGTCAAAAAAATTCAATGGAGAATATTATTCTTGACAATGGTCCTGTACATTAGATATCTACATGCAAAAGAATGAAGTTGGATTTCTTCCTTTTCTTCAAAGAAAACATACAAATGGCTAATGAACTTTTGTATAGATGTTCAACGTCATTAGCCAATAGGAAATGAAATTCAAAACCACAGCAAGAGATTGCTTACACCACTAAGATGGCTATAATTAAAAAGACAAGTAATAACAAGTGTTGGCAAGTATGTGGAGAAATTATAACCCTCATACACTGATGGAGGATATGTAAAATGGCAAAGGTACTTTGGAGAACCGATGGGCAGTTCGGGTGGATTTTCGTTTCACTTAATTCACAAATATTTCTTGAATCCCTAATATGTGCCAGTCTCATGCACTGAGTGTTTATACAATCAATAATTAAACTATCATCATTATTACATGAAGAGAGAACTGCAAACAAAAGATTGTAATGCAGTTTGCCAAGTCCAGTGTAGTTGGCTTGATGGTGGAACAAAGGAAGTTCAGAAGGTGCCATGAGCTTGGACCATGCAGAGACAATTAAATGTAATCTTCTAGGCCACTGGAGCCACTGAATGACTTGGAAGTGGCAGGAGTACATCTGCCCTGTCAAAGAATCTTCATTGCAATAATGTAGAATACAAACTGGAGGATAAGACAAAAATGGAAGCAGACAGAGAACTGATGAAGATCCAAACTACAGCATTATCCATGGGGTGGATAGAAATATTTAGTTAGATTCAAGTGGCATCTCTGAATTAAAATTTAGAGGATTTTGTTATCAGTTGAATTTGTGGAGTAAGGAAAGTGGAGAAATATTAGATGGTTCTCAGACAGTGATGTGCTTGTAAATAGCTCTCTGAAAATAAAAAAGTATACATATATATATATAAGTACATAAGATTATTAAAATTTTATTGATACAAAGTCTGTGTTGTACATAATTTACAAATAATAATAAAATATGCACTATTTTTTTACTGTAAATTCCTTATGGCCAATTGATCCTCACAGAATGCTTTCATTAACTTTTGCTGCACTCTTGCATCTGTGACCAACCTATGGTTGCAATTCGACCACTGTTTGACAAATGAGGCTGTATCGCAATCTGCTAACTCTTGACTCAATAAAATTAGTTTCAATAAATCTGATAGGTGGCATACTACTAAAGTATTTCTCACTCTCATACAAGTAATATTCACTGAAAAGAAAGCTCTGAGCTTCAGCACTACACACAGCACACTTTTAAGTTTAACTTGCATTATTAATATTTTCTCCATCACTTTATTAAGCCTAGACAATCAACAAAACAAACATCAAGTTCTGATTTCTAGCATTCAACAATTTCCATGATGAAAATATTCCCACTATGGCCGATTTAAAGCTATCTATGTCATGTTGCTATACAGGGAGTTGGGAAGTAATGCACAGTAACACCTCTGATATTTCCAACATTCAGGTACAATATAAACGTGAACATAGAAAATAGTAAAACCATTAGGAAATAGTGATTTTCAAGTAGTTATTACTTTTGGTTTTAGCATGATTTATTAATTATAATTTTATATAGTTTAAATTCAAATGGTAGTTTTATTTAACACTGGCTTGCAAAATTCAGAATATTAGAAAACTGGCTTGTGTAAGTAGGTATGAGCTGGTTCTAGTATACTACTGCTCTCAGGTATTCTGGCTTTCGTGACAGCTAAGAGTTAAGAATAAAAGGATTTGCACTTGTGTTGGATTTAAATACAGCATCCATTTAAATATGAGTAGCCAACACATAGTCACGTGGTGTTTCCATACTCTTTGAACAGTAGGGAATATAAGCAAGATGGCAATGGTCGGCTATGTATCAAGTTTCATATTACTAAGTCTAAACAGATGAACGAATTTAGGAAGCAGCTTGTAGTCTCTACCCCAAAGTCTTAGGCCCAAGCCTTCATTTATTTTTTCATCTTGAATTACCAATGGCAATAGGAAAAAAAGCACAATATACCTTAAAATAGTCCAACCCATTCATAGAACAACATGTTAATAACTAAAGTGTGTTCTGCTCTAGTCCAACTGGGTCTGCCATCATCCAACCTGGCATGGGCTGTGCCCCAAAGAAGCTGGAGACATTTTCTCCTCATTATCACCTTGTTAAGCAACCCCCTGCCTCTGAGGCATGTTCTGGGATCTTAACGAGGTGATAATGAGGAGAAAAATGATGTGGCAGTCTTTGGTCTGGTCTAGTCTTCATAGTTCAGAGGAGACTCAAACTTTAATTAAAAATACTTTACTTTGATATAAAACTTTCAGAATACATATTTTTGATGTGTTTATTCAAAGGAAACAAGGGAAATTCTATGAATTCATATCTAGGAGATGTTTTTTTTCTCATTATTCCAACATAGAGGGGTGTATTTCTTGAAAGAACTGAATAATTACCAGAAAAGCCACAAAATTGAATTGATAAGGGTAAGGAAGATGGAGAGAGAAAATAGACTTGAAGAAAAAGAAGTCTAGGCGTTCTACATCTTACAGATAGAACATCGTGATTTTTCCTCCATTTTCATCTAATCATTTGGTGCTTTGTGGGCCTAGTACTCTGTAGAAAAAATGTTTTATTATATTTACATGTTTGATCCATTAGTGTCACTTCAACTCATTATACAAATAATTCATTAAAAATACCGAAGGTTTATATATTATTTGAGGAGTATACTTCACATTGATTAATTCAGAAGGCTTATTTAATTCTTTAAAATGTAATTTTGTAATGTTTGGTAAATATAAAGGATAGCTTCTTTATTGCCTAAGAATAATTTTAAAATCAACCTACTTCATCAATGTTAAATGTAGTCATCGATGATTTCTGCTTGATGGGGGAAATGGATCAATAAATGCTTGTGTTTAAACAGTCTTTCTTCTTAAGAGGTTAAAATCCTTTCCTAACTTTTATATGTTTCAGGTTATGTCAATGAAATGAAAGAGAAAGAAAGAAAAAGAGAGAGAGAGTGGGGGCGGGGGCTGGGGGAGAGAGAAAGGATGAGCTATCTGGGAAAACTCTAGTCTCTAACCCTTCACGTTTGCTTAAAATATGTCCTATGGTTTTTGAATGTGATTTTGGGTTACAGAGAGAGAGAGACAGACAGACAGACAGACAGAGACATGGAAGAGGGCAGGAGGGAGGGAGGGAAGGAGGGAAGGAAGGAAGGAAGGAAGGAAGGAAGGAAGGAAGGAAGGAAGAGATGGAGCGAGGGAGGGAGGAAGGAAGAAAAATTTTATAGCCATCACATTATTTATAGTGACATGAAGCACTCCTCTACATGAAGCAAAGCATTAGATCACAGCCCGGAAGAACCATCAATGCCATTTTCCAGTGGCCGTCTGTCTTCATGACAAATTCTGACCACCCAATAGTCCATTTGGCTGTGGTGAACACAGGGGAAAGAAGAGAAATGGCCAAATCCCACCATGCTGACACACAATCATGCCACAGTCCATTTGTTCATTTGTACTTAAAGTCTGGGGCAAATGGAGTTGAAGTAACTTTCCCAAGGCCGATTCCTTGTAAATGATATATTCTCTTCTTAATCTGTTTGTCCACATCACACAGTTGATTAAACTACTCCATGGACAATCCTGTTTTATTATTAGAGTCAATACATCTTTACCTGATTTTATCATCTGGTCAGTCCCTCAGTAGCCCCTCGGTGTCACGATCCCTCTTCTACACATATTCTCATCAAAGAAAAACAAAAATTCCAGGTCAGTATTCTTCTATCTGAACTAAGTTATTTATCAATAAGGAACTTTAAAGATTGCTAATGCGTGAAAAGTTTTGCTAACATCTGATCTTGATTTCTTTTATTAACTTCATTTCCAGCTTTCTAAAACTTTGATTAAAACTTAAGAAAGAGGAGTTCTATGGCTTTCTTTTTATTAGCATGTGGAATTTGGAGATTACTTCTAAATAATTATATTCAACTCCAGTTTGTCTTTATCCATGGAGAAACACAGGAGCAAAGATTATGCTAAATAGTAGATGATCAAGGAAATATTAATGTTTTCTTTAATAAACATAATTTTCTTATGAAGATGCTACATTAATTTTTATCCTCTGACTTTTCATCAAGAAATTGTGAAGAAAGAAGTATAAAAATCACAATCTGGGTAGCAAGGGGAAAGCTTAAACATTCCCTCAACATACTACATATTGATAATGAGTGAAACTCAATAGAACACTGATTTTTCTAAATATTTTTGTACTTTAAAACCAGATTGTTTCTTTTTTTAAATGAGTGTGAAGTATAAATTTGACAGACACAAAATCAATATAAATCACATTTCTATTTTGCTTAAGTCTAGAGAAACCATCTGTTCTTTTGGAGAAGCATTCCTCTTAAAGAAAAATGAATTCACTATCATTTCTCAGCATAAAAATAAAGAAAATAACAATATTTAATTAAAGCCAATATTTGGATTTTTACCCAGAAGTCAGGATCCATGCTAACAAATTAAAATATTGCATAAATTTCTCTAGCAAATTTATAACCTAATAGATTGTTTTGTTATTTAAATGATTGGGATTGAGCAAATACTACAGTCAGCAGGTAACTGTGAAATCCTGCACAAATGTTACTCTTTCAATATCAGCTGGAGCATGAAAGAGAAATACAAATGGTACTAAAGGTAGGAGTCAGATATTTGATGTCCAGTCCTAATTCTGCCACAGAAGAGATGTGCAGCCCTAGGCAAATTATATCTCTTGCCCACAGAATGCTCGTCTATAAAATGTGAAAGTTTCACTAAATGACTTTTAAAGTCACTTCTATTTCTGTGGGTTTTATGCCTAGGAAAAAGTTGGAAAGACAAATTCCCTAAAGCAAAATGCTCAGGGTTTTACCATATAAACAGGCCCAGAATCATCCTCTCCCTTTGCTCTAATTACATCCTTTCTTTCCCACGCACTCTCCTGCACACCATTAGAAAATAAAATGAGGAAGAAAGGAAACCTCCTGTTGCATGCAAAAAACAGATCTGCCAGTGGTAAAGAGTTGGGTTAAATGGAGCCTTCACTGATGATATCAGATTATGCTTTAATTAGATGTCAAGTTCTAAGACCATGAAGCCGAAATGATAAAGAGCAGGCTATTAACTGTCCCTATTACAGAGCCCCAAGTATCTCTTAATTTATGTACTGATAATCTCTTGGTAATTCTCCGGGTGCTGCCACTGCGTAAACATTCCAGTTTCTCTCCTGCTTCACGTGGATTTGTTCTCCAGCCATCACAAAGTGTCCCCATTATGCTCAGGCCAGCTCATTTAGAGCAACCGCCTTACCTCGCAGCCAAACCACTGGCTTCAGCTGGGGCCAGGGGAGTGGGCGACAGCTCATCTGCAGCAGAGCCTTTGGTGGAAGTGTGGCCAATTAGTCACACGTTTGGTGTTCTAATTAGGCGAGGCCGGGACTTTGGAAAATGTGCTGTTGATTTAGGTACTTCCTCAAACAATGCTAAATTGTGTTATGTGAAATTCAATTAGTCTTTTTCTAAACGTTTCCACATCTGTTCTTCCTTAAGCATAAAGTGATGAGGAGAGAAGGAGAAGTGAAAAGCCAGAGTCTCCACTGGTGAAATATGTTAGGCCTTAGGGACCAGCCCTTTTCCCAGCTTTTGACCCTGAACAGTGATATACAGGAAGGAACAAAGTTGGAGAGCTATCATGGTGAAGCCTTTTTAAATAAATCATTATAGAAGAAATACTGCAACTGCACGGGAATGTAATCTTGTATGATGGCCATAAACTTCGCTTTGTTTGAAAATGGATGGCATGGGGTGGAACCATTAAGAAGTAAATGATTATAAATTCTGTCTTAAAAGTAGTATTCATGGTCATTCTAGTCATATTTTTAAAAAGGATTTAAAAAAAAATCCTTTGGGTTGATATTTCGTGTCTAGGTCTGGTGTAATGAGTTTTCGTCACCTCCTATCTATTGAAACTTTCCATATAAAATTGAGAACAACCTGAAATCCTCAAACTCTTAGGTTTAAAAGGGGAAAAAAGGAGGAGGGGAAGAAGGAGGAGAAAAAGGAAAGATTCCACTTGCTTTGAAATGTTTCACAGTTTCCATTTGAGCCACTGTTGTCAGCCACAAGATGGCATATTGCTTTGATCTTTCCAACTCTGTGGCAAGCTGCTCCAACCCAGAGTCCCTCCTTCTTCAATTTGTTAGAAATGCTCTGTTATTGCTTCACAGTGTCTCTTAATTCCAGCACCCTCCCAGCAGTACATCTAACACCATGTCCATCGTGTATTTTCATGCTGTAGCAACACCCTGCATATCCACTGACTTTACCAAAATGCCAATGGCAATATCTTTTACCAAAGTGGCATGGCTTAAAACCACAGGCGTCCAAAGGTGAAGGTGTACATGCATTTGATCCTTGTTTCTGTTATCACCTTTTCAGTGACTAACATTTCAAAATCTTATCTGTGGCTGGCAGGCCATGTTTCAGTTTTGTCAAAGCCCGGATATAGACTATGTGGTTTCCCAATGATATATCTCCATAAGATTTGTGGAATGCTAATGATGGAGTTGTCAACACTACTTTATGGCACCTCAGTGCATGTCAGAAAATGAAAATATTTTCAGAAGTGATAGCATTTATTTTGACTGATGACATGCTCTTTTAAGACAGACTTATTTAAATAAAAAAAATTTCAAGAAAGTAAACTAAAATAAGGCATTACCAGTAAGCAAGGTGATTTATCTGGTATCTAGCTCTCATGAACAAGAAAAAGGAAAATTAAAAAATTAAAGTGATAACACTTTTAAAGCTAGTCTGGGTTTTCAATTTTTCTTAAAAACATCCTGAATTTGATGACTCTATTTAAATTTAAATTTCCATTCACTAAAGGGACTATGTTCCTTTGAAAATAAACAACAAATATTTCCAGAATGTAATTAACCCAATGAACAAAATAAAGATGTAAATAATTTACTAACTTAAGTAAAATAAACGGTAACTCTATGGTTTCAGAATAAGTTTATAATTCTGTGTAATAGAGGTAAATAAATTGATTTTTACCAAAGAAGATAACTCTTCAGTTTTTAACAATATTGTCTAAAATCTGGTTTTGTGAAAATATTGGTTGGTAATTATAGTCTATTACCTCTAGTATTTTTCCCACATACAGGATTATCTACCAATGCTACAATCTGCACAGCCACAGTTGAAAGGAAATTTTGCTTTAATTTCTCAATTAATCTCTACCGCTTTGTTTGTGACTTAGTAAAGTTGGATTAACTATGAGATATTAACTCCACAGAGCAACATTATTAGATTTTTTAAAACTTTTATTAAAAAAAAAAAACCTAGGTAACTTTAAGCTGAATGTTCATTAAAGGAGAGCATTAACTCACTGGCTTTAAGCTGAAAAAATAAGTCCCATCTTTTGCTACTTAAAGGCTTAGTCCATCATTGCTGAATTTATGTGGGTTTTTTTGTTTGTTTGTTTTGTTTTTTGTTTTATAGTATTAGAATAAGATCACTGTGAACCTGTCAACCCTGACTATTCTGAATGAAGTGAGCCCATGTCATCTTGCTTCCTGTCGGCCTTCATTATATAGCAATGCCACGAACATCACCTAACAAAAAGACCTCAGACTTATCCCAGATTCTCTAAGCCTATGTGCTATATGATTAGTACATGTCAAATGACTTTCGGTTATCACAAGCACAGATTCAAAATCATTTTGCCCTCTAAAGTGCCAATCTTGGGGAAAAGCATTATTTTAAATTTGTGTGCTAAATTCATGTACCAGAACCCAAATGTCTATAATAATTTTCTCTCGGTTATTAGTTCAAACCCAAATTAAACTCCATAGAATGATAGCATGTCTCTGGGGAGAGACGGGAAGCAGGTCTGCAGATGTCGCTGCTTCCAGTCTGCTCCTTGCCTTCAGAGAGTGTGCTTGGTCAGCTGAGGGGCATACTCGTTCTCCTTATTTTCACACAGTGGTGATCAGAGTCAGTTTTCAATGCATCCCATATGTGTTTGCCTCCTGCCAACTCTGAGTTGGCCTTGTGCTAGACCAGGCCTGGCCCAGGGGTTACCTTTTATTTTGATAGACAAGATGTCACTTTTCTCTCTCCTTGCTACCAGACACTTTGGTATCATTAATGATACTAACAAGTATATTAGCTTTATGCCATTTATAAATAATATCTTGAAACTAATAATCCTAGTTTTAAAATCTGAAGTTTTTTCTACTGCTCTTTTAAACTCACAATTTATTTTTTAAATTGTTGCTTTTTTCCCTAGCTTATTTGCTTGTTTTGTAGAGAGAATTCTTTGAGAGCAGGCATTATTTTCCATATATTTCTATTTCCTTGTGCTGTATTTTACTGAACACATGAATCTATTGATTTATTTTGACTGATGATCCTACGTGCTACTGAGTATTTATATTTGGGGTCTGGATTGGCTGGGAAGTGATAAAAAGATGGACTTGCCTAGACACACTCAGAGAGGAACCAACTAACACAATTAAAGCAAAGGACAGCACTGGGATGAAAAGGTATATTGATTGATTAAGAAAACATAATTCATCTAGAAAGAGCTAAAACAAATTAAATTGGCAAATAAAACACAAGAGAAGTCACATACAACACAGAACTAAGTGGCTGACCGTGATAGGTGGGTAGAATGTGAATAAATGGAAGGAATAAAGGAGGATATTTCTAGGCATTTCTGATCAAGAGACTGACAAGAGATAAGGCAAACAGGAAGCAATCAAGGTGGTTGTCCTCTCACCTCATTGGTTTCTCCTTCTCCTTTGCTGCTTCTTCTTTCTCTTCATGACCTCCAAAGTCTCAACCTTCAGGCTCATACTTTATACCCTAAGTTCCATTGATTTAAATATCATTTGTGTACCTATAACTCCCTAATTTTTATCTCCAACCCAGAGCACACACCTGGCTTAGATAGCCAATTACTTATTCAACATCCTTATTTGTGTGTCTAATAGCATGTTAAAACTATACAAAATATGCCCCAAATTGAACTTCTGATTTTCTAGCTCTTGCCTCTGAAAACTGCTTCCCAAATTATTTAATGAAAATTCTATTCTTTCAGTTGCTCATACCAAAAAATTTTAATCATGCCAAACTCCTTTTTTATCTTATTCTGCATCTAACCCATAAACAATCCTTCCTACTCCTCTTTAAAATATATCTAGTATCTGACCACTTCTCATTACCCCTGATACCACTATCCTAGACTAAACTGTCATTCCCTCTCACTGAGATGATTGTAATCATTTCATAATTGGTCCTTTCCTTTTACTCTTAACCCTCTCATAGGTTACTCTCACACCAAACCAGGATATTCCTCTTAGAACATCAGGTCATGTTCCCTTTTTGCTAAACCATCTCATAGCTTTCTATCTGTCTCATCAGAAAAGCCAAGGTTCTTATCATGGCTTAATGAATTCTACCTGAGCTCACCCTCCCCATTATTTCTTTGCTTATCTCCTACCACTTCCTTCTTCTCACTCCACCCAAGTCATACTGGCCTTCTTGTTCTCCTAGAATACACCAAGCACATTCTTACTGTAAGGACTTGGCATGTGCTGTTTCCTTGGCTTGGAAAGCTCTTTACTTGTCTGTCCACATGACCTACAAGTGTCACCTCATCAGAGACTTCCATGACTATCGCCACATGACTGTCAACCCCTCTCCCCAATGTAAAATGCCTCCCATGTAAAATGCATCTATGTCCCTCAATGCTTTATCACGACAGCTCTTCCCACCACTGGGTCACATTTATTTGCTCGTTTACTGTGTCTCTCCCCACTAGAGTACAAACCCCTAAGGTCATGAACTTTATAATATAATCCTCAGTGCCTTGAATAATGCCTAGACCATAGTAGGGACCGAATAACTGTCTTCAATGAATAAATAAATAATAACCACAAATGGACTGATTCTTAGGTATACAAAAGAGTTTGCATTGGAAAGTGTTGGGCCATCATATTGGAAAGTCGTCATAACTTATTTTATAAGTTAAGTGTAGTCATTAAAAATTTTTGAGCTGGGATCTAGATGATGAATACCAAATTTTGCTATTAACAATCTGGTGATACTATAGAGTGTAGATTTTAAAGCTGACTGGAGACTTTCTCAGTAATCTAGGCTTTCGCCCCTATGACTAAGGGTATAAGTGCAGCCCTTAGATGAAACTAAATGTAAGTTTAAATGTACTTATCATTTCAAAAAAGCACACATCTTAAAACAGGAGTCAGAATGTTGATGTCACTGAAACCATGTGAAGGCCCAGACTATAGGTTTGGACAGCATCCACCTGGTCACAGATATCAAATGTGAGATGTAAAAAACTCTCATTAAGCCATCCAGAGAGATTGCCTCCCCAGTGCTCAAAATAGTTGCACTTCTAGAAACAACAGAGTCTATTCTCTACTTTCTTTCTAGACAATTGCCTTGGGTCCAGTTGGATGGCATTCCTCACTTGTGCTTGGTTGAGCAGCTAGAGGTTTCTGGAACAAAAATGTGACCTTCAGGAGAAGAGGAGGGGAGTGGATAAACAGTCATGAGAACTTTCCTGGAGAAGGTTTTACCAGGCTGTCAGCTCTACCGAAAGACAGTCAACGGAACTACAGCTCAGGCAGTCTCAATCCTTGAGCAAAAAGGTAATAACAGGGAAGTGGACTGTGGGGGTTCCCTTGACCTTCCCTCCAGTGTTTCCATGTTTTACTGAAATGACTGACTTATTCTCATAAGGTGCTTAAACTTTATCTCAAGAATCTAAGATTAATCCATCTTCCTCTCAAGAGATCATATGCTTTCTTAATTCAGCTTCTTGAAGATCTAGAATTTCTCCAGCGTGAAAGTGGCGCTCTTTTCAGATATTAGCTTCTAATGCAGGTGAAGGAAGACGTTTTCTTTTGTTTGTTTTTTCTGTGTTAGAGATTCTCATTTGAAAGAAATGGTGTGAATGTAATGAGGATTTTAATGATCGCATTATTCAAATTTTTCCAGGATTAGAAAACCCAAATGCTTCTTTGTGTCATTAGTAAGTAGGGTAAATTCAAAATCTTTTACTTTATCTAAAGGATGAAGGTCCACTTTGCTGCTCTGATGTGAGGTAGTCAACGCTGTTCTCACTCTTTGTGGTCTCTAAGTCCCTCATTAGTGATACTGAACTGACTTAAAGAATTAACACGTCTACCCATCAGTGACTGAAAAACATTTGCAAAATGAATGGGAAAGTGGCCATCATTAGCTCCCTCTGAAACAGTCATTTTCAATGTAAATGATATACAATATTATGACAAAAGGAAAAGGATTATATGAGCTATACAAAACATGTGTGAATTGGTATAGGCATTACCATGTTTAAGAAATCTTTGTTCTTAACAGTTTGGAATGTGGGGAAATCCAGGATGATCTAAAAATAAAATGATTATGTGATATATCAGCCATCAACCACAGAGTCCCAAACAGATGTTTAATACTTATGACCTAATCCCTCCTGCTGCCAGTGTCAGCGCAGTGTTGCTCTGCCTCCTGCCTCAGAAAGCAGGACTCAGGAGGAAGGTGCATTTCACCCTGATTTCAGGGGCCCCTGGTTTGACAGAAGAAGGTCTAAGTACCTGCTCAGCAGTTGTATGAGTTTTTCAACTCAATTCAAATCCTAGGACTCTCAGTTGCCTGTCTGCAAAAAAAGAGATGATAATGATGCTTGCCCTACTATCAGCAACAGGATTGTTAGGATGTTCATATAAAATAATGTGTGTGAAAGGGCTTTATCAATTTTAAAGCACTATGCAAAAATGGTGATGATTAGCTTTCTGAAGGTGATCTTTATATTTAGTTTGGATTAATTTAATATAGTAGGTATAAACCAACTTGGACTTGAAAAGCCTGTACAAAAGGATCACAGTCACAGAAGGGAATGAACAACTTGGATCCCCTGATCAGCTCCTCCTGGAACTTTAGTTCTTCCCCAAGCCCACCCTAAAGTTCAAGTGAGGTAGACTATACTTATGTTACTTCTGCCTCAGTTAAGTGACTGAGCAAACATTTAAATGCCGGCTATGAGCTGACACGGAATCTGAGGCTAGGGATAGAACGATGAACAAAACAGAAATGGTCCCTGACCTCTTGGAACTTGCATTTGAGTGAAGGAAAGAGATAATTATCAAATAATCATCCAAAATCGCAACTATGATCAGTGCAAAGAAGGAGAAGGACACGGTATAATATGTACTTAGAGGAAGATTTTCCTTGATTAGGTAGGTCTGGAAGGCTTCCTTGAGGAAGAAACCATTAGGTGAGATCTGAAGGATGAATGGAAGATGATAGGGTGGAGAGGAAGAACAAAGCATGTCTTCTTTTTAAAAAGGCCTTATGTAGGGAAGGAGCTCAGCTCATTCAAAACTATTAGGTTGAATAGTAAAAAAATGCTGATACTTAAACGATGGCATTTCATAAAGTTAAAAACTGAACAGTAAAAGAGTTGCTGATAACTAACTTAAAAGATGGCATTTTATACAGTGAAACTTAATAAAGGTATGCTAATGTGGCTGGAGGGCAGAAAGCAGGAGCAGGCTCGGCCTAGGGTGATGTTAATGGAAGGCTTTATAAGCCAAGGCTCTTGGTCTTGGTCCCAGTAGCAATGGGAGCCCTATGAAGAATCACACTTGGTAAAGATGACTCTGACTGCAGTGGGGGTGATGGAAGGGCAAGGGTTATTTATACGTTTTAGAATGATATGTAATTATCCAAGAAAGAACTGCAGGTGGCTTAGAATCTCACTACTCAAAAAGCGTGCCTGCAGACCAACAACACAAATGTTAGAAATGCAAACCTGCTGAATGAGAGTCCATGGTTTACCAAACTCCCCAAGTGGTTCATTCATACACATGATAAAGTTCTGACTTAAACCAAACTGGAAGTAGATGGATGGATAGAAGGAAATGGGTTCAAAAAGGGTAAAGGGTAAAGGCATACATATTGGTGATAGAACAGATATGGAAAAGAAGAAGGAGGGCATGAGATGAGTCCTAAACTTCTGACTTGCACACCCTGGTGGAAAGGAGAACTTTGCACTCTAAGATCTGTACACTGGAAGAGGACTAGGTTTAGCAGGAATGATCATGAGGTTAGTAATGGATTTGCTGAGTTGGAAATAAATTTATAGCATTGATGTGCAGAAGTTGATGTAGCAATTGGATATATTATGGGTCATAGTTCCGAGGAGAAATATGAGCTAAAATTATAAATCTGAGTTATGCATAGAGGTGAAAAGCAGCCATGGAAGAAATGAGTGTTTAAGTCAGAGGCGAAAAGTTCTCAGAGACAAAAGAGAACATTCATGAGTCAAGGAATTAAATCTACAGACATGCTTGGAACAAAGTGCAGAGGCAAGGTGGTGAGCAATGAAGTAGAAAGGAAGAGAGAGGCCAGGTCATGCTGGGCCCCAGAGGTCTTCCTAAAGATTTCTGAGATTAACAGAAGAGTGAAGAGAATGTTGACATGGAGGAATAAAATGATCAGATTTACTTTCAAAGGATTATGAAGGCTGTTTGTTGCCTAGAGAAAGGACTACAGGGGCCATCTGTTGTCTTCTGGAGGAAGAATCTATGCACTCAAGCACATGATGTTCTAGAAACTTCTGTTGGCTCCTGAGCCACAACCTCTCCACTTGCCCAGTTCCACTGCTAATGCCCACACCATTATCTACACTGAAAGGAAAGAGAAAACATTTTCCTGTCAATGTTTATACCATTACATCTGCCCTTTGAGTTCCCACAGAGATTCTATTAGATGGAAGAAAACTTTAATTTCATATTGCCACACTGTTGAGATGATATCCGGTTTACCTAGGATGCTTGGAACTTTGCTTTTGAGTAAGTATTTAAAGGTATAATTTTAAAATATAAACCCCTATTCACCTAATTTCCTTGAAGTTAATTAAATGAATAAAATGGACTTTGATCTTTCGTTATAAAAATCTAATTTTCAACATTTGCTTTAAAATTAGTTCTATTAAACCTAAATACCTCAGGATTTTAGAAATAATTTAAAAAGTCCTACTGTGTGTCAGCCATTAACTCAAATGATAGCCTCATTCCAAGTTTAGTGGACAATTTCCTCAGTCAAATGTCAGTTATGTATAATAAGCTACCATGCATAGACTTAGAATACAGACCAACTTGTAACATAGTCTATAACTTCCATCTCCAATGTATCAGCATCATCCTGTTCATTCCAGCTACCAAAATTGTTTGAAATACACTCTTCCAAATTACCTACTTCTATTCATGCTTCCTCATTCTATCAAGTCTGTTCTTTCTCACCTAAAATCTGAATGCTTTAATCCAGAGTACAGATATTTATGGGAATTCTGAATCAGTATCCAAATCGATATTTGATTTTACCTGAAATCAAAGAAACATCACAAGAAAGGGAACACAGGCCTGCTAAAATATTTGCTAAGTACTGGGAGCAATACCTAGTAAGTTATAACTTCCATTCTCAACAGGTCGTTCCATTTATTCATTTAACTAGAGTGTAAGGAAGTACCTGCTCTGTTTGGCACACTGTAGCTCCAGAGCAGACTAACCACCTGGTGCAGAATTTTGTGCAAATGATAAAAAACTGTGTGTGTAGAATAGTTAAGAGTTCAAACCCTGGAGCCAGAATGCCTGGGTGAATTCTGACTCCAACATTTATGAGGTATGGAACTTTGGGCAAAATACTTCTCTGTACCTTGATATCTACATATGTAAAGTGAGGAAATATAAAGTTGTTGTGAATAGTAAACAACTTAATATTGATAAAATACTGAGAAGAGTGACTGGTACAATGAAAGTGCTTGTTAAATAAAAACTTTAATTATTATTTAATTCAAATAACTACACATTTTCAAAAGGCATCATTAATGGTTCTTGAAATAGAACTTCTTTTTCATTACCTGAGGGTCTTCCCTACCTGTCGCTCTCATGTAGCTATAGCTGTAGGTTAGAAAAGATATGGGAGGGTTCTTCGATTTCAACAAGATTAGAAAGTACCTTCCCTGAACTTCAAGAAAGGTTGCAGAGGAAATTTGGCCAGTCGAGGTTCAGATTGGCACTTAGATCCACTAATGTCAGTGTTTTCTCAAATGTGGGATATCGAGGATGTCTCTCTGTTTCCATTTTCTAGATTTGCAGCAATTCATTCTATGGCTTTAGAATTCCCATTAAAATGAAAGTCAAATCGTTCTGATGATATATAGTATTATGTCCATATAATTCTTTTTATATAGATGCCACCATTACATAAATGCACATACAATCTTCCCTGCCAACAGTATTTGTACAGTGTGCAGAGATTTTGAAAACAGTTTTTCTGCCAGGGTTACCACAATATCCCACTTATTTTCACCTCAGGCCTGGGAAAGGAACATGTTACATATTTGTTCCAAAAGTAGTTCAATTTAACTTGAGTCAGTCTTCCTTTCATGATCTTTCTTCAAAGAATAGACGTCAGTATTTCTCCTGAACCTGCTCAGGCAAACTGCCTTTTCTTGCACAACTGTGGCCTTCTGATAGAAGAAAATTAGGGTAAATTGTTCATATTTGAAGTCGTTTTTGAAGTAAAAAGTCCCCAAAGATGAATTCATTTACTTCAGAATAACTGTATGATTGTCCTATGAAGGAAGACTTCAATATATAAAGAACAATAATTTCTTGCTCCACAAAGATGACATACTCTGCCAAGTTCAAAAATTGAATTATTTAGAAAGAGTTTGGAAATATTTTCTAACTCTCCATTGTCAAGCACTTCGAAATTCTCAGGAATAACAATTTGTTCTATTCATGAAGACTTAAGTAATTTTAGAAATCTTTGAGGAACTCCTTCAAATCCAAATATAAACATTTAAAAAGTAACATGTCAGTTTTAAATGTAATATCGAATGTGTTCCAAACTCATTCACTTGATCCGTTTAGTCTAGGAATGTTCACAGTATTCACTTGGGTTTTTCAATTTGCTTTATTTTTATGCTTTGCGTCTTATCTCTGTTCTAGTCTCTAACTACCTTTCAAACATTTTTTCCCATATGTTTACAAAACTAAAGCCAGGTGTATAGTAGCAAATTGAAGTTGAAAAATAAGGTACATTTGAGGAAAAGTTCAAAGAAAAACTAGTTTTTCATGTTACTAATTTTTTTGAATTGTTGACAAATCTTCTCTGATTGTCTAAGTTCTCGACTTTTTGTTCATGTTTTGACCCAGCCTTTTCTAAAGAGACCTGTTTTAAATCCTGGAATCCTATAGCAAACTTGGTCTCATTTAAAATTCCTTATACTATATAAGATTTTATATTTTCAGTAGATGTATATATTTCATGTCATTCCAAATGCAAGATTTACACAGAAGTATTTATGTAAAATCCTAACTTTTCAATAACTTTGTTTTTAAAAATAGAATATGCTAATTATCATCACAGGTTAAAGATGTAGAAATAATATAAAAAATGTAAACAGGCAGAACCATTCCCAGCATGTCCAAAAAAGCTAGACAACAATTAGATTTTTTGGCGGGGGGTGGTTAATAGATATATCTCAAGATAACCAGCTGCTCTAAATGCCACATCCATTTAACTTTAAAAACTAGGTTCCCTTTATATGCCTTAGGAAAATGAAATAAATGTGCCTCTTTGACTTCTAATTAATAAACCAAAATTCTACCATTTTGCCTCTACTTCAGTGAATTGTAGCTTCCACGTGAAGAGAAGAAAAGCTGTCCCTAACATCTGAAAATTGGCACTACCAGTTAGGCCTTGGCTTTCTCCTCTTGAACATTAACAATTTCAAAAAACACCAATATCAGCCTAGGCACACTGTGTCCATGGATGGATCAGGGCAAAAAAAAAAACCCAAAATAAAATAAGAGCATTTCTTGATCTTGTCTGAACAAAGACATAAAAATAAATATTTCCAAACCACAAAGATGACCAAACGTTCCCCTGTCCGGGCTATATGAGTGACTGCTGCTTCTTTACCAATTGTAGCCTTTCCTACTCTAGTCTTTCCTCCTATTAGATAGGATTTATTAAGATACTCAATTACTAAATTACCTCTATTTCCTGACATTGTCCAATCCAAAGCAAAGCCCTGCCTCTACGAACTCTCCCCCAAGTCACCAAATGCAAGCTCAAATCCTCTAATAATTTCTAACACCCTCTTGCCGAGACACTCACCATCTCTGTGATGCATGTTCTCCCTCACTGCAACAAGTCAATAATTGCAGCTTATTCGACTCCAAGTGCGTCTCTGGTGGTCTGGGGCTAAAGGGCACTAACATGAACAAGACCTTAGCTTTTAAAACATGTTTTAAAACAGTTTCACTTTAGGTTAGAAAATAATTTTCAGTAGTTATATTGTGTGAGAAATTCACAACCCCATGTTAGAAATCTTCTAATCAATTTATGATATGTTAATGAAAATTTGTTTCTTATAACTCTTTACAAAAAAGAGAACCAGGTCTTCATATTAACCATATTACCTTTGTCGAGACTTCTGTGGAATGTGCCCCAACAAACATGTGGGCAAAGATGAGCATGAGGACGAGGGTGAGCCCACATAGACTGTTTGGAAGTCCAAGAGGCTGCACCCAATATTCTTTAGGCGAGAAAGGATTGGCCTGGCTGTTCGTCGTCCTAATGTGGAAGTTTGTGTTGGGGGCTGGGGACATGCAGATGACCGTTTACCTAACTTTGGTACATAGTAGGTGTACAGTAAAAATTACCTTCCTCTTTCCCACCTCTGTCTCCTTTTTCCCTCCCTTCCTCTTTCTTTCCTTCCTTCCTTTCCTCCTTATTTCTTTTCTCTATTTTTCCTTCCTTTTCTCTCTCCCTCCGACCCTGACATCCTTTTCCCACATCTTTCCCTTTTCCTTTTCTTTATATGCCCTTACAGTGCAGAGAATTAATATTAATGAAACATAGTCAGTTTTTGTCTTCAGGACAAAAGCATTGCCCATTTCATAAATTTGTATGCAAAGTAGATAAGAAAAGGATCATAAAAATATACAATATAGTAATTTGGTAACAGAGTAACTGAATAATCTTTCACCGTTTAAAAGAAAATTTTATATATTGAAATATTTTCAATCGGCTTGATTTTACAACTTTTAACAAAAATAAATTTTTTCAGTTCTGTATGAATAACCGTCCTCCCTTAGGTTCTCCCCTTTCTTCAACAAACACTGCTCCCTTTCCCTTAGAGCAATGCAAATTAAATTGTTTTAAAGTACAAACCAGGATTCGAAAAGTCAAAGAAAGTAAAGCTTCTCCTGTTCTGTTTCTTTGAGCCTAGACTCATGCTCTTTGAGAACACCTCTTTGCTATACTTCAGATAAGAGTGTTGAGCTCATAAATTCATTAGCAAGGCACAGAGCAGCTTCCCCGTCTGTGTCCTTTCATAGGGTTCGAATTTCACTCTGTGCCAGGAGTCATACATCACACTCAGTAGTGTGTCTCCAGAGCCAACTGAGGAAAGTGCAGAAAAACTACTGTTAACAAGGGAGTAATTACATTAGGCCTAAATTAATTATTAGTCACTCAGGACTGGTGAGCAAGGGCCACACAGATGGCTTCTGACTCAGTTCCCACCTTTGAGAAAAGAAATATTCCAACTTGGTGCACATGACCGCATAAGATAACAAGAGGCAGGTTATTTCTGGTCTACTGGTCTTGAATTTACCATATTTGCTAATATGACATAGGGCTTATTTGCGTTAACACTGTAGGTACATTGTATTTTTTTTGGAAAACATGAATGATAGTCACTGGGGATGGAGGTCATTTCACGGCAGTCAGCATTAATACCAGCAAAGTCAAGCCAGGGACCTTTAAAATGCAATTCAGTCAAAAAAACAGGTCATGGATCAGTGAGCAGGTGATGGAAGGTGTTCCTGAGGAATTTAGCACAAAATTCAAACAAACCACAAGAAAGAAAGAAAGAAAGCAGGGCAACCTGGAGAGCAGGAAGCCATGGCCTCAGCAGGGTGGAGAGGAAGACACTGATAATCATGGATTCTATGCTCCATGTGGGCAAAGACTATAATTTCTCACTTATTCTTATCCTCGGAAGCCAGCACAGTTGGCAAATGCCTGACAATGAGGTTTTTCTTGAGTTAGTCAGTTTGATCTGTCATTCATTTGTGAAATATCATGTTCTTGCTAGAGTTCTACATAGATTGGATTCAATTCAATAAATACTTTAGAGCATCTACTGTGCTAGATGCTAGAAAATATATAAGCCATGACAACTGTGCTCAAGGAACTTACAATGTAGTGTCTGAAGCAGAATGTAAATAATTACTAGCCACTGTGGTAGCTGTAGTAATAGAAGCATGGAGATAGTAAACAACTAGAACAAAGGAATTAATCTTTGACTCTGTCAGAGAAGGGCTTCCCAGAAGCAGTTTTAAAATATAGGTAGGAATCTACCAGGTGAACAAATTGAGGAAAGCACAGTAGAAGAAATAGCATGTGCAAAGAAAGGAATAAATGAAACAGCAAGCTCAGAGAAGAGGTAGTCCACTATTGCTAGAGAAAACTGAAGAGACATTCATGGGCCAGAGCAGCAAGGGCCTGGAATGCCAATGTACGGAACTTGAGATTGGGCATGAGCAGTGGGGAACGCTAGCAGGGTTGAAAGTAGAGATACGTCAGATTTACATTTTAACAAGATTCACCTAGTAGATTAAAAATAAATAAATAAAAGCCTGGAGAGGGAGAAGATTGGAGACAGGATGGTCAGGAAATAAACAGAAAAGTTCATGTAAGAGATGGAAAGACATAGAATATCTATGACACAAAATATCTTTGAGTGTCAGTCTTGGGAGACTGGATGGATGTTGCACTGCCAATGAGGTTCAAGAAAATTGGATAAAATAGGAGGGTGGCGGGGGCAGGAAGATAATGACTTATTTACGACATGTTGAATTTGACTGCTCATGAGACATTTAGGTGAAAATTTTTATTAGGCAATTTGATTTTCAGGCCAGGTTTTAGAAACACGATTTGGAGATTTATCATGAAATAGGTAAAAATTGAAGCAAGATGGATGAGATCATCTAAGAAGAGATATAGGTTGAGAAAAGAAAAGTCTTAAAGATAAGTCTTGGTGAAAACTTACATTTAAGTGATGAGTAAGAAAGTAAAATTAGTGAATAAAACTAAGATAAAATAAAGAGATGGGAGAAAAGGCAGTATGTAGTAGATACCTAGGAGAGAAAGAATTTCAAGGAGGAGGAGTGGTGAAAATAATGTTGAAGACTATAGATAAATCAAATAAGAATGAATATAGTCCATCATATAAAACAATTAGGAAGATATTAATAAGCGGAATGATTGGGTTAGATAAGAAATTCCAAAGTTAAAGACCATTTAGAAAGCAAGGATGCATCAACTTGCATGTATATTATTCTCTGAAGAAGCTTGGTTGACGAGGAAAACATAAATAGGGCTGTAGCAAGAAGTTTAAATTTTCTTTAAAAACTTTTTGTTTTTGGATGGAAGAAGAATGAACCTGTTTGTAGAGTGAAAGAAAGGCTATAGAAAAGAACAAGGGAGAGGAAATAATGAAGCAATATTCCAGAGATGGGGCAGGAAGAGGACATCATTGCTTTTTTAATTGCTTTGAAAGAGAAATTTTTTTTTCTTTTTCTGAATCTCAGATTGATGGGGAACATTTGAATGTACTTCTGGTGGATGATATCACAGTTAAAATAAATCAGAATTAAACCAAAGAAAATCATAGTAGTGTTTTAATAATTATCATAATGTTCAAAGTGACCTGAAACCATTTTTATCTTCTTCAAGGATGTCTTTTTTCAAAAAGTCTCCTTGAATACAATGCACTGAAAATCCAAAGGTTTTTATCTTCTGTTCTTTGTCACAAAGTCACAATATAATTATCATGTATATTCTAAAAACAGTTTACTGGTAAATAAACACCAAACTAGTGGAAATACCTATATTTCAGACTTTTTGAAATTAATTAATTCTAGCATGTGTTCTTGAACAATTAATTTGTTTGTAGTTATTAGCCATTGATTATAAATTATGCTAAATTGTTAAGTTAGCTGAGCAGTCATTCATACCAGTGGCATTGTATAGAACTAGGCTCAGAAGCCATGATCTCGTGCAAGAAAAAAACTCACTTCCTCAATAACATCTTAAAATCTGTAGATCACCTATTCTAATGGCAGCGGATACCATAATCATACAGCTATCTTTCAAAGTGAGAAATCTAAGTCATTACTGACCTGCTGAGATTTTGATTAGAATTGCTATGAATCTAAAGATCCACTTTATGAAAATTAACATCTTTACAATATCGAGTATTTTAATCCATAAACATGGTGTATTTCTTCCTATAGTAAGTTCTTTTAAATTTTTTCTTAGTAATATTTACAGTTTTCTTTTTAGTGGTCTTACACATTTTTATTAGATTTATTCCTATGTAATTGGTGTTTTGATATTATAAGGTATTGTTTTAACATTTTTGTTATATAACTGTTTCTAATATATAGAAATTTTAAATTTATTTATTTATGCTAATGAATTATCTGAGATTATTTTGCATTTTCTGCATATGCAATCATGTTGTTTGCAAATAATTACAGTTCTAATTCTTCCTAATACTAATAACTACTACTTATTTCTTTTCCTGTGTTGTCTAAGACTTGTAATACAATGTTGAATTAAGCAGTGATAAGGAGCATCCTTGTCTCACAATATCTGATTTCACCTATAAGCATATCTGCTATAGGTTTTTATTCATATATTTATTTTTACCTCAATGAAAATATAATGTATATACAGAAAAGTGTACATCATAAGTGTACAATCTACTGATTTTTCAAAAACCGAACAATCCATTCCCAGCAGCCATATCAAAAACAGATTATTAACCCTTCATAAACCTCCTTACATTCTTTTTCAAGCCTTGAGTGCCCTCATGGCAACATTCTCACAAGTACAGCCCACACTCAAAGGGAGAGGAATTAGAACCCACTTCTTGAAGAGACGCATATCAATAAAACAGACATATTTTAAAAGCACAAAGATATGTCTCTCTGTTTATTTTGATCTTTAATTTCTCTCTGCAATGTTAAGTTTCAGTGTATAGACTTACATTTATGTCTCAGTATTTTAGTTTTTTAAGGCTGCTGTAAATGCTTTCTGTTTTACCTTGTCCCCTTATTTTTTTATTGCTAGTATATAAAAATAAAATGATTTTTGTACTTTGAGCTGATATCGTATGAACTTGTTAAATTCACTTAATGATTATGGTTGCTTCTCTGTAGATTTCTTAGGAATCTCTAAGTATACAATTATATAAACAAATGTTCTATATCATTCATAGTAGAGTCAGGAAACAGAAACCATAACAATTATTTTAACAGAGAGTATATGCGTGTGTGTGTGTGCGTGTGTATACACACATACATATGTATACACATATGTACATGTATATATGTATTGAAGATCTAAAAAGGCAAAAAAAAAGAGAACACTAATATATGATACAGAAAATAATAGCAGAAACAGCTACCACACTCAAGGCTTTGGGGAATGAACAGAAGAGGTTAGAATTAGAAAATGTAAAAGCTTAGAGGATGGACCTCAGGATGTTAAAATTCAGACCTCTGAGAATGGAATGCTGCTCAATTGGTGTTAATGTCTCTGAGTGTAAGAAGGGTTTCCAGGGACTATAATCCCAACCTCTCAGTAGAGAGTCCCAGCTGGCTGTTTCTGGTGTGTCTGAGGGGTCACAAAGAAGCAAGTTCTTTCAAATGTTGGAAAAACTGCAAATTGGATTTAGCTACTGTTATTGGAATGAACTGCCACAGTTGGTGTCAAGAAATGAGCCTGGGGAGCTACTGACAGTACTAAAAAGCAAATAGGAAGTTCACATAAAGCAAATAGGACTAAGCAAGTCTCCTTTCCTCCTCTAATGTTATCTTTTAGATTTATAGCTCTAGATTCATTCAGAGAGTTTGCTTCCCTAGATTCATAGCACCTTCTATTGGCCCTGTTGGAAACAGTTAACAAGTTTCCAGGTAGCAAAAAATAAATGTGGAGAGTCCTCAATGTCACAAGAATAACACATAAGAATGGGTTTAAAGCTGAGCAATACTACCTTAATATATGGCACACGACCAGAAGAAAATTGAGGGACTTCAAACTCAATAGCAATTACTCCCCTAAGTACATTTGTCAAAGTGGAAACCATCTCTAAGGCAGAGCAGAGCTTTCAACAGCATCAAAAGCTAAATATTAGAATTTAGGACCTCAGGCTCTCAGTTGATCATTCAAAATGTCCAGCAGCACACCAAATGTGAACTGACTATTACCATGTCTGCAATTTAACTTTGATTTACACTATCCTTAATTTTATAGAGAGGCTCAATCACCAGTAGATAGACCAGCCAGAGAGAAGGGTGATTCTATTATATGAAATATCTGCAATTTTGCATATATACTGCTGGTATTCAAATAAAATTCAGCTACTTGTCAACAAAACAGAATTTCATAACTGAAAAACTAGAAAAACAAACAATAATAACCAAACCAAAGGTGATCCAAATATTGGAGTCATCTAAGAAGGATTTCAAATAACTATGATTAATATGTTCAAGAAAATAGAAGAAAACATGAATAAAATATATGGAAAGATAAAAGTAACCAAAGAATGGAAATACGATCTCAAAAGAATCAAATGGACATTCTAGAACTGAAAAATACAATGTCTAAATTAAAACTTATCTAAATCATTAGATAAGCTTAGCTGCAGATTAGACAGATAAGAAAGGATTAGTGAACTGGCAGAAAACTTAATAAAAAATGTCCAAATGGAAGTACATGGAGAAAAAAATAACGAAAAATATAGGAAAGGATAGTAGAGATGTGGACTAAGATGAAAAAGTCAAATATACATAACTAGAGTTCCAAAACAAACAAACAAACAAAATGGAGAGGCCAGAGAAGAAATAATATTTGAATAGATAATGGACAATAATTTTCTAAAACTTCTGTAATATCTCAACTCAATCTTAAACTAAATAAATCAAACAGGATTTATAATGGTATAAGATACCATTATATGTCATAATGAGATAATTGAGAACCGAAGATGAAGAGTCTTAAGTGCAACCAGAAACAAAGCCCCATATTATCTTCAAAGAAGCAACACTAAACTGAGAACTGACTTGAAAAAAAATAGAAAAATAGAAGGCAGTGAGATGACACCCTTAAAACAGTGAAAGCAAATAATCTCAAATCTAAAATTCTATATCCAGGACAAATATTCTTCTATAATAGAAGTAAAATAAAAATATTTTTAGACAAACAAAAATAGAATTTGTCATTAGTAAACATGCAGGAGAAGAAAGGGAAATTTTTAGACAGAAGAAAAATCTGAAAGAAATCATTCAGAGTATATTCTCTGAATATAATAGAATCAAGCTACAAATAAATAACTAGAAAATCTCCAAAATCTCAAATGTTAAATAATGTATATCTAAATAACACATGATCTAAGAAGAAACCACGATGCAAATTTAAAATGGCTTAGATCAAAGATGATTAATTTCGAAGTTAGAGGAGGAGTATCAAATGAGTTTCTTAAGGCAAATACTTAGTCTAAGTGTATATATTAGAAAGTTTTAAAATGCTAAAATCAATGATTTATGCTTTATCTCATAAAGTTAGATAAAAGAAAAATGAAATATCAAGAAAAGAGAACAATAGTAAGAAATCAATGAAATCGGAAGCAAAGTTCAGAAAGAGAATCAATAAAGACAGCAGTTAATACTTTAAAGAGATTAATAAAATTGATAAACCCCTAGCAAGATTAATAAAAAAAAAAAAGAGAGAGAGAGGAAACATAAATTAGCAAGAACAGGAATAAGAAGTTAACATCAGTACAAACTTTGCAAACATTAGAATAAAAATAACGAACATCTACATACCAATGTATTTTGAACTCTTAGAAAAATGGAATTTTTCTTGAAAAACACAACTTACTAAAGAAGTAAGAATCAAGAGACAAATCTGTAAAGTTATGTGAATAAATAGAAAATATGAACAGACCTATATAGTAGATAGAATGATGCCCCCCTCCTAAAAGATATGCCCACCAGGAACCTGTGCGTACGACCTTATTTTCCAAATAAATTCTTTATGGATGCAATTAAGTTTAGGATCTCAAGATGAGGTCATCCTGGATTATCTGAGTGAGCCATAAATTTAATGACAAAAACAAGGAAGCATTGCCCACTAGAGTCTTTAGAGAAAATGTGGCCATGATGACACACTGATTTTGCACTTTCTGGCCTCCAGAATTGTGAGAGAATAAATTTCTGTTATTTCATACCATAAAGTTTATGCTAATTTGTTATATAGCCACAGGAAATAATACACTCTATATCTTTTAAATTACCTGAATCTATTAACAAAAATCTCACAAAGAAAACTCCAGGATCAAATTGCTTCACTAGTGAATTCTTTGAGATATTTCAGAAAAAAGATAACACCAGTCTGATCAAAATTCTTGCAGATACTAGAAAGAGAAAATGAATATTCCCCAATTCATTTTATAGGTCCAGCATAATCTTGATGCCAAAACTTCAGAGGGACAGTAAAGTATAGGAAAGGTAGAAACCAGTCTTTCTCATGAACATAGATACAAAAATCATATTTGAAAATTAGCAAATCAAACTAGTGTTTATTCTAAGAATATAAGGTGATTTTAAGATGTGCATACTTAATGTATATAGAGTTTTAAAAAAGGTAAAACTAATCTATAAATTTAAAAATCAGGTTAGTTTTTATCTTTGGATTGACTAAAACAGGGTATGTGAGTCTTCTGATATTTTGATAGTGTCCTGTTTCTTGACATGGGTGTTGATAACAAAGATATGTTTATTTTGGAACAATTCATCCAGATGGTCCTTTATGATTTGTGTACTTTTTATATGTTATAAAACTCTTACATTAAAAACCTTTCCTCAGTAATTGTCAGAGTCTAGTTATTAAAGAATTTGAAAAATCATGCAGCATTTTAATAGAATAATATGGATAAAATGAAATGTAGGACTGTGGAGTAGACTGGCTATTTATGACTATATTGTAGAACATGAAATATAAAAAGATAAGTTTAGTTATTTAAATATACAACTTAAAGTAGTCAGAAAAACTAAACAGCTTCTGTAATTTCTGTGAAAAAAGCCCTTCTTTCTTGTAGCTTCATAGCTGAGATTGCTAATGACTAAGGCCTTGTACACTAAAGTGTAAAGCCTAATACAACATCAATGAATTTACAACCTTGCTATGCCTCTTATGTTAAAGCGGATATAGTTCCAGATATGGTGGAACTCTGAGAATTGTTGGGTAGATATTAGTGAATCTGTGTAGCTTAAATCACCAAATCTCACCAACATTCCTTCTCACTAGGAGAGCTTTTCCTCTCCTGACTGAGATCATCAGCTCCCTCTTATTGAAAGAATATTGACACCCACTGGAGTAATTTTCTTGCAGGGGAAAGCTGATTGTTCTCAAGACCTCACACCACCTTTCACTGCTTTCAGACCTACTCTCTAATGGATTGCTTGCTTGGTTGATCGAAACCTAGAATTGATGATGGCCTGTGTTAAATAAATAAAGATGACATGCTACAACTTCCTTGATAAACTATAAAGGAAGAAAACCAAAGGCACATGGAGGCAAGAATGCTGAAAAGTTATTAAGTACAATTTAGACATCCACCCCTTAACTCTGTTTTCTAATTGGTCCAGCAGACATTTCTTTCGCCAAAGCTTTAAAAAGTACACTAGTGAAAGGAGAACTGAGATCTTTGATGGCTCTTTAGTGACCCTTCTCTGCAGGCCATGGATGACAGTGGCAGATGCCAATATTTAAAAGTCCTCCTGCATTCGTTGAGGATAATTGGATCTTTTCTTCAATGATACCAGCAGCAATTAACCACCAGAAACAAAGTGTGCATGATTACTCTAATGGTTAGTAGGGATGGAGTAGCAATCAGAATAGTTTGATTCATATAGAGCTTTGGTAGTGGTTAATTGGTTTGGTGTCTCTATGATTGATGTGGGTGGACAACCTATGCAAGCCTTATGTAATATTAATAAGTGATGAAGACTTTAAGCCTGGCAAATAGAAAATGATTCTGCATCACCACAATAGAAACCATGATCTCAGTTCTCAAATCTGAGCCATTTCACAGACCCAGAAGCCTTTGAATGAAGGGAAGGCAGAGTTGGCTTGAAGAAGGACTCAGTTGCATTCCTAGAAATTAATATCATGAATCCTCCTCCTCTCCTTTCCTAAAGTGAGCTGTAGTTATTTACCAGGGTGACTTGTCTTTGGAATAATGGATATTTTCAGACTTTCAGTAAACACTGGATACTGGCCCTGAACTGCTGTTAATTCTTAAGAGTCCAAACATAATGGTCCATCACTGAAGTGAAGTAACAAACAGATTTTTGACCTGGGTCTGCCAGAGGGTTGTGAATCCACACAAGCTTATTTCCTCAGTGTCTGAATGCATAACTGGAGTAGACCTACCCAGCTACCAGCAGAATGCTCATTTCAGTTCCTAGACCTGCAGAGAAATGGCTATTCTGGGAAGAAGGGCCAAGAAGACATTAAAACTGTTTCTCTTTATCAAAAGAATAAAATCAACACCACATTCCTAGAAAATTTTAAGAAATTAGGGCATCATCAAAGATACAGAGTTCAAAGATATGAAGTGAATCTGGCTCTGTCCTCTTACTTGGAGTTTTGATTCTTTTTAATCAACGCTGACTGAACTCTTGGTTGTTATTTCTTGTTTTCAGTCTTGGAACCCAACAGACATATGGCTTATCTGCTCTGTACTTGGTCATTGTTCTATTTCTGGTCCACAGTAATGCTGGTCTTCTTTCTGAGCTCGCCTATGCATTCTTACTGTCTTTTTCAAAATTTATCTATCATTGCTATGTGTTTGGTGCACAAGCAGCTACCTCAACACTTGAATTTACTGTGCTGTCTTAACCTGACATCACCAAAGATTAGGTTTGTAACAAAATAATTTGTCTCGGCAAAAATATATTAATTTGCCAATTGTGGTAAATAATAACCAGTGGTTAATTTTCACAATAGTTTTTTCAGAGGTCACTGTCATCTCATTCTATAGTACTTTTGTATTTGCCAGGATATGGCCATAAATACAGAATTATTTTCATTTTTAAAATGGTACTGGAAAGTATATATTTTGAAGTGTAAACCAGAAATAGCTTTTACATGAGTGATATAGCCTAAGTGAATGGATTCCTGATAGTTGCAGGAGCTTTTTACTGCAAATAGATTCTAGCAATGTGGAAATTCTTATAACAAAGTAGAAACTGTTTTTTTTTTTTGCCTTGTTGGGGATTTTTAAGTTTTGTTCTGCTGCTTATTTTGAATGTTCCTGGACATAATTGGGTGAATTACATTGTTTAAGACAAAGTTTCCAAAGTTAATGCACCTAAAGTATCCCAAATTTGGACTAGGAATCGAGTATTTTTACTCTATTGTGCCAATCAACATTCTAGAATAACAAGTAATTTGGGACTGCAGCTGAGGCTTTTTTAGTTCTGAGCACTTAGTTCTAGGGTTTTCTGAAATGAAGCCTCTTAAGACAGAAAAGAAACTACTTTTCTTGTTTTTTCCCATTGTCTTTCACTGGATTTGATACTCAATAATAGTGCAGAAAATGCTATTCAATGAGTCAATAAATCAAGATATAAGTATATATTAAAAATGTTTAGATGTAAGTCAGACAAAAAGTAGAATTGGTTTTAATCTATCCAGACCAATAATTTCGTTCAGAAATAATCAAAATGAATGACTCACAATATGTATTTATAGTATTGCACACTATGTTTTAATACATGCTTATTATTAAAAATATAGAAAAGTTAAGCAAGTCTTTTTGGGAGCTTAAAATAACCAATCATGAGTAAATTATTTATGTTATAGATACTATAATTAAAAGAAATAATAAATGAACAAGATCGTACATGTAATGAAATTGTTTCCTTTTTGTTTGTTTGTTTTTTTAAGTTTCTCTTTCCAAAGAAATAATTTCTATTGAAGTGAAGTGTTTGGATCAATTCTAAATGATTTATTAGAAAAATAGTTCCAAAACATATACTGGCATTTGGGAAAAATCTTTACTTTCTCTATTCTGTGATTTAAGTCTGGACTTACTGGACACAAAGTAAAGAGAAAACATAGCAATTATTTGTTTAATTTAAGGTATACAGACAACCAAGAGGACATTTTAGGGGATCTACAACCCAAATTACCAAGTTTTGGCCTAGTATCCCTTCCAAATACCTGCATTAACCATGTAACTGCCAGTCTCCCCTTCAGATGTTTCTGTGTTAACAAGACCCACACATTTAAAAGCTGACAGGGTGAGGGGGTAAAAGTCACTATTAACTCTTTTGTTCATTTACATACATTGTCGTGGAAATATCTCCCTCCACCCAGTCACAATCAGTATTTTCTATGAAAATGATACTTTTATATTATGGATTTGTTTGGGGGGAGCAAATTAATTTATGCAGTGTGGCAGAAACAATGCTACATGTACATCAAACCATTTCTTTTTCCTCCTGGACATAGAGGGTGGCTCATTTCCTAACAAACAGTGTGACTAACTCGGGCCAGTGGAGAGGGAGTGGGTGTGGTGGATGCCCTTCCAGGCTCAGCTTTCAAAATCTCTTGCACAATCTCTTAGGCTCTCTACTCCACCATGATCTTGGATGTGCATGATCCATATGCCTTAGCCACGCACAAGTCAAAGCCACTTGAGTTCCTGACTTATGACTTGGAAACTCCCACCCCTCCAGTGCCAGAGAATTGCTCACTATATTATCAGTGAGATAGGAATTTTTTGTTTAAGCCACAGAGATTTGGAGAGATAATGTTTTTCAATAGCAGTTACCTGGTTAATATATAGATCACAGTGATACAGCCTATTCTACCTTTTGGGAGGAAAGGGGTGTGCTTTAGAGATGCAATCTGCATGCATGAGATTTACAAAATATAGTATTCCCCCTTTATTTACAGAGGTCTATTTCAAGACCCCCAGTGGATGCCCGGAACCACATATAGCAGTGGTCCCCAATCTTTTTTGGCACCAGGGATGTGCTCATATGAGAATCTAATGCTTGATCATCTGAGGTGGAGCTGAGGAGGTGATATTAGCGCTGGGGAGCAGCTGCAAATACAGATGAAGCTTCCTTCGCTCACCAGCCACTCACCTCCTGCTGTGTGGCCTGGTTCCTAACAAACCCTGTATGGATAATGGTCCACAGCACGGGAGCTAGGGACCCCTGGCATATAGGACCAAATCCTATGTTTTTTCACATACATACACACCTATGACAAAGTTTAATTGATGAGGAGGCACAGTAAGAGATTAACAATAATAAATGATAAATAATAATAAATAATTATAACAATTATAATAATGTACTATAATAAAAGTTATATAAATGTGGTCTATCTTTCTCAAAATATCTTTTTGTACTATACTCACCCTTCTTGTGATGTTATGAGATGATGCTGAAGTGAAGAGATGAAGTTAGGTGAATGACACAGGCACTGTTGACGTAGCTTAGGCTGCTATAAGGGTTACTTAAACACAAGTACTGCGATATGACGACAGTTGATCTAGTAACCAAGATGGCTACTACATGAGTGAAGATGGGCAGAGAATGTGTGCAGCGTGGATACTCTGGATGATTGATGCCCTGGGCGGGGTGGAGCTGGCCACGCAAAATTTCCTCATGCTACTCAGAACAGCGTGCTATTTAAAAAAGGTAAGTTGTTTGTTTCTGGAATTTTCCATTTACTATTTTCAGACTATGGTTGACATCAGGTAACTGAAACCCTGGAAAGTGAAACCACAGAAAACAAGGAACTACTAAATGCATTTTTCTTTGAGGCAAGTATGAACTCTCAACATTTGACTTTAAGTAAGTTTTAACCGTAACTGTTAAATATGAAGTTTTCTTAAGAATGTGTTTTATGCACTAAAAAAAACTTTTGTGAGGCTTTCTTTAGCTTTAAAATTGTTATCTGAGTTATTGAAGTTACAAATCCAAAACCTAGTTTTTCCTTAAGTTTTTAAGTTTAGCTTGCAATCTTATTATTTTATTTATAAGTCCAGTAAATGTTCAGCAGTCACTTTTAAGAGACTTTGAATAATTTACAAACTTGTTTTAAAAATTCCTTTAAATATATTAAATAGCATATGTACATTTAATATATTTGATTTCTTTTTTTTTTTGTGGGGTAGCTCAATTATCTGACTTAAGAAACAAAACTTTTCCAAGTACTGACATAATTCATATATCTAATGATTTAAACTTATAAATATGATGAGAATTTCTCTTAAACCTTATAACACTATATATAAACTTAGTAAGATTTCAACTTAAAATCACAGGTCTAAAGCAGTTGCTCAATTATTCATTCTAAATTGAAAAATTTTTAAGCTGACTTGTTTACTCTAATAGATAAAATTCTCTTACATATTGCATGTATATAAATTATTAAACATGCACATATTCTTAAGTAGAGAAAATGTTAATACTGTATGCCTGTTTATACTGGATTACAAACCATCCTGAATTTAAAAGATTCTAACCAATTAAGAAAACCATTCTAACAAGCAAATTTTGAGGGATCCCTCCTTATCAAATTGGGGTTGTATGATGACCAGAAATGCTACTTGATGATGACACTGATGGATTAATAGCAGGAATTGCTTCATAAATTGACTCCTGAAATTGGCCTTATAGCCTTCGTTGTAGTCTTCATCCCCAGTGATCTGAGAGAAGGCTGTTTATTTGATTCTTAAATTTAAACAGACTTTTAAGCTCTTATTGTTTCATTTTCTCCCTGTCTACAGAACTACACATGTGAGATCCAATTGAATTATGGAAATTTCTCATGGCTTAGACGACTCACAACTGCCAAGGCTCTTCTATGACAGTAGCATAAGCCAGTGTTGCCCCATGTGCAGGCCCTCTCTGATGGAATAGTTAAATGTTGATTAAGAGTATTCACTGCATTCTCCGACTGAGAACTCTGCCTCACTAAGATACATACAATTAGAATCACACAAAGCATTGCATCTCCAGCTTGTTGACAGATTCCACCCCACTGCCCACCCTCCCCCACACACACATGGAACCTGAAGATTTGTTCAAAGCTGCTTTGTAATCATGTAGTCTAATTCAGTTGTTTTACAGAAGAAAAAAATGAAGTTAACAGGAGAAAGTATTCGGTAGACATCACTAATTACAGGCAAAACCAATAATTTCTCCATAAACTCCTGAGTTTAGGTCATTGTTTTTACCCAGCAAAGCTTTGGACAAACTAAGATGTGCAGAGAGCCAAGAATCACAGGACAGAGAGAGACAGGCACATAATCTCTCTGCCTTAGAAAGAGGATCCTATCCTTCCACTGCCAGATCAGGCAGCAACTAAGCTTAAAGGCTGGAGGAGTATCCTTCTCCCATCCGCAACATCTCAGCTAAACTCTACTGCTGGTGAAATATTCTCTGAAATGAGACCCTCAGAGCTGTTCAATAACATTAGTAACTTCAACTACAAAAATTTCTGATGTTTAAGTTTATTACTGCTGAATGGATACTGTTGCACTGAATGCACAAAGTTCAATTCCAAAGCAGATATTTCTAGGATGTTAGTTAAGGGTTAAAAGAAAGAAAGAAAAAGAAACAAAGCTGTTTCACTTTCCCAGATGACTGACACCACCAGAGATTACTTCGGAGAAAAAAATGTTCTTAAACTGTAATGACTTCAGTTCTCAAACCCAAAGTTGAGAGAGATCCCACAGTTATTAAAGTTAATAAATCAGAGAGAAGGAGAGAGAGATCCTACATGCAAATCTGGGCAGCTTTTGCATTTTTCTGCACACAGAAGAAAGGGTTTCTCTCCCCATTCCCTCCCCCTTCCTTTACCTCATTCACCATGGGTATCTTAAAAACAGCAAAGAGACTCGTGGGACACACAGTTCTATAAGATGTAATTATGGTACCTTATTTTTAAGAGTTTAAAAGTGCATCTTTATGGCCTTATGCAGCCACAGTAACTTTTATATGTTTGATTGACATAAAACATGCATTGGCATAAAACATTTCCTCGAACTGTAGAAATGTGGAGATTTTAGTCTCTCTGCTCTCCTCTGCTCAATGCCCCCACCATTCTTCCTGTCCCTCCTCATTTGTTTAGTAATATTGATCAGCTGTAGTTAGCAGAATGCAGTTGGTGACCCCCGAACAGCTCTTCTGGTTGTTGTAAAAGCTAAAATGAACTGAAATAAAGTGCATGTGATTCATGAGCTACGCATGCATGTGGGAATCAGAAGGCCCAGCATTTACAGATCATTTTAAAGGTGATCTTTCATACATGGAAGTTTACATCGTCCCAGTTTGACTTTTGATTATTTTTTCAAGTTAAGTGAAAAAGTTGCCTTGCCCTCTCAGATAGAAGAGGTGTTTTTGTATAGCCGATATAAATACTTCTGAAGTTTTATAAGGTGACTAATGCCCTACAGGGATAAACCAGGCTGTCAACTTTCCTGAGACTTTTGGCTAGAACCCCAAATGTTGGCTAAAGGCATCAGGGCAAGATCCTCATCTTAGAAAAAGGCTTTCTATCCAGAGACCATAAATACGTGTGTTTGTAATAGAACAGATGTTCACCTATTCCATAATAATGGAAAGTCTAGACCCTAAGAGAAATTAAAAATAAGCTTATATTAGCTATATTTTAATATTTACTAGAGTATAACTTCATTAATGTTGTCAAACAAATAAATATACACTGACTATTGTCTCTTGAATATTGCCTCAGATTTCCTAAAACAAGTTTGGCTACTTTATAGAGCAGCCTCCCATTCCTTAGAGCAAAAAGAGTTCTGAGTTAGAAAAGAGGAAGTTCTCTGACATATTTTAAACTAGTAATTCAAATTTCAATGACTTCCCTGTTGGTAATAGGGCTTTTTTCCGATGATTTCCAAAAAAAAAAAAAAAAACTTACCTCAAACACTCCCTTCACATATTACTGAAATATCTTGTGTAAGTGTTTACTGAAAGTGGCCTTAGTAGTCCCCTCTTTGCTCAGGTTTTCCTGACCAGATGTCTATTTTCAGTCACTGTGTGTAGCCACTAATAACCCTTCCCTTGGGTGACTGAGGAAGCACAGTGGCCTGGCGAATTTATTTTACCTCCCCATTTTCCCACAAGTAGGCCAGGAATCGTTGCCAATTAGTCAACAAGGATTTGTTAAGTGCCCACAGAATAAAAGCGGTGTACTACATTGAACCTTTTGGTCAATTCATCCTGAGAAAACATGTAGAGGTTTAACACAGAAAACCCCAACTTCCCAGCCTCTAGATTCCCAGGACCTTCAGGCTTCTAGAACAATTCCAGGCCCAGAAATAGACTGAAAAATGAACAACTACCTCTTGCGAAGCAGTCCTAAATTTTCAGTAACTAAGGAGTGACAGCAGGGAGGAGTACAAATCCAGACAGACAGATTGATCAGTTAATTACTCATAAAAAAAAAAAAAAAGCATTATGATTGGCTTGCGAACATTATAAAAGACCATCCTGCACCTCCCACCACCAGCTTTTTGCTAGTAAACAGAGGAAGCAAAAGAATAGAAAATACAGAGCAGAGGAAGGAGAGGAGGAAGAATCTTATTAAATTCCCATTCGAATAATATTTTGAGATTATTAATAATTGATTTCTTTTATCCCTTTCACTCATTCATGAAGTTAGCAATCTCTGTGTGTCGTTTCTTTAGGGAAGAGAAGAAACAGAAGTAGCCAGCAGGACTCTAGATTTGTTTTTAAAAAACTAAACCCATTTTTCTTAATATACTTTCACCTATGGTTTCATAAAGATTTGGAAATGAAAATGTTGCCCCAGACAAAACAGCAATTAAACATTATACACACACACTCACATGCACACACCCCAGATTGGGCAGGAGGGTGAAGTCTGTGGTTCCCAAGCAAGAGGCACCAAGGGCAAAAATCCCATGAGGAGGAGCAATAGCTCTGGGTACATCTAAGATAACCACAAGAACTGGGTTCCTCAAAGATAACCACATCCTAAGCTTGCCACAAAAGTGAAGTGTTAGTGTTCTCCAGGTGCCACTGTTGACTTAGACATAGAGGATGTCAGTGATACTCATGAATCCCTGGAGACTCATGGTCCCTACCACTTTCCACATTTTCCAGGCAATATACAAGTTTTCCCAGTTCTGATGTGAGTGGGTCCACTGACAACTGGGTTGAATTTCATTACAAGCCAGGAAATGAGGCTTGGAGTCAAAAATAAAGTTAGGTTTCTTGCACACCTGAGTTTAGAGAATGGCATTCATGCCTTCTGCATTCACAATATCCATATGTGATTAAGTAATATTATTTCCATATTATAGCTTGGGAAACCAAAGTGAGAAATTAAGTAACTTGCAGAAGGTTATGCCATTAGTAAGTGATGGAACTGGTATTTGAAAACGTGGGAGAGGATGGCATAGACTAGCAGACTTCTGATTTAAAAAAAAAAAAAAAAAAAGTGGAACAAATATTTTTTAAGAAGACAGAAAGGAGAGATAAATCCAGTGCCTCGAACTCCGAAGATAGGAGGAAAAGTCCCATTTAGTGATAAGAAACCCCTATGAGCATGTGTTAGCCCTACTAAAAATAAGAAACATGTAGTGGTACTGTTATGACACAATGACAGCATCTGAGAAATAAAGTTAGAATCTGGCTCCTTCAGCAAACAAAGGTGAAAAATGCTGGGTGCAATCTGTTAGGGAGCTGCCTGCAGTCTAATAGGGTTGCTTAATAAAGAGATTATATTTTTAGTGGTGCTGAAGCTCAAAGCACATTGATAGCAACAATGAAGAAAATTAATTTTATTTTCTAGAGAGTGAAAAGTAAAACCTAAAAAGAAGTTGCTTCGGCTTTGATTTATTAATTTTGTAGCAAAACATTTCTTTACTACATTGACCAAAAGGTCATACAAATGCCAGACTTCATTCAATCTTAATAAGAAAATTGGGAAAGTACCACTCCTCCTCCTCATGAAAAGAAAATAAAGGAAAAGGAAAAAAAGGAGAAAAAAAAAAGAAATGGAGGAAGAGAGGAAGGGAGGGAAAGAAGGAAAGAAAGGAAAAAACACTTTTCATCATCATGTGCTTTATTAAGTTCCAGAATCTCTTCAGAGGTTCGTGACCTTTTAACTCTGTGTGCCGACATTCTATCACTGATAACCATAATAGTGATCAAAAAAATATTAAACTATATTTAGTGAACTCTGTTACAGTAGTGGTAATTCTCATGCATTACCACACATGTGTAAATTGGTTAAAATAAACTTCTGGAAAGCAGCCTGACAATATGTACCAAGAGTTTTTTTAAATGCTCTGACTCAGAATTTTATTTCTTGGAATCTATCTTAGATTTGTAAAAAGAGCTATGTTCATGAAGATATTAACCACAGCACCATTTATAAATCAAAAATTGGCGTTTAAATGCTGTATGTTCAGCCATAGGGGAATTAAGTAATTCATTGTAATAGTTTGTTAAGTAAAATTACAGATGCAAAGCCTGTATAAAACATGGAAAATTGTTCTTCTTATAAAGCTCAGTGAAAATCAGTATGAAATTTTTATTTATACTTTGATTATAACTATGTTAAAAATACATATGCATGTGAGAAAAGACTAGTACTGCAAAATGCTGTGACTGTTTTGAATGAGGATATTACGCATGATTGGGTTTTTTCCCTTTACTAATTTCTGTTATCAAAATTTAATTATAGGTTTTAAGGTATTCTATCTCCTAAAAATATTTCAATTTTGACAGAGAATAAAACTTAAGTCAAACTGGAATTTTAATAAAAACTAAATTTAATACTAAAATTAATTCAGATAAATGTTTATTGTATTTTACAATGATTTTTATTTTTAAATGTTACATTTTCATAATTTAAGGCATTAATCCTGAAATCTTGACTACTTTGGAAAATATCTAAAATGACTTAATGGTAAAACTCAAATTTTTACTGAAATGCAAAAAAATCACATGTCCTTACTAACTATAATTGCTATGAACTTTAATTACTATAAACACAGAAAAACATGTTGCATTTGTGTGCAAATCTGGGATAACCACATTGATATACACTATTATTTCTTTTTTAGTATTTCCAGTATTTGCCTCACAAAAAAATATCTAAAGGAATATAGATTCAAAGCCAAATTCAAACATATAAATATTATCTGAGATCTGGATAGACACATAAAATAAAAACCTAACAAGAATTCTCCAGCCAGATTGCTTTCGAATAATAAAATTATTAAATACATATGATACCTGAGTTTTAAAGGCCTTAAAATTGATCACTTGTAAAAGTAGATGTAGCGCTGGTCCTGCATTCTTGTTTCCATTAGGATTTAAATGACTGATGATGCTTAATGTATTCACTTCCTGGAAAATTTTTACATTTTGGAGTGAAGGAACTCTTACACCATAGAAATGAATTTTTAATAGCACTACTCAGCAATTCAACCAGTTCGGTGATGGGAGAATTTGGGCCTAAATGGAAGTTCTTTGGAGTGATAAAATTATGAGCTGAAAGTAACCATTGATTTAACCTCTGCATAAAGCTTTTGGCGGCTGTTTGGATGGACATACAGCTATAGTTCACAGATTC
>NW_006494614.1:12665633-12749631 GCF_000325575.1 Pteropus alecto | reverse complement strand
GAAATTTTTCCTATTCAATGTTACCAAGACTATAAACCCACCTACATAACATTTGGAAAGGATTATTTGTTTTGTAGATTAGTAACTAATAGACATGACCTCAAAATCATCCTTCTGCATGTCCACCTCAATTTGGTAATATTAAGAAAGAACCCAATTATTCACTTAAAAGATCTGCGAGAGAGAAGAACTTGATAGACACCATGAAGCAAATGAGAAAATTGGAATAGTTATATATTTATTTATTTTTTTACTAGAGAATTGGGAATCTCACCCTAGAGTGGCTAATTAGGCAAAGAAAACTGATAACCTTAAATTCGTCAGCTGTTTGTTGGTTTTGCAGTCTTACACCTCAGAGGGGCCAGGGTTATGTCTTCAATAGGGTTTCCACTAAATAAAAGTTAAAAAAAAAAAAGAAAAGAAAAAAACCAACACGCAAGAAGTTTGAAATTATTGACTAAAATAAGGTCTGGGTTTCATAATAATCGCCTTCTCCAGGATGGTATCAGGTCTGTATTCCATTACCATTGATAATTAGGCACTAACTACATAAACAGTTTATGAATTTGTCAAATGTTTTTATATAGGTTATGTGTGTTTGCATGCATGTGTATGCATTTGCACAGTTTCATGCTCTCCTAGATAAAGGTTGTGTTTGTCTCACTGTATTCAGTGCTATGGGAACTTCTGCAAATAAAGCCCAGATTTGGGATGGTGATCATGACAATGAAGATGGTAATCTTCTACGTTGGTATTCCTCAAGAGTCCAAAAGAACAGTCACAGTAGTGTAATACAGTTTAAATGGCTTGAATTTATTTCCATATGCAGGTAGGCAGTAGAATAGGATATATACCTGGCAGCAAAATGACTGGCTTGTAGGATGTGTTTATCTATTCTTTATTGACATCAACAAGTGATTTTTCATAGTTACTGTACCAATGTACACAATACCCAGAGAGTTCCTATTTCTTTATCTCCTTGTCATTTGTTCTCAGACTTAAATTTTTGCCAATCTGATAAGTATGGAATGTCTTATTTCATTTTGCATTTTCCTGATTACTTCTGAAATTGACCATCTATTCTTATATTACTGGCTTTTCGTATCTCTTCTTTTGTAAATTGTCCATAAATATATATTTGCTCATTTTCCATTGGGTTGTTTGAGTATTTTTTAAATATAGATTTTAGGAAAAATCTTCACACATTCTTGACATTAAGTTCTGCTTTTATGTTATTCAAATATATTTTCTCAATCTATTGCTTATCTTTTCATTTATTGTGTTTTCGTGATATGTAATTTTTATTTTAATATAGTCATTTTAATCAATCTATTCTTTTTTCATTTTTGTGTGTCATTTAAGTGATTTCTTCCTATTCAATTGTGATAAGATGTTCTTATTTTTTTTTCTAAAGGTGTTCAGATTTTACTTTTACATATAGGTTTTTTACCTATCTAAATTATTTTTTGTGTATACTGGAGAATGAAGATCTAATTTACATTTTCCTATGTCAGTGGCCATTTGTCCAGTACAATTTATCATACAGTCCTTCTTTTCCTTATTTTATAATGCCAGATTTGTCACAAATGAGTTTCCATAAATACCTGGGTCTATTTCTCAGTTCTCTCTCAATCCCTTTGGTCTTCCTGTGTACCAATACCACACTGTTTCGATTATTATCCTGTACTATAATTCTTGACTCCTTTACCTTTTTTTCCTAAATTTTTATTTGTGATTCTGTGCCTTTTATTCTTTCCTATAAATTTTAAAATAACTTTTCAAGTTCCACAAAAATCTCATGGAATTTTGATAGGAATTACATTAATTTATAGATAAATTGTAGAAAGGTTCATGTATTTGTAATATAGATTCTTCTTGGTATACTGCTCTGTTTATTTATGTCTTTTATGTCCCACAATAATGTTTTATTATTTTCTCAATAAAAGTCTTGCATTTTTTTTTTAGATATGTTATGAGATACTTTATAGTTTCTGTTGCTTAGACTATTCAATTACTCTGATGTAATCAATATTGGTGAGCAGTGCAAGCTTCTATGGAATGTCAAGATGATCAAGATCCCTGTGGATTATACTGTGATTTATAGCAATTAAAAAAAACTCTGAGGCAGGCCTGTGATAGTATACCACTCTCCATGTCTTTGCTACAGAGCCATCTGAGTGAGAGACTCCAATTGCCCTTCAGGCCTCAGTGTGTTACATCTTATCAAAGCTACTAGGTCATTTTTGGTAGGTTCCTACTCCTTTTCAAGGTTTGTAATTTTGTAATCTGTGGCTGAATATACCAATTTTTAAAGTCTTTGCAGCTCTGCTTCTACTGTCTATCTTTTCTGCTTGTTTGTGCCCATGATGCCTTGTCTAATTATCTGCTTAGTTATTTTTGATTGTGACGTACTTATTTTCTTTGGAGACTTATTTGTGGCAATCTTTGAAACCGAGAATAAAAGTTTAGTCTTCCAGGCAAGGTTTAGTTTTGCTTCTACATAGCTCTAACAGTTACTGTTATTTGAGAGTGTGGGACCACTTTAAATTTACAGCTGGATGTTTTTTGGATCACCAAAGTGATGCGAATATGGGCTAAAAATCCATGTGAGGAAAAATTATTAATACGACTTTTTAATGAATGTTATTTCCACAATTTGTTTTGTACATGAATAAAGCAATTTTCCTTGAGTGGCAAAGTGGAGAGCTTTATTTCTTTTTCACCATTTCATCATGAAGGTAGCCTTGTAAAGTCCAAGCTTTAAAAGCAAATTTCCTATTAGCCTTCCACCTTGAAAAGGCCTGGGCTATGTTTTCTGAACCCCATCCCAAGAATTAATGAAAATAAAATTGTGAGTCATCCACATTTGAGAGAGAGCCTCGAAATAAAATTGCTTCAATATTTCACTTATCTCTGGGATTAGATTCTGGGCTAATAAGTTTTTATTATATTTTCAGTTGTTTGATGCTTTTAAGAAAACAAAATTTAAGTACTAAATATAGTAAGTCTTTTACCTACCTAAATTATTGATTTCCCACCAATGGGAGGACATATCTAAGTATCTAATCGGGTATATTACAAGATACAAAAGTATATTCTTAAATTTTTAACTTGCCTACTTCACTCAAAATCTAACATTACACAATATCTTGAAACATTCACAAACATCCTAAGGGACTTAGGATGTTTCAATTCTTCTATTCCTTTTCTTATGTGTCTTGTTCTTGCCTTTAGTTCTACCTATTTACCCCTGTATTAATTTTCCATTGCTGCTGTAAAAAACTACCACAAACTTAGTGGCTTCAAACAATATAAATTTATTATTTATAGTTCTATAAATCTGATATTCCATACCAGTCTCACCAGACTAGAATAAAAGTGTTAGTAGGGCCTCATTTTATTTTGGAGGATTCTCTAGGAGAGAATCCATTTCCTTTTCCAGCTTCTAGAGGCCACCCTTATTCTTTGCCTCATTTCTCCCTTTCTATCTTCAAAACTAGCTATGGCAGGTCACATCCTTTTCACATTGCATCTCTCTCTGACTTTTCTATTATTGTTGCATATCTTTCTCTCAGAGCACCTAGGAAAGAATCTCAGCTTTTAATGACTCATATAATTAGATCAGGACCTTAACCTTAATCATATCTACAAAGTCCCTTTTGCCATGTAAGGTAACATATCAATGAGTTTCCAGGATTAGGACATTTTTGGGGGGTGGAAGAGAGTGATGCTACTCTGCTCACTTAGTCTCTAATCAATATTTCTTCTTCTTCTTCTTCTTCTTCTTCTTCTTCTTCCTATTATTATTATTATTATTGTTATTATTATTATTCTCAATGCTTGTTTTGATTTAACAATATACTTTCCAGATTCTTTGCTCATTGTTGCTTCTCCCTTTCTACATTTCTTGGAGAGAGGGCTTAACAATTATCTTCTTAAAAAAGTATATCTTTTGTTGATTCTATTAGCAAAGATCTGTACATATCTTTTTAATCGATCTAAAGCAATTTTTGTCATATAAATGATGGTTTGTCAGGGTATAGAATTCTAGGCTTACTCTTATTTTTCCTTCATATTAAAGATATTACTCAATTGGGTTCTAGAATTTATTATTGCTCATGAAGTTATCTGTCAGTCCACTTGTATTCTCTTGAATGTAATTTTTACTTCTGTCAGCTTTCAAGATTTTTCTCTTTGTGTTTGATATTCTACAAATTTATTCTCATAATTTTAGGTGTGAATTAATACCCTGACCAAGACTCAGTATATTCCATCAAGTTGAAAATTCACGTCTTTCCTCAGTTTTGCAAACTTCCATGCCTTTTTTACTTCAAATATTTCTCTCCCTATTTTCATACTTTTTATCTTTCATAAACTTTAATAGATGTATGTTGGACCTTCCCATTCTATCCTTGTCTTTTATCTTCTTTCATATTTTCCTTCGCTTTTATTGTCTGATTACATTCTGAGTAATTTTCTCTTATGTGTTTTTTAGTTTGTTAATTCTCTTTAGTTGTGTCTAATATGTAATACCCTAATTCCTAATGCCTATAATTTTAGTAAGTTTTTAATTTTAAATAATATGCTTATATTTTAGAAATATTTTTTTCATAGTATTTGTTTTTGCCTTATGGTTTCCGTGTCTCCTTTTACTTCTATATAGAAGCTTTATTTACCTCCTAAACTTCATTAATCCTCTCTGTTTAAAGGACTCACTGTTTAGCTGTCACTATTCTTTTTTCTTCAAACCATATTTACTCAAGCTGTGAAGTTCACTGAATATTTATGGCCAATGCTGCCTAATCACTAGTTTGTCAATGAATGTTTCCTCCCACCAGTTAAGTTGTGCACTTATTGAGAGTCCATTGTATTCATCCCTAAAACTGATTATGCCTGTAATATTTTATCATATATGTAAGTAAATATCAATAAATTAATGAAACATGGATGTCAGAAGAAAACTTTTAGTCTCTGAAAACTAAGTTTAAATCTGCAAAAGATTCGATAAAAGCAAGTAGCAGAAATAATCTTGTCGAATCAGATATGTGCAAACAGCAAAGGTGTGGAAATGTACAAAACTCTAGGATGCTCTATTCTCAAATATTTATAATTGTTTTTAAATTTCACTCAGCTCTAAATAAATAGAGACTGGGAGTCTAGATGAAGAATTATTGGCAAAGTATCCACAAAAAAGAAAAATGAAACCAAAGGAATGCCAATCAGCTCTACTCGCAATCCTCAACCCTTCATGAAAAGACTGGAAAGTAACTGTATATTTAAAGTTAAGTAAGTCTACAGCCATGCTACCCTGAACAAGCCAGATCCTGTCTGATTTCAGAAGCTAAGCAGGATCAGTTCTGGTTAGTACTTGGATGGGAGACCACTTAGGAAGATCAGGTGCTGTAGTCGTAAAAAATAAAAAAGTAAGGGATTGTAAACTGACAAGGTCCTTGCAATCTGTGAGGTCAACCAAGGGTTGCCTCACCTGAAAATAAATAAATAAATGAAATTTATAGACAATAATCAACAGATTAAAACAATATGTATATTAAAAAATATTAAAAGAGAGAGAGAGAGATTTTATTTAACTTTTAAAATTAACCAAATAACTTCTACTTGCAATTATGTCAAATAAGAATTATGCTTTACTTTTTAAAAAAATATTTTTTATATTACCTACCATTCTTGAGGATATTGCATACTGGACCTAAAGAATGCTTCCAGCAGTTTAGGTCCAATGAAAAAGGATTTTTAAGGATCTCAATAAACTACTTTCTCAACAAATAGAAAGATAATAAATAGATGGATGGATAGATAGATAGATGGATGATAATCTGTAAAGTGCAAAAGTGTTAGAATTTCCTGCATTTCAAAAACAATGGGTCATGCTCAACACAGTCATTTAATTTAAAAAATTATTACATTTATTTTTATTAAAATAGTCGAACTCTATAAATCAAAAGACGTTATAACATATGTATATTATTTTCCTAACTACTAGCATGACCTAACATTATTACAATATATAGACCTGCATCAAGCACCCAGCATTTGACATACCTCTTTCACAATATTTTCTTCAAGACAATGTAGTGTGCAAAATATTTCCCTGGTATTTCTAGAGAGATTTGTGTAGATATCTCCATATAATTTTTATGACAGGAAGTTAATAATTAGGCACTTTTATGTATTGATCAGAACACCATAGATTGTTTAGAATAAAAAATCTAGTGTCAGTCCTAGATCCGTATGCTATTGGGTTCATTGGCTATGCTTCTCTGCTTTGCTCTGTACTGTAGGATCAGGAGGTGACAGGAGATGGAGTAGGAGAGGTGGAGTGCTGGTTCTTGCAGGCCATGTTCCTAGTTTCCATGTAAGCTGGCTTCCAAAGGAGTTTGGCCCGTGGGAAACACAACCAGAGATTGGAGGGCATGAGAAAGGGAGAATTCGGAATATTTCTCCTCTTCTTCCTTGTCTCTGGTGGGGACTCTGCAGTGGCTGTAACTCCAGCTCCTGACCCTTGCCACAGGCAACAATAACACCCTTCCCTCCTTTATGTCTTCAGCCTATGAGTGGTAATGGCTTCTTGCTATTGCTAAAGTTTGATTACCTTGCAATCCCCTGTTTAAATTCTCAGATTCTCCCTCATCTGTGTAATCATCAATTCTTATATTAAATCCCCTCTGTTGTAAATACTCCAAATTCTTTGTTTTCCTAGTTAATCTGTGATTGATACAGGATTAAATTACAGAGTTAAAATTCTAAAATTTTTAAATATTTTGTGTTGAGACCTCTCTTGAATATTTATCTAAAATCATATTACATTTACAGGCTGGAAAATGATATTAAATGTAGCTCTTCATATTTTAAGACTTAAAATATGTTATTTGAGATTTAATTTTTAAATAAATTAATAAACTCAAACAAAACATCAGTTAGATATAATTGAAATTCAAAGACATTAATTAGGTTCCATTGCTATTCAGATAACTTTAAAATTTTTGAAGCAAAATGATATATGTTTACAAAGCTGACCATTAATTTGTGGTGTTATATATGTAGTAGATGTTAAATCTTATATCAATTGATATAAGACAATCTGAAAAATAAATTGCTATATGCATTTATACTCCTTCCTATATGCCATATGTCACTTTATAAATGACACCATTTCATAGAGCTAACTCTATGGGATGTATATGATAAAGGGGGTGAGAATGAATAACTGAGTTCTGCAATAATCCAACGTCATTTTTATTTTAAATTTTTTTTTTTTAAATTTTTCTTACCAGAGTTTCTAAGATGGTGAAATTAATATTTTTGAATTCTTTTTTCTTTCTTTTCACCTACAAAGTCTGTGATTGAGATACTAATGAAAATGTAAAATCCTGAAGTCCTATTTCCAGAAGAGTGACAAAAATAAAAAAACAAAAGGGAATAACCCCTAGACTTTTGAATTATGAGGCGCTGACTGTAAATGTACACCCAGACCCACTAAGCCACACTAGGTTCTTCCCTTTACAGAAGCTTCACGACCAGTTGCTGAGTGTTGAAGAATTTAATTTCTATACTTAAGATTCAAATACTGTGTTTTCAAAAGTTCTGAGACAAAAATTTAAATATCCCCATATTCATATACCCAAGAGAAATAATACTGACAAATGAATATCCAATAATATCTTGGCCATTCAAAACTTTTTGTCCTTTAAAAATGGAAATAGTTGATAAAAGGAGCAACTATAGTGATGTGTGGGTCACAAGGAAAAGTCCAAGTTATTCTTGGACATCTCCCTAAATAATAGTATCGTGAAGACACCCGACCTTTGACTCACTGAAGCAGAGACTGTTCCCTAAGGGAAAGCACATTATAGAGCAATGAGATACCAAAATGGAGAAAACAATTAGCTCTTTATTCTTCTGCCATCCAGAAATAGCTGGTTGAGCAGCCACATGAATTAGAATCTTGGGCAGATAAAGAGAGTAATGTTATTTTGCAGCGTGGTCTCTAAACCACAAAGTGATGAAAATATTGGTCATGTAATCATATAATTATCCTAGTAGATGAGTGGTCTGAATTAATCAGAGCACAAGTAGAACATTTGCATATCTGTGGACCTGAATTCTCTGACCTTAGCCTATACCTGGAGAGTGGCCAGGTGTCCATTTCACTCTGAAGCATGTTGATATCGCCATGGATGATATCTTCATTCTCACAAGTGAGACTTAGCAATGCCAAGAGGAATGATGTCAACAGATCTTAAAATTCCTGTACCTAGCCATCAGCTAACTTAACTGAAAATCATTAAGATATTTTTTAAAATTATTTTATAATAAAGACATCATGGAGAAGAGATGTGATGTAAAGCCTATATTAAAGCCCAATATTATGTGCTGCCTTGACATCTGATGCAATCAGGAGGGCCTCCACTGGTCTAATTGCAAGTTCTCTCCTGCACTCTATTCCTGTGGTTGAGATCTCCTAGCCAAACAAACCTCTTCATCAAGGGGACCAGGCATAGTGCCTGCTTATTCCTGAGAAGTAGGCTTCAGTTCTCTGCCAGTCTGAGGAATTATTCAAACAAGACAATCACATCCTCCTGTGGAAACCAGAGGGCACCCCATGCTCTTAATGCTCCTATTGCCCTTAGTTTATCACTGTTCTCAAGTGCAACCCTCACATGGCCCTGTATGGTATGTGGTGTCCTTCACCTCTGGGCTGTGAGTATACATGACTAACAAACTGCTGTTGATCTCATCTGTCCACTGTTGGGTGTTGTGTGTTCTGTCATCCCCGTAACCCTAGGATGAGAACCTCTGTCATCAACAGAGTGAATAGAAGGTGATTAAACCAAGAGAATCAAAGTTAATAGTTCTTCCCAGCTGATGAAAACACTCTAGTGTTGAGATTATATTCTGGATATGAGATTGTTTTTATCTGATCTGATAAGAAACTTACTTGCATAATTCTGTGAAGATCTGTCTTCATCATTTATCATACTACTACTACTAATAATAACCATATTTATTTATAGGTCAGACACATGCATCATTCAAGTTAATCCTTACCACCATTTTACAGCTAAGGAAACTGAGACAGAGACAGGTTAAAGTAATTTGCATATGATCACAGTGTTAGTAAGTGGCTGAGTTAGGAGTGAATCTAACTAGTGTGTTGTTTGTTTGTTTGTTTACTTTCAGAGCCTCTGTCCTTAACCACAAAATTATACCATCATCATCATTTACTCTAAACATTAAACTTGTTAGTGAAGTTCCTTAGAGCCTCCAAATCATGGTTGGAACTCACGAAGGGTTGCATACAAACCAGTAGTGAATGGCAAACCGCTTTAATTCAATTGAATCAATATTTAGAATATGACAACATACTGGGCATAAAATGTGGTTGTTAAATTTAATTATTGATCTCTTATTAAATACACATATGTCTAGAGTTGGAAGAATATCTTACCAAATCAAATAAAACTCCCAAGCAAAATCAATAAATATATGTAGAATGAAAGAGCAAATGAAAAAGTGAAACAAATAGTATTATTTAATAATGTACAAACTATGTAAATGGCCAAAAGTGCTCTAAAATTTATATTGAAAGTATTGACAAATGAAAATATAAAAACACAAAAGTTGAAGAAAAAAGAAAAACAATTAGTGTTGTATTTAGTCTCTAACATATTTCTAAGATGATTCTAATTTTAAAATATTTTCTCTAGAGACTCTTTTGAATTTCCCATCCCAGGGCTTTATTTGGAATTTGAACTTTGTAACAAAGAGATTTTTTTCATAGAGTCAGCAATTTAGAAAACAAAGTAAATGTTATTGCTTAGATGGCCTGGCTTATTTCACATGGAAATGAAAACTTTTGTTTCTTCACTTTTATAGATGGAAGATGCACCATGTAAAAGTTTCTCACCTATATTTTGGTCCCACATACACTACATGGTCATGGTCACTTTATCAACAGTTTCTGAACTGGAACCTACCTACCTACCTCTCTTTATCTATTACCTTGGGAAGAAAATATCCTGACATTTTGTTGTACATTCACTAATAACTCAAATAATATGGGTATATGTTTGGCCACTTGCTGTATGTTGGCTGGTTTTGTAGCCTACTTGACTATGTGGCTTCCACATCACTAAGACTGTGTCTTTCTCTTCTCTTTGTGTGTGAACAGGTATTGTACATGAGGCAACGCTAGATGTACAGAAATGATTTTCAAGATATATAATGACCAGTACAACACAGACACTCACTGAAAGAAAAAAGACAATGGAGAAGAGGCCTGATACATTAACTCTTTATTTGCTGGATTACAGAAAGGTCAAACGAATCCCAAGTTAAAAAATAAAGTTACACATTGGAAGCTTGGTGCAGTGGGTATTTTCCATTAGGTTCAGAATTATTTCATCATTTTAACAAGAAATGTAGCTACACTTGTGTATTCTTCATGCATATCGTCATATTTAATATATATTAAATATATATATATTTTTCACAATAAAGTCAAAGTGGCTTTTTAATTATTCAGAATTATTTTTACATTTATAAAGGAAATGTTTCCTATGACTGCAGGATCTTATCTTAATTAGTTGTACATCAGTACTCTTTAGTGAACCGCACAGACGAATGAGTAGTGATGAGGGAGTTTATTCAAGATGGTTTTGAAAGTTAATAGAAAGAAATTTTAAAATGTTTTGATGTGGCTCCTTTTGGAAAAGAACTTTTTGGGGTATGAAAAGTGAATTAGAAAAAAATTATCGATGTCCTTTTCATCTTCATCATAATTGATTCTACCTGTGCATCATTTTGGGTCCAGTTTCCTGTACATATTTGTAATGTGGGTTTCATTTCCATAAAATGAGAACGTAATAAATATAGGGTTTACTAACGATTGTTTTATGTGGCTGCCAATCTGCCAAGTAGCATTCTTAATTATTGCCAGGAAACTAGGCAGTTTCCAAACATATGTTTTAGATTTAAGACTAATATGTCATGTCAGCCCTCTCTACTGGACTGATGGGAGCCCAGTGGGGCTTCAGAGTGTCTGCTTTGGTGGGTGACTTTTTGGGGTTAGATAAAAGCATTAATAGAAGGAGATAGAGCAAAGCATCAAAAGTTTCTGAAAGCAAATCCTACAAAGAAATACATCAAAGAATTATGTTTTCATTATAAACTGATATTTTTACTAGACGAGGATAGAGATCGATCTTCCTCTAGAAGCCATGGAATAAAGGAAACCAGACCCTGACCTACACTAATGAACCTAATTGCAAGGCTCTTGTCTTCTTTGAACAACATAAGCAGGAGTTTTGCCTCAAAATTGAAAAAAAAAAAAAAAGTATATGTGGCTTTTTCATTAGCTTGTGCAAACCTGGTATGTTCCATCAAAGAATTTATTCCATGACTTGGGAAAAAAAAGGAAACTTAAAATCAAAAAGATCTGGTCCAAATGAGCTATATTTCTGAATGTTCCCCTCAAAAATGTTTTGCAAGTCCATGGAAATACCTTTTGGTGGTTTTAGTTTGCTCATCCAGTACATACTTTGCTTATGACCCACAGTTCCCTGATCTTGGCCAAAGAGCTAAGATACCTGTAAGCATGAGACAATTTATTATTGACATGCAAGTGTATCTTGTTGCTCTGAATTGGTTTTTTTTTTTAGAAAAATATATTTAATGTGGAATACCTCATTTTTGCCTCTAGACATTCAAGTGCTATTTCTACAAGGCTTAGAAGAGGTGGTACTTTTTCTCTAATTCTCACAGTGAGCTGGGCAAGTTTTCTATTAGATTTAGCAATGATTTACAATTCACCGGTCTTTTTTTTTTTTTAATCATGACTGTTATTAATTCAGATAACTCTGAATGCAGATGTGTTATTTGAATATTTTGTTTAAATAGGAATTACTTGAGCACTATCTTACTAATAATGTCTTCATATGGCTGAATAACTTCCGTAATAACAAGGTCAAATGCAAAATGAATGTAAGGGATTTGTTGGGCACCAGTTCCTGTTCAACACTTCATGCTGTCTTCTTGAGAAATGGAGAAGGATACGCATAGTGTTTACTTTTCCCCATAAATGCATCAAGTGCATTGTATCTGCAGCCAATGCTTTACAAATGGTGTGTGCACACATCAATGGCATAAAGATGACTTTAATATTTAAAGTAAAAGAAACACCAACAGCTATAGATGTCTATGCATATTCTGAAGGGAAGAGAAAAACTACTTAATTGTAGAACAGCTTTAAGGCTCAAAACCAAGTAAAAGCCTTGGAATTCAACCTTGTCTTTGTCTCCTGCACACTATTGTCAATGTATTGAGTTCAAAACTAAGATTCATCAGTCTGATGAATTACATTTATATCGGATGATTAAATGTAATAAATGACTCAAGATCATTTAATAAACAGTATGTGAGATGATTGATAATGATATAAGTAAAACATTGTGTTTCATTCCCCTGAAGACAAGAATTGAGTTGATAAATGTCAGGGGAAATTTTAGATTTTATTTGTAAACAATTGAGACATTATAAGAGGAAAAACAATTGCACAGAAAATATTTGTTGATGAAATCAAGGAATTTCAAAGAACCTCAGATAACACTAACCGATTTGATTTTGTTCTTTATTCGCTAGATTACAGAAAGGCCCTCTTCCTCTTCAACTTCTTCTCCCTCTTCCTTCTTCTCCCAAGAATTCTAGGACAGTTAATTGGGTTTAGAAAAACAAATCTTCTCAACTTAAAATATTTACAAATAACACCTAGCTTATCCGCCAACCTGCCTGAGAAATTTGGCAAAGCTCTGAGGGTAGGAATGAGTAATTTTCTCCTGTGTTCCTGCAAACACCAGCAGAGAAGGAAAATTAGCTCCTTCCCTAAGGTGTTGTTTCAGATCTTGCCTTCTGACAGCATTTCCTAAGTATGTTTTTGTTCATAGAGTCTTGATTTATTGGTGGATTTGTTTGTTGGCTTAACGATATAAGACTTTCCTTTAGAACGTGTTAATAACTCTCTCAAATAATGTACTATTTAGAATTGTTACAACTCCAAGTGAAAAGAACATAGGCTTGTGGGTTTGAATCAGAGTGTGAATCTGTTAAGACCTGGGCAGGTTTCCTAATCTTTTGTTCACATCCTTTGTTCTTTAATATGTAAGACAGGAATGGGCTTAGCACATTGCAGTGAGGATCCAAAGCGATAGTGCAGGCAAAGTGCTAGCACAGTGCCTGGCACTTGGGCAGCTTTCATGTAATGGCACTGCTCCATGGGATTGGTGCCTGGTGTCCTTGATATAAGAGTATTCTCCATTCTAATGAAAATTTTCAGGGAAGATACAGATTTTCTCAACCAGATATAGCTCCCTCAAGATTTGTGAACTCTTACCCAGTAAGGGCCACAGATATGAGCTAAATTATCTGTAATAAAATGTCCAGAATCAAAAATTCCTTCCACCCCGGAACAATCTAGTGATAGAAGCATTTTAAGAGGAATTTGGCTGAATTTCAGTTTTTTGTTTTTTTTTTTATGCATCAACTTTCAAACTTTTCTTCTTGTCCAGAGACCAGAAGTGGTTGAGGCCTAGATTGATCATCTGGATTGCATCAGCTGACATTTGTTTATATTTGTGCATTTTGGAGTATGCACATTTTTCATCATGGTTGGGTTTGAATTCTGTTGAAATTTTAAAATTTAAATGATAGTAGCAACACGAAATTCTTTCCTAGCATTTACATTAATTTTTATTTTTAGCTATTCGAAAGTTATTTATTTTGTTATTTATTCAGTCATAAATCTATTATTTTACCTGGGATATCTATTTATCTCAGCCCACCAAACTCTTGCCCAGCCTCAAGTCTCTTTCCTCCCAGAAGTCTATAAAAACCTCTCCTGCCAGGGGCAGTATATCACTCGGCCCCCGCCCCACCCACATCAACCTTCACAGAATTCAGATGTCATGCATTACCCACTGCCTTGGATGAGAGTTGATATACTGTGTTTTACAGCTTCTCAAGAAGATCATAAGTTGCTTGAATTCAGGGTCCCATTAACTGTGTATTCTCCATAGTATGATGCCTGTACACAACTGGTTCTCAGTAAATGTTCATGTGCTTCTGTGGTTAACAAAAGGTGAGATAGTTATTAGCAGCAAAGTGTTTTTTTTTTTTTTAACTGTATCATTTCTGCCATGTTCTTAAAGTAAAGATAATAAAGACAAAAAAAAAGAGACCTCTGACTAATGCAGAAATTATAGGCAGGTGCTTCTACAGAAGAGGGAGAGCAGAAATGAAAACATGTAGCAGGCTCTTCCTCCTCTTTTGCCATGAATGGTATTTAAACTCATCAGTGATATGTCCTTAACATGTCACCATATATCAGAGAATTCCTGGATGGAAATGTGCCATGAAATAAAGGCAGAGAGGGTATTTCTTTTTTTTTTTTTTCCTCTCTCTACTTTTGAAAAAACAATTCCTAACTTTTAAACTAGTCACTGTTTTATATTCATTTTCAGATCTTTTTGCATAGCCAAAAGGTTGTATAGAATTGGGATCCATGGGTAAATGACTCAAAAAATTGTTTAAGTTATGAAAACAAAAGTAGAAGATGCTTACTGAGAGGAGATTTTGAAGATAAAAAAACAAAAACAAAAAACCCCACAAGCAACTGTAAAGCTCACAGTTGTCATCCTGAAATCTGATTTCTGAGCTCAACACCAACAAAATGACTTTGAAGAATGATGACAAGAAGCAGTGAAGTGTACCCTGTACTGTCACCACTTGAGATGGGTAATAAAGAGCATCCTCTCCTATGTCTCCACTGTGGTGGAGGCATGGGAACAGAGAAGAAAACAGGGCCACTTTCAATCAGTTAGAGTATGAAACACGAAGTAGTAAATAAAAATCAGATTGAGATGGAAAATATCTGTAGAAAGATGAATCTGGGAATTCTATACATCTAAAATTCAACTAAATGTGATCAAAACAATTGACAGGAGTTAAATTGAACACTCAGCAATGATAGATTTAGGACAATCATCTAAGGTACAAAGGAAACAATTTGTGTCAATCAGAAAAATGAAACACTGGGATAAATTCTTGAAGAAGAATGTGGCACCAGAATCCTCAAAAATCTTTCAAAGAGGACACCCCAGCCTGTGTAAGTATGGTGTGAGCAGTTGCTTGCCTTCCAAGGTCCATGAATGAACTCATTCCCAAGGCAGACCTACTCAGAGGAGTGGAAAGACCCTCCAAAAGGTGTGCTGATGCAACAACTTCCTTGAAAATGAAAGTATATCCTGAAAGAGAACACATCTCCAGGGGACATTAAAACTAATTTGATATTTATCGGTAGTTTTAAAATTAAAATATTTAACTAAAAAACAGAGCAAATGGAAGGCAAGAGCATGGAACATCAGGAAAGGGAGGATAACACTTAAAGAAGAATCCTCCTTACAATACTGATAGAAATCTATTCGAATGAAAAGAAATTGAAGTATTGTAAATAATCATCTTTTTTCTTTTTATAACTTATTTATTAAGATCAAATAGTTGCTAGCTTATGTTGAAAAATATTGTTTGTTTAGCATATAAATAAAAGAATCAATGAATATGCAGTTATTGAACACCTGCTTTTTCCCCAAGCCCTGTACTGGGTACTTGCACAATTACTACCTCATTTAATTTGCACAATAATCCTGTCAGTTAGGAATTATTATGCCAATCATAGGAGTAGAAAAAAAATAGACTCATAAAAATTAGATAAGTAGCCCAAAGACACACAACTAATAAGGATCTCATTTCCAGATTTCCAACTCAGATCCTTTTGATTCCATGCTGAGTGTTCCATTCAGTAGGGAAATCATTGTTTCGCTTTTTAAAAATAAATCATTGTTTTTGGCAAAATTGTGCTTTGGGTGGACAGATGATTCAAAGACTTGTCCAGAGAAGTTCTGGATCCACCTTGAGAACTTTGGAATCAATCATCAGAATGGAAAGTTTGATGACCATCTAAGCAATTACCCCATTATGCCCAACAAACTGAGGAGAATGAGCCTTCAGCTTGACTCATGTATTTAACTGTTGTTTCAGGAGAGGCCTGAAAGGAAAAGAGGTTATGTCAATTGTATTTTAACAGAGTGACTAAGTTGTGAGCATTTCCAAAAAAAACATTTTTTCTTCAGAGTTTAGTTTTACTAGCTTTGGAGACAATGACTCAGGCATCTCTTTGTTGTTCTGCTCTCTAATTAGCAAGTTCTAAGGACATCACCTTCAAAAAGGGAGGAAAAATAGCCTTGATTTTGTTCAAAACCTCACTCACATGGTTTCCCTAAATGAACTTCTAGAAATGCTATCAAGCCATTAAAGTAAGTTGATGAAAGGAGAAAGTACATGGCCTGTTACAACAAGCTTCCCTAGAAGCCCAAGTCCAGCCCTCTGACACTATCTTTCAAAGGCTTCCAGTGTTTTCAGACACACATTTAATCAAACACCTATTTACTCCGTGACCCTCTGGAGGACCAGTCAAGTGCTGGTGGGTTGTAAGATACACAGTTTTATCACCACTCGCCTAATGTGAAGAGAACCATAACCAGAACACATGCAGGGGAGAGAAAGACAGAAGGGGAAAAGGTGAAAGCAATCTTTCCAAACTAGCCTAAGGCAAGACTTGGACTATGCAATTTCTTTCTTAGTCTGAAAACATCATGAAAAAAACCATCATGTTTTATGGGCTTTCTAAAGAAACTGCCTCAGCACCCTGGATCCCAGGAGAAGGAAAGTGTCCCCTGCTTCTGGTGACTCCCAGAAGGGCACTTCTGAGATGGCCGCTGAGTGCCATTGAGCTGGGGCAGTTGGGGGTACTCATTTTGATAGTCGGTCCCGAGAGAGATGAACTATAAGAGCATTTAGGTTTCATCATCACCAAGGCGTTTTCAACAGAGTAAAATTCCTGATTACGGAGGAATGTGACACGGTTCATTTTACACGGTTATCAAAAACTTCGAACATTTTAAGAGACTGAAGGCTGAATGTTACCCACCAGCAGAGTGTGGGGTGATTGCAATAATGAGTAAGCTCTCTTTAGAGCTGTAAATGAGATGCTGTATGGAAATACTAAATGAGGGTGAGCAATCTGACAGCCAATAAACCAACTCACTCTAGCAGACATGACTCTTTTTTTTCTTTTTAGCTGTGAGGATTTAAAAAATATATTTAATTGCAAATTATTTTTTGAATCGGGAGACTTCATGTAAAAGTACAGATAGCTGACTCTACTTAAAATTGAGAGATGTGGCAAAATGGGGGAGGCCCACATTTCAGCATGATGTCAGCAAACAGCTGACACTGAGAATCAGTTGGCGCTTTAGATGGGCATGCGAGTGCAAACTAGAATCACAGTTCCCACAACTTCCCTAAGGATGCTTAATTAAACCATTAAGGTACACACCAGGCCCTGTATTTGATTTTGAAACCCCAGTAAATAAATGGAAGCCAATAACCTTACCCTCAAATATGAAAGGTATAACTTCAAAATAAGAAACAGCAAAGCCCCAATTAAATAACAATGTAACAGGGAAGAGCACAGTTTAAATCATTCCAGGTGCACACCTTCAAAGTTTAGAATTACCTGCCAACTAAAGTGGTTGAAATGAAATGTGTTATACAAACAAACTCACAGACACAGACAACAGTATGATGGTTATCAGAGGGGAAGAGGTTTGGGAGGAGGATGAAGAGGGTAAAGGGGGTCAAACATATGGTGACAGAGGGAGACCAGTCTATGGGCAGTGGGCGCACAATGCAGTGATGTGTTATAGAATTGTATTCTTGAAACTTATATAATATTATTAACCAATGTCATCTCATTAGATTTAATTTTTAAAAGTATTATAAAAAGAGATAAGAAATATGAGTATTTGCCCAGACTTTGAAAATGGGCAACAAACTATAGAAAGGAAAATTTAGTTTTCCTTTCTTATTTTTTACAAATTATGTCTCATCCTGAATCTCTTCATGAATAATAAAGTCACAATTAATTTCAGTTCTCATATTTTGTCGTTTTTGCCAAAACCACCATTTCCAGTAAAACTTCTCTAGTTAGGGCCTTTGGTACTTTCTAAAGGGGACATGTCAGACCTTATCCTGTCTGGCCATTCAGCAACCTCTAGAGTGGACATCCAGACCCATATCCACTCTACAGCTCCACTTGGGCATCTCACCAGCATGTTTATATGAAACCCATGATCATCCCTCCAAACTTTCTGCATGAATATTCCCTGTCTCAGCAAATGGCAGCACCAACCCTCAGACTCCTAAGAAGAAAGCTGGGGCAACTCAATGTCTTTCTTTTTCTCGTTACATCTAGTCAATCCCCCAGGTCCTGTTTTTGGTCTGCAAAAATAACCTCTTCCCTTCTCTTCCTGTTTTATTTCTTGCCATGGCCTCTAAATTGTCTTTCCACAGACATGGTACCTTTATAAACCATTAGCCTAATAATAACCAGCTCCATTTACAGCTCATCATAACTTCCATTGCTTCTAGAACCATTTAAAATTCTTAACATGGTACTCAAGGCCTCTCCTTGAACCACTTTCCCACAACTCACTACATGCCAACCATAATTGTTTTGTGATTTCCTCTCACTCCAGCACCTTCATATGCGCTGTCCCCTTTCCTGAAATACATTTCTGTCCTTCTCCTTCTCCCTGCTTTGCACCATTCACCTCTCTAACTACTCATTCCTCTTTAGGGCTTAATGTAATGTCACATTAAGTGAAGCCTTTCCCAATCTCAATGAATATAAACTTGATAAAACCTAGACTTTTACATCACAGCACTTACCTGCATTATAATTATCTGAGTGCTTATAAAATTTCGATACGTCTGTCTTCCCCTTTAACTGTAAGACCCATAAGGATAGGGAATCTTTGTCCTATCCATAAACATATAACTATATTCCCATGTGCCTGGTTGCTGTTCATATGTTGAATGAATGAGTGGATAGATGAATGAATGAATAAGCATTACTAGTCTGTTGGATATAAACCTTAAGTGGGGTCACTATGATTTGAGGCATACTTTTTTTAGGTGTCCAAAACAGCAATAGAAACATGCAAGACAAATAGTAATTCCAGGCACTGAGCCATTATGATACATTTGCATGAATAACTAGTAAGATGATTATAATCACAGATAGTGTCCTAATTTAAAAAGACATTCACAACCTAGAAGATCATTGTAAGGGAATTATATCTGCACATGAAAACCTTGATATCTGTATATTTCTTTAGCCTGGTTTCTTTTGGCTCAGTAACATCAGGTTTTAGTTTTATTTTGGCTATTGGCATTTTATACATGTGCCATATGTTTGTATTTCCTATGTTGCTTATTGCAGGAAAAAGCTAAATGATTCCAAACAAATTCAGTCCAATATTAAAATCTCTCTATGTATTTAGTCAAATGTGTTGGTTAATATAACAAAATATTGGTTGTTCAACATTTTCAAATAATTTTAAAATATTATTGCTTGAGGGAGGCTGGTGTTGCCTACAGAAACAGGTCATTTTTCTTATATTATTCCTAAAAACTTTTTATTTCATCAGTGGGTCATCTGTAGCTTCTCTGATTGTTCAAAGATGTACATAGTCTTGGCAAAACTATATTTATAGAGTGTGTACTCTGTGCCAGGTGTGGGTCTAAGTGCTTTATATGTATTTATCATTTAATCTAATAAATCTATGAAGTAGACACTATTGCTAATATATTCCCCATTTTACCATATGAGGAAACAGAGACACAGCATGATAGGTAACTTGTCCAAAGTCACACAACTAGTAAGTTGTGAAGTTGGAATTTGTACTCAGGCACTCTCCTTATAGGGCCTTCCTTATTCTTAACCTCTGTGTTTTGGAAAAGGTATTTAAACGAATACCTTCCTTTTTACCTTTAACTTTTGCTGTTTTTTGTTGCTATTCACTATAATATTGCCATATACTTCCTTTAATTATCAGGAATAAGTTTGAAAATTATGTCTTAGAACAGTCTATCATTTTCACGTTAATGCAATGACTTTCTATATTATATAATTATCGTTTAGAATCTTGGCTTTATTTTGCAAATATGTATATGCTTTAAGTAGGTCACCAGTTATTATTATCTGATCATTTATTCCAGTTTCCTAACAATTAAGAAATGGAAAATACGATCGTCTTTTCTCTGCCTCCTTTTATTTTGACTCCAAGACGAGAAAATTCATACAGGCCACTAGAAAGACCTATGACACCTTGATCTCCAGATGAATCAAAGGTTTTTGCTCAACAATTTTGAGATTTTCTGAGAAACCACATGGCATTGAATTCCAGGCTATAACTCATGTCAGACTCTGTGGTTACCTTGTAACTTATCAAAGTCTTGTTACCCCAAACAACAGAACCTTTGGAGAAAAACTCTCTCCCTGGGTTGTTTCCCTGGTAGTTTGAAAACTGAAAGAAAAGGTCAAAATGTACTTGAAGCAACATTTGCTTCACATTTAACCCCAGAGTATTAAATAAATTCCCATGGATTGAAGTAGCTTGTGTGAGGTCAAGCCAGTTGTGAAAAGAAAGGATGACAATTAACTCTTTCTTAGAGCAGTACCTCCTGCCTTCCGTTTCACCACACAACTAAAGAGTCAAAATCCTGAGAGCCAACAGCCTCCTCCATAGATAAACTCCAGCTTGCCCCAAATAAGCCACGTATTCACAAAACCAAAGAACCAGCAGAGACCTCTGGGACCATCTAGCCCAACAGTTCCCAAATGCTCCTGCAGCCAAGATTCTATTTATTTCCTCCCCTTCATCTCAGTCATGGATCATGGGTTTGAAAAAAAATTTTCAACTCTACTGAAAATGTTAAATACAATTAACTATACTTGCCAATGTTGTTCATCTAAGATACATAGAAATATGCATAGTCTGAGCTTCTGATCCAAGGTCCGCACCCTACGACAACTTGAAATAATTTCTAACCCAGAGCAAGGAAACTTGAAATTATCTATGCAACTTTATAAATAAAATTTAGAATTGCTCTTAGAACCTGTCTATTGTCTTCAAGGATGTTTAGCTGCCTATATCTGGAAAATGATGATGTATTCAATCTTGTATTTTACTGAGGGTCAAAGAGACATGATGACCTTGCCCAACACCAGACTGCAAGGTAGACCACAAAGTAGACATACAGTGGATCCTGATTCTAGCCAGCTCAATAATGTACAGGGCCAAGTCACTGGAGAGAATATTTCCTCAAAGCTGGGATGAACTGCTTAGCTAAAACCTGATACCCGTACAAACTGCATATCAGAAAATGAGAAACAGCACCTAAAACAGATTTGCAGGAGTTAGGTTTGTCGAGTATAATGTGACACTCTGTAAAAAGAAATGAAATCCAGAACTATGAAGAAAGCCTGTTCTTGGCTATCAACGTTCATGAAAAGTGTGTTAGATTGGGATTCAGCTGACAAAGACTAATGCAAGAGGTGAGAAATATTAGAGTGAGTGTTCATGTCTTTACAGAAGAGGAGGAAACCCAAGGAAAACAAATTACATCAGTTAAGGCTAACAGGATAGAGATAAGAGAAGCAAAGGAGCCAGGGGAGATAAGGTAAGCCCAAAGGGTTAAAGAGTATTAGGAGGGCAAATCTATCAGGAGGGAACGGATGATGAGAAAGAAATCAGGGTTTTTAGTCAAGGAGCAAGGGCACAGAATCAATCACAACTTAGAAATTTGCTGAGATGTTGAATTCATTTTTTAAGTCAGCCCTCTTCATGGAGGAAAAAAAAATAAAAAGAAAGGCACATGATAAATTATAAAGAAATGAAGGTCTTAGAAAAATACCGCTGACAAAAAACAGAAGAGGGTTATCCATGTGTAAAAGCATGCATGAAATCAGCCCATCCAATTTCTCCATAATGATGGTGATAACTACAAGAGGATATAAACCAATTAAGGAACAAGTACTAGATTTATTCAAGCAAGTGGCTATTACTAGTTTCTAAATTAAATTATTTAATTGAATTAAGCCTTTAGGGTAAGGGGGTAATGGATGCCAGTTTTAGACTTAGAACAAACCTCTAAAGATATTTTAGTTTAGTCCTTTAAATTTTAGAGAAGTAAATTGTCATTCTCATTTTAGAGATGAAGTAACAGAGGTCACAGAGATAGTTAGCAGGAGCTGGAATTGAGACCAAAATTGAAGAGCTCTGTACTCTCAATCAGAGCTTTCTGGATTTTAAACTAATTGCTCTTAAGAACTATCACTTATCGGGCCCCCACCATAGGCCATTACTGACCACAGTGTAGTATATTGGATCCTCTCAGCAATCTTGTGACTTATGCAGCCTACTTCTTTACAGAGGAGGAAACTGAGAACTAAGAAGGATGAATAAATGTCCAACTTTCCAGTTGGTTTATGAATACGTGTTAGTCAATATGTTGTTTGGAAGTCTAACAGATACATTCTATTTTAAGAAACCTTGCTTAGGGAAAAATGAACTTTAAAAAAATTAGAGATTATTCACCTTACAAAAGGTTCACATAAAAGCAATGACCATGGCATTCCTTGACTCTGTCTTGAATTAATTTAAATATCTTAATATCCAGAGATATTAAGTTTCTTATAATTTTATTATTTAAAACGCTAAGAGGACAAATGGAAACTGCATCACCACACTACATTTCAAATATGAATCAATAAGCCCAAATGTGGTTACAGTCAACTTTTCAGAAACATTATCTACTTCAGACAAAGTTAAGGCCCTCCTATGGAAACTAGAATCAAAGAGAATGTGACACTCTGGTTGTGTGCTCTCTGGAGAGAGTTTCACTTATTCTCCCAGGCAAGGTGGTGGACCCAGTTGGGGACAGACAGATCACCTCCACTGTGTATGGAGCAGGAAGTTAACTAGGGGATTCTCTGCTACTATCATGGCGATGCAGGAGTCACCTGAAGACTAGCAGCCTCTACATCTCACTGATTTTTCCACTAGTCACCTAGCTGTCAACGTACCAACCACCATTCCCCTCTCCAACTCAGTGAAACAAGAAATTGTACTTCTTGGAACTATAAGGAAAGAATCCAAGTCTGGGATGGAAAAAAATGTTTATTTCTCAAACACCTTCCCAGCTGCAAAGGAAAGAAATGGACTGACAATTTCTTTAAAAATAAGATACCTCATCCACTAGTAAGTTACTAAGCTCATTTTGGCTAAAAGGATTTAATTATTCACACGTATAGCTTTGTATCTGCTAAGTCCTTGGCTTCTAGAGCAGACAAACTAAGGTGTACGAGGATGGGTCTGGGTTTGGATGGGTCCTCCTTCAAAGGCCAGCTCTGCCTTTCACGCAGTCAGATCTTCTCTCAAACTCCAGTGTCCTCATATGTAGAATGAAAATAATGCTACCTCGTTCATGACCATTGTAAGAATTAAATGACATAAAATACATACAGTTCTTAGATAATGGGCACATAAAGTTCTTAAGCATGATACTAGGCAGAGGGTAAATGCATAATATATAATAGAAATTGTTATTATAGTTATTTTAGGATTAATGCAGCAGTTCACACCAATTCACTATCAAAACATGCTTTCTCCTCTTAAGAATGTCTGGCCTTGGGTTTCAGCTTCATAATAAACAAGAGAATGCTTATCAAGCCTCTGAGAAATGGGTTCGGACTGCAGGAAACGCAGCACAAACTGTAGACTGAAACATCATCAACATGAGAAAATTAATGAGTACAATAAAAATGTAATTGCTATGCTATAAATTAGGAATTTGATTCCACTTTTCCTTTTTTTGTCTTTAAAGTATAAATCTTTCAGGGAAACAACATTGCCTCTAAACTTGAGTGGCTGGCATATTAAAAGCAAATTCCTTCTGTTTCTATGAGAAATTTTGGAGAATGAAGCACCATGAACCCATCCAATGCTTATGTAATGCATGGGTGTTTGACGTGTGCCGAGCCCACTGCCAGTGAAATTCAGACACTTTCAGTCAAAAAGTTACCAGTAAAAGAAGGCGAGAAACTCTGGAAAATGATTAGGGAAATAAACTATGACTAAATACCCAAGCCAAGTCACTGGAACTAGCAGGCTCTGAGGGGCATCTGGAGGGAGTGGGGATGTGCAGCCCTGGGGGAATCCCACACCAGCTGTACATTTTGTAATTTTTAGTATCACTCAGAAAGATAATAAATGTGCAACCCTGGAGCGTGTAAAAGTGTGAATGATGATTTTTTAAATCATTAAGGCATTTATGACAACACAAGATTAAAATGTGTTCAGTCTCTGAGGCATTTCTGTCTTTACCGTGGTCCCACTGAGCCAGTTTGAACTCCTACAAGCCCCTGTGCCATGTCTTTCTCAACCACTGCTCTCTGCTTCTCCTTCTCGCCAATGCTTGTGTACACAGTGCTTTGTATCCCTCGCTACTAGTCTAACAGGTTTATACTCTCTCCTTTAAACTTCTCCTAAAGGTAGCACGTGAAGCTAAAATTTAGAAACACGTTCGCCAAATGTTGTACTTGCTGTTTTTTAAAGCACACCAACCTGCACTATCTTCTCTCTTGCTGTTACCTCCCATACAGATTTGAGTTCAACCTCACCAAAGGGGAAAATGTAAGCAGGCTTTTATTTTTTATTTTTTGGTCTAATGAAGGTTTGATCACTGTGGATTGTTCTATGGTTTTTAGTTACTAGGGACAGAAATACAATTGCATGAGAAAAGTCAACATAGCCCACAGAGTTCTGAGAAAGCTTCAGGTAATATATAATTTTTCCTTTTGGTGATCCTGTTGGGGTTATTGAATGTAGATCTCCTTTTCAAGTGGCGATAACAGTTGTCAGGTAGCATTTTTATAGCCCAGACTCTGCTCCGGCTGCCCGTCAGTGACACGAAAAATTCCTCAATAAAATCTAGTGTGATTCTAGGCCACAGACCAAACATATTTCCTTCTTCCCCTCACCATTCCTATTTAAAACATAAGTTTATGAGTGCTTGGTCTCCCTCCAGAAAAAAAGTGCCTGCTGTCCCCACTTGGTGCCTTGCCCTCCTGCCCACACAGAGGCAGCCAGAGCTAGGTCCTGCATCTCTGTCCTCATGCAGGCCCAGCTCTTGTCTCAGCCATTTGCTTTCCTGGAATGTCCTCCCTGACTCAGCCCCACCACCGAGATTGTTGTTATCAGTGCTCAAATACCAGTCACTCCCCTATGAAGTAAGAGGAGCTACCCCGGCAGTCCCGGCAAGGCAGGGAAACACTGGCATCTCATCAGTTTGGAGGGGTAGAGTTTCACTGTCAAGCTCACTATCTGCTGGGCCCTCCCAGATAAACAGTAGATGGGGGCTCACAGCACATTCCTTTCACGCTCACTAATTTCAAAAGAGCACTGTGCACGGGAACTCCAGTGAATCTCCTGATTTGCTTAGGTGGTGCCTCTGGCCTCCCGGAAGTAATTAGAATAATATTCTTTCTGTCCTCTCAGCTGTGATGCTGTGGGCAAATCTATAGCCTTGTTGGTTAATACTCAGCCTGGGTCTTCTATTCTTTTGAAAAACTTTGTGTATAATTCGAATCATTTAAAAAAAGAATATGCACCAGAGATTTACATATGGATGATTCCTACTGCTAATGTTTCTAATCTGAAACAAAAAATGTATCTCTCCTTTTTTAAAGCTTAAAATGACATTTGAAATGGCTGATAAAATCAAGGCATTAAAATCTCCGATCTCACCCAAACTGACTTTAAACATTTTTCCATAACGTTGTCAGTAATCCTTATGGGCTTTCTCTCATTTTGTTGATTTAGATTCTCATCTTAGAATGCTTTCTCAATAGCAACAACAAAAAATTATTCTTTAAATTGGTCTTATACCTTGACTCTTTCCTTCTCAAAGGGGAGTTATCAACATAGAATGGAGGTAGATATTAACCCACGACATCTGCTTTTCTCTTCAGTGCCTTCCCAACAACTTAGATGAGATTCTTTTCTGAAATTCGCCCATGCCATTGTGCCCACCATGAATCTCCTCCATCTTCTTTGATCATCAGTTTGTTCTCACCCCATAACTGTGGGTGTTCTTTACCCTGGCCCTTGTCTCATCTCTGCTGGTACTTTTCTCTGCATTGAACATCTCCACTTGAATTTTCTACCAGCTTCTTAAACTTAACAGGTCAAAACCAATCTCACCATCTTCACTCTCCACCCAACCTTCTTCTCCTCTTGACTTCCCTCTTTCTATTCATGGCTCCTCTATCTTCCTAGGATCTCCCCTTCAGACTGTAAACTTTACAGCAATCTTGGATTTAATATTCTCCTCACTCTGTTTCCACCTTTCATCACTACTATACATAAAATACATTCCTTTGTATTTTGTCCTCAGTATCCCTCTCATTTTCTCTTAAGTTCATACCATCTCCTCTCTAGTTAGAAAGGCATTCGTTATCTCACTCCTGCCCCATAATAAGCACTTTCTAGCAGGTATCACCACTTCCAAGATCTTATTCCTCTCTATTTTACTCCGTATGGTTACAATTAACTTCCTGATGCCAGCGTTGACCTTGTCCTTTCTGTGCTCAAATGCATTGGTGTCTCCCAGTTTTCTATGGGGAAAAAAGCCCAAGGTCTTTTTCCTGACAAATGTGACCCTCTCAGGTATGTTTCCCAATCTGTATAACACCTCTTTTTTTTTTTTTTTAATCCCAGGAACTCTTTCTACACACTTTTTTTCAGTCTGAAGGAATTCTCACTACTTAAAGAAATACAATAATCTTCCAGCTCTAAACTTTATTTGGCCAACCTTACTCCAACAAAATACATCTTTTCTTCTTTGCCCAAATGCCATAAATTAATCCCTGATTTCTCAAATGAAGAATAATCTCTTCATCCTGTATTCTCCACCATACTTTGCACTTTTATTAGGAAGAGCTTCTTTGTACTATAGTAATTTATTTGCTCAGTTAATCATATCTAGCAAATTGTCAACTTGAGAGTAATGGCTCTTTGTATATCTCCATAGGGGCCAGTACAAAGCCATAAGTTTAGCAGAAAATATTTGAGTTGAAAAAAGTATCACCTGAACATGCAAATCTTCTCACACACAAAGGACATTCTGCCTTGTCCATAAAACCTCATTTAAATAAGGTAGTATTTTTGCAATATGTGCTTCTTTTTTCTCTTTCATACATGATCTAGCATATGGATAGGGAAAGGAGATGAAGTTAAGGAACATGCCTTCAGCAATCTGAAGAAGTGTCTAACTCTTAATCGTCATTCCTCTCTGTACAAGGCAGAATAATTTCCTCCCCCCCAAATGCTTTCACTCTAATCCACAGAATCTATTAATATGTTAGATGATAGTCCAAAGATATTTAGCAGATGCAATTAAGTTTACTAATCAGATGACCTTAAAATAGGGAGATTATCCTGGATTATCTGGGTGGGCCTACTGTAATCATATGAACCCTAAAATGTGGAAAAATCAATCAGTCAGAGAGATGTGGTAGAAGAAGAGGTAGGAGAAATTCAAAGTGTGAGAAGAACTCAACCTGCCAATGCTGGCTTTGACAGAATGAAAGGGTCCACGAGCCAAGGAATGCATAGCCTCTAGAAGCTGGGAACAATCCTCAGCTGACAGCCAGGTTGTAAATCTTCAGTCCTACAATCACAAAATAAAATGAATTCTGCCAACAATTTGAATGAGTAAGAAAACATATTCTTCCCCGGAGCCTCCAGAAAGGAATGCAATCCTGGTAACACCTAGTTTTTAGCCCCATGAGTTCCATATCAGACTTCTGACCTAAAAATCTGTGAGGTAATACTACATGTTTGCTGTTTCAAGTCACCAAGTTTGTAGTGATTTGTTATAATAGCAATAGAAAACTAATATACTCTTCAAGTAGCTATTCAGGTACATTTGACCTGTGGTGGTTTGAATTGGCTAGAATTAAGAGAAGAGTGTGCGTACTTAATGAAGTAGATACTTAAAGGCATGCCTTGTTATTTTTGATATGGAATTGCTCCAAAGTGTTATGAGTAATGTGATCTATTCATTCATTTTTATTCAATCACTCTTTCTAAAGCATTTCCCAAATACCCATTGTCTATACTCACATCATAATTTTTCTTAGAGTTTGTAAATATTCTTGATTCTCTTTCATCACTGGCCATAACATATAACCAGAAACATGGCAGGCACTCAATAAATATTTAATGAATAAGTTTAAGCATGACTTTGTCATTTAAACTCTCTTTACCTAAAGTTCGTCATCTGTAAGATGTGGATGATAATTTTTCTAACTTACAGGGTGGTCTCAAAGACATATGCTTAAGAAAGTTTTAGAAAATAGGTCATTATTAATCCCAAAATATCATTTTTAAAGTCTACACCCTGATCCCTTTGTGCTTTCACTTACGTATCCATCTTCGCATTATCCTCTGGGTCTCTCATTTTACACAATAACTTTCTTAAAGGGCTATTGTTATCTGGTTACTTTCTTGTTCAAAATTCTCTGAATAGCTCTCCACTGCCTTTAAGCTCGAGTCCAAATCCTTCAGTTTGGCATGTAGTCTCACAACATGCCTATCCAAAGAATCTTCTCTCCCATTACTTCCTAGCCTAACCTGTACTACCACCCCCAAAGCATTCTCCATTCCACTAAACCTTCTCTCTGACCCTAAAAAGGCCACATTCAGCCTTGATAAAAAGCTTTTGATTCTGTGCTACCAGGTCTGCAGTGTCCTTGTCTTTTTCTTTTCAACCCAGCCTACTCCTCGGAAAAATTCTTATATCTTCCAGGTAAGAGGCCTCTCCTAAATATACCAACTCAGAGTAATTCTCCACGCCTAGGTGTTGCCCCTCCTCTTGTTATAATAATCACCTGGTTCGAGGTTTTGATTCTTATTCCACATTTGTTGCTATCCCTCTGAGCTAGATCACAGATAAAGTATTCACAATTTATTATTTTTAATATCTGCAGCCAACCCCACACCCCAGCAATAGTGCTGGGTAAAGAATAAGTAATAATAGTAATTACTAACATATATAGCGCTTACTATGTTGTAGATATTATTCTAACTGTTCTACAAATTTTAGCTCATTTAAAACTGAAAACAATCCTATAAGGTAGATACTATTTTTATCTCAGTTTTACAGGTGAGGGAACTGAAGAGCAGTTATTCAATATTTATTTGTTGTGGAAATTAAAAATACTATGGAAAAAGTCTATAAAGTGTAAAGCGATTGGAATCTCTAAAATGATTGATGATTAGAATATAATATAGCTTATTTTAAGAAAAAATTTATACTTGGGAGGTTTGAGTTTTATTTTTCACATTATGGAGGGTAACATATATCTAACGAATAATGGCACATCAGGAAGACTATGTAACATATATCTTTTAACAATAAAGTGAGGTTGAATGCATAATCAATGGCACAAATCCCAAATACTCAAGTGAATTTCAGATTAAATCTATTACAACAAGCTACCCTTCTAAGGCTAATAAAGAGACTGAATTTCAATTATGTTTGGCAGAAATGTAAAGTTGAAATCTCTCTCTATTTCACTGTAATCTACATTTTACCACAGTTTCTGAATCCTTTGCCATGTGGAGTTATGTAGAAGTTTTTGTTTTTGTTCGTTGGTGGTGGTGGTGGTATCAACTTCATTTTAAAAACCACTGCAAGGCTCTAAGCAAATGTCATGACATATGTGCATGATGTTCGTGACTAAAATTCAACCCCCTCCAAAGTCTCCATGCAAGGACTCAGAAGAGCTTCACATAAATTAGGTTAATAGTAGTGAGTCTTCCAAATGTGTATCTGAAACAACTAGAGCTCACAGCAGTTAAGGAACTAGCACAAAATATACAAACTCCAACTTCTGGCCTTTGAACAACGTTTACATTGTTGCCATCAACCAGGTGATAATTCTCAACTCAGAACTCTTCATCAGTTACCTTTCACTTTTTAATGATTTATTCACACTGTGATTAATTTATAAGCTTCTATTTCACCAAGCGATAACAAAAATAGTCTGTCTTAAAAGCAATTTAAGTAAAGGTCAAGAGAATTTTAGAAATTTAGCTTTACTGAATCAAAGCAGCTGTACAAGCTTTTCCAATCAAGATGACAAAAGTGTTATCTGCAGGCCTGCCCCTACCCACCCCCCACCCCCAGACACTTTTTATTCTTATCTCCCGTGCCATTCACCATTGGGAGAGGCACAAGACCTGATGTAAGTTCTGTGGTGGAACATTGTTTTCTGTTAAAGATAAACAAAAATCTATTCCTTCCAGCTGGAGATACTTTAATCTCCCTATTTTATTTTTTCATGTGAGAAATGAGGCAGAAATATCCTGTAGTTCTTCTGAATTGTCATGAGTGTTTTACGGGGACTGGCAGGAATCGTCTTTGAAACTCAGACTGCCAGGGCTGGTGGCAATTCACTGCCCTCCCTTTTTCTTGGCATCCCTTTAACTCACTGGCAGTCAGGCAAGGACATACTGATCTTTCTACAGCTTGCTGGGCCATAACTGCAGTGGTCTTACAAAGATAAAAAGGGATTATCAGCTTGCCAAAATAGAGTCTTCTACTATGCTTAGAAGAGTCTTGAAGAGGGGAAAGAAGGAATAAGAAATTGTGACCTTATGGAAACCGAATATAAAAACACAATGAACTCTCTTCTTTTGTGCAGATAGTTTTGCTTCGGGGACAGACTTAGTATTCTTTGGTCCATTAGAACTTGACAAATAGGATATTGTAGCTTCTTGGTCAGCGTACTGGTTGGAAAGTCCTTGAAGTAAAGTGTCACAAACTGGCTAGCCAGAATTCACCTATAATTTGGCTTTGGCCAGTTATTCAATAATTTTGCTGTTCTGGCTATTTCCTTTGTGATGGAGATCTTTAGTGAAAACAGACAAAATGCACTTTAGATCAAATGGGGTCTTCAGTCTTCACGTTAGCCATCCAGTCTACTTCCAGAAAAGATCCCAGAAATTGGAATGGCATCAGAATAATTCCTTCAGCTGCATGAAAAGGGTAGTTAAGAGGAGCAAACAATCGAAAGACCAGACTAGGTGATGGCATGCAACAAGAAAGAGGATGGAAAAGCCTAGAAGTTTGTGCTGTAAAAGCCCAGATTGTCAGCAGAACATATTGAGACATATTTTCTGCTTAAAACAATAACAATCATAAATGAACTATTGTTAACACAAAAATACCAAATACTGGTAAGAGCTGTCATTTTGGTTTTCTTTAGACATGATAAATTACATTTGCAAATTAGTGTCTGATCTGAGATGACATGGAACAAATGGTAATATTTACATTCTGCACATTATCCTTGTCAGATTAAGCTGCAGTTGGCCAGTGTGGATATAAAGAGGCCTCAGGAGGCATGCCTGCTAAACCAGCATGTAAATTGTCTCTAAACCATCCACACGCCTACATTTATTATCTCCCCAAACCAGTAATAGCCATCACATTTACATGTCAATTTTGTCAGGTTAAGGTAACTTTACCAGGAGAAAGAACTAGTGAAGAGAAATACCTCCAATAAAGTACTTTGAAGTAAGTTAAGAACCACAAAACACATTTTGTAAGTTGTCAGAAGCTTCCTATTTCTTTAGCAGTTTAAGAAAGAAGGGGAGGAAGAGGATAAAAGTAGCATTTAAGTGCCTACAATGCGGTATGTGTCAAGGTGGGTCATATGTTATCTCTTCTGAGACTCACGAATTAACCTCTAATATACCCATTTTATAGAAATGGACATTTAAATTCAAAGACATTGAATAATTTACCAGTACAGTCAGAGTTAGTGTTTGAATCAGAGATAACTGACTCCAAAATTTTAACTAGAAATGTCTGAATAGGATGGCAAGTTCTGTCTTTTTATTTTTTTTAATGTAGCTTAACAAAAATAACATCAGTTTTCTACTGTCATCACATTTTCCAGAAATATGGTTCAGGGGGAGAGGTATGTGGAATCTCTGCTAAGGTCTTTCACAGGATACTGAACCAACCACAAACTTCCCACCCAAAACTCTCCATTTTCATGATAAAAGCTGCAAATGAGGTTCTGGGCACACTGTAAAAGTGGTTCAATTTGACTTCATATCAATTGTGTCTTTAAAATTAAGTCCCACAGACAGGCTGTGCAAGATGGTACAATAAAAGGTGGCTGCCTTTCTTAATCCCAAGGTTTGTGGAGGAAAGAGAATAGGCAGTAGCAGAAAGAACTAATGGAGTACTCTGCTTACTATAGAAAAATCCTTATGATTGGATTGGCCACTGTCATAAAGCCAACTCTAAAATCACTCACTAAAATGAAGTCAGTAATATGTGGATCATATTATGATCTTGATTTACACTAACCAGTTGCAAAAAGAGATTTTGAGACATTTCGGGAATTGTAATTATGGACCAGGTACTAGCTAATATCAAAGAATTAGTTGTTGTGGGGAGCTACTGCTTCACAGTATGCCTTCCATTGGTCCAACTTCCAATCAAAGCCAGAACAGTAGCCTACTTTACTTAAAGTGAGGTTTTTTTACAAGCTTCAAAGGGAGGTCACAGAAAGTACTTGGGGAATAATGGATATAAGCTGAGAAATGGACTCTCTGGGACAAAGGTCACACTTGCTATTCTGCTGATAGCATCCGCATTACCCAAGGAGCAGCCCGCATCTGGGCTCCATGGAGCTGAGGGTCTGGAGCCTGCTCCTAAGGATAGAGCATGGTGGCAAAGGGCAGAGGGAGTGCTAGCAGCAACCTCAGTCACCGACACACCACGTCTTCAAGATGTTTGAATGTTTTTTGAAAGAAAACATCTTTTAAGAAGAAATTTATGAAATATCTATTCACTTCAGTGGTAGGAAAGATGTGTAAATATGATCATTGGGAAGATCTGAATGAAGTGGGCAAGCAGAGGAAACAGGGTCTTTTGACAACACAGGATGTTTTTCAAAGTGAAGTCAGAAGGCATCACCTTGATCAGAATCACTTGGGATGCTTCTTAAACTGCAGCTTCTCTGACATTGCCCCAAGCAATGTATCAGAAGATCTAGGCAGCTGTATTTTAAATGAGCTTCCCAGATTCTCCAGCATAGTAAAGCTTGAGAACCGCTGTTTATCTTCTTTGCCTTCACATGTTTCTTCAGTTTCAACATTCATCCATTGTTCTCTTTCTGGGCATTTCCCTTGAGGCTGGGTCCCTGAGCTTCACCTCGTAGCTTTGTAATACCAGCTCCTTGCATTTTCCCATAAATCGGACTCAGAAGGCTGCTACTTGATTGAATCTTTTATATCTGTGCTATGAATACCTAAGTCCTGCTGTTTCTCTGAGCTCCCATAGCACCTATTTTCCCCCAGCACAACTTATCATATTGTATTGTAATTGTCCATTTATTTCTTACTCACTGAGTCCCTCCCTGGAGAGACTGCTTGGTATAGTGTAGGCGTTCAATAATTGTCGAATTAGGAAATGAATGATTATTTTGGACTCATTATTTTCATAACTTAATACTAATTAAGTAAATTTACTAATTGTGAGAAATGAATGTTTTCTAGCTATTTCACCTACTTCTTTCCTCCCCTGTCATCTCTGTAACTTGGCTAATGATTGAACACCCATGGGAAGAAAAATCTGATTGTTCTGGCTTGGACCATGCGACTACATCTCGGTTAGAGGAAGACCTTGCTTTACTTCCCCACCAAGAAGACCCAAAATGAAAAAGAAGCAATTTCCTAAAATGAAATCATCATGCTATTGGAAGGGCAACAAATGTTAGGGGACAAAAATACCAATTAATATCCTTAAAGGGTCTACTGTGTTTTTAACCTGGATTCATCACTAAAGTCATTTGTAAATTTTTATAAATGTTTACATGGGCACAGATTTCTTCAGATTCTAAAGAAGGTCCAAGTCACAAAATGGGTGGAACCACTACAAAGCGTTGCATATGAGAACACTTTCCTCCAAAATCCAAGTGTCTTCTAAAGTAGTCTTAAAACTCAGTAGGAAATCTTTGCATTAAGTTGTCTATTTTCCTGGACATTTAATATTTGTTTATGAGTTATAAAGAAAAAAGATGCTTTATTTTGAAATTCAGTGTTTGTTGAGATGTTGATAATAAACTCTTCAGAGCTGGGCAGATAAGTTTGTCTGGGATATGGAATTGGGCACCCAACCATCCATCATCCCCTTGTAACTGCCTGCCAGAGCCCAACCCTCAGTGAGGGTTCTCTGGGCACCTGTGGGCAAACACAAAGTAGTTCATGGACAAGTTCATGACCACTGGCCCTCCTCAGCTATCCTCCCATCACTCACTCTCTGCTCAGCTCCTTCCCCCTTCTCCGTAATGACTCTTTCAAATCCTCTCCACTCTCTTCAAACTCTACTACTTCTTTTCTTCCTTTTCATTCTCAACCAACTGATAAAAATTCCTTCATATCCAATTTATTGTCATATACTTGAGCCTGCAAGCAGAATAGAGCCCTACTATCATCCCTGGACAGAATCAATAGGTCCATACACAACACAATTCTCTTCTGTGATTCCCACCTGAGGAGGCAGGTCAGTCATGAGAGGAGGAGGAATTCTGTTTATAAATGGCCCATCAAATCTTTTAGATTAAAAACAAATGCTTCTACAGTAAAGAAGTATAATTTATTAACCTTGTTACAAATATCTCTAAAAAATATCCAACTCCATTTACTCTCATTTAAAGGCCATTAAGAAATCTTTAAATTTAAGATTAGGTTTATGAATCAATTTTCTATGTCCTTGGGACATATCAGTTCCTTGGGGCCTGATCATTACTATAGAAATAACAAAACCAAGACCTTCAAATTGCAAAGTTGAGGACCAGATTCTTTATTTGAGATGGCCCCCAAATTATACAACACCCTGTGAAGCTTGGAAGAAAATCGTCAGCAGGTCTTACCTATTTTTATCCCATCCCCCAGTCTCATCTATTTTTATTACAACCGTTAGGCATTTTTTTCCTGATTATCACTTTTAAGAATAGTCTGACTAAGAACATCAAATGTTTCTCTCTAAAAGGTAAAAGAAGGGGTAACATCAATCCCCTTCTTTTGTGCTGATCAGTACCTGTAAGGAAAGCACACTATTTCTTTCATTGTCTTTGCTGTTTCCAGTGGAAGTGACAAATGTCTCCCCACTCTGAGTGTCTTTCTGAAGTCAGTAAAAGGAGGTTGAAATTAGTGGGAGTTTCAAGTTCACGCATGCATTACAGCCTCACTGACTTGCCTCTCAAAATAAAAAAAAAAAAAATTTATTTCTCTACTGATGCTTGATTTAAGTTTAGATTCATACCTCCAGAGCAGCTCTCCTTGACATTCCTAGATCATTTGGTGCTGCACTTCAGGTTGAGCACATCTCAAGCAGTATTGTAATGATTGGCTGACCTATCAGTGGGGAATGGGACTGTGTTTTGATTATCTTTGCAGCCTTAGAATATGGAACAATGGGAGATCAATACGAGTTTACTGAACGAATAAACAGAGTGTGATTTAGCTCAGTGTAAGTGACAAAGGAGCTGTCAATATAAATTTCTGAGGTCTCTTTAATATTTTGATTTTAAGATAGAATTGTGAGCCTAAAGGACATAAGCTCTGGCTCTATTTGGGAGATGAATGGAAAAGTACTTTTAAAATAACACATTACCATTAACACGTGTCTACTCAAATCAGTTTTTCTTTCAATGTGACTGACTCATTTAGTGAGAACAGCAAGTTTACATATTTATATGTATGCCACCTAGCTTTTACCTTTCTAGCAAAAAATATAAAGTTGGTCACTGTGTCTTCACCAGAATTTCCAAATCTGTGGTGGTGGGTTTGTACTAGGTCAACTTACCTCTAAGTTGGAATTATATTTCCCCAAATTTCTATCTTATATGGCTCATAATTAAGGAAGGGCCACAAGAAAATTTTTGCACAAGACTTAGAAGATGAAATTGAGGCAGGTGTTATACCTAGAGGTTGGTGCAGTGCCCCAGGTGCCGTTGCATCTTGTACTTGTCATGGATGTGCATCCTCATGGAGCAGCAGCCAGGCCCGCAGCTCCTCCTGCTGGATCTCCTCCAATTTCTTCAAGTCCTGGGCCCGCTGCATACGCAGCTTTATGATAAAGGCACTGGCTTCTTTTTCAAGTCTCCCAAGTATTGAGGTTGAAGGTAGTTAGTGAGAGACAGATGCAGGTTCCAATTTGTCTAGGCAAGTTCTAGTTTGTCCTCACAGATTCTGGTTTGTCCTTGCTCTCCTCCACTTCATGTCTGCTTTTTTTTGTTTTTTGTTTTTGTTTTTGTTTTTTAATTTCAACAGCTGGTCCTCCTGGCCTACAGTGACTTCAGATCCACACTAGATACAGAGGGAACCATCTTCCGTAAAATTCATCACCAACTCCCTTTATTGTATGAGATCTAATCTCTATAATAGATCCTTTATTCTATATCACTCAGAGTTCAATTTCCCTGATCAAATCTTAGCTGATAACACCTGCCCTGGTATAATACATATAGGTTAAAATGAAGGAGAATCAGGAGACAGACAGTTTGGGAAGACCACTCTATAATTTATCATAATTTGTTTGCTAATTAGAAGTCAATAGAGACATTTCAATTTTATGAATTGTTTATAGGGCTGCAGCATTGAACACCCACTGCGATGCCTATGGAGATGATCAATTTGTGGGCTGCTTAGCTGAAGATAGCAGCCCTGGCAGAGGGGAATATTGTAATAGTTTCTCTTTACATAAAATACCATTTTCAATTTGTAATGAATAACTGATCCATTCATATGAAACCATCCTTAACTCAGTCCGGATGAGACTTAGAGTAATCCAGTGTAGTGTAGTGTAGTGTAGTGTAGGATAGCATGTCACTGGAAATACAAATAGAAAACACAGTGCATCTGAAGAATTTTTAAGTCATTAAAGTCAGAAGAAACTAATTGCAGAAGCCAATAAACTTGAATATTCGAATAACAGATTTTTTGGAAATTAAGTCAAGTGATTTGAGCTTTGTTCTATTTTCCTATTCTAAAGCCACCGAAATGTGAATTGGCAAACCCAAAGTTACCCAGTAAATGGATCAACAGTCGCCCTCGCTGTCATCATAGTCTTCAGAGGAGATTTTTCTGAAAATTAAGGCAAGACTAAAACAAAGAGCCAAAACCGTAAGGCTTTTAGGGGTACCTTTGTAACTCATGCTCAAAGTGCCCTCTTTTTACTCGAGAGAAACATGTCCTTGCATACTAAGAGGTCACTAATTCTCCTGCCTTTTCCAATTCCATCTTCTCTTCAAACTTCCACTATTATTAGCCATCGCCCTCCAATCTCTTTTCTTGAGATCTGGGACTGGTTCTTGTAACTTTCTGTTAACAATATGCCTTGCACATGGTGGGTGCCTAAAAACTAATTTCTATGATGATGAGGTGCTTGTTTATAGTTCCAGGCCATAGTTCTACCCTCCACCCATGATGAAGGTAGTATGGATAGTAGACGAAGAGCACTGGAATGGAAGTTCCTTAGAAGTAATCCCTTCCATTTGCATGAACTTTCACTTTCTCAGGGCCTGTGCTTTTCCTTCCTTCTTGGATAATTCCTAATATTCTTACAGCTGACAGAACACAGTGCTCCCACAAAGAAGTCTACTACAGTAGACTTTATAGCACACAATGCAAAAGAGAGAGCTGACACTGAGTTTTGTTTTGCCTGAATGGATTAACACCTGCCAGGAATGATCAGCTGAGATCTTCAGAGCAGTGCGGCATCCCCATGGGGACATTTTCTGGACACCAAGCCAGTGGTCAGATGATCATCTGCTTCCTACCTTCTTTCTCAACAAATTAGCAGGTTTAATTCTGCCTTTGATTAGAGACACATAACCATAGTAATTGGCTTTTGAGAGCTATCTTGCTGGGGCTACCAGGCACCTGTTAGCACTGATTTACTCATCTCTCTAGTATGATTAGATTTGTAAAGTTTGTCATAAGACATCATACTATTGGGCCTAAATTCTTAGGAAGAGTTCTGATAGTTTCAGAGACAAGAAGCTTTGTAGATCATAACAATCAATGGATGAACCCCTCCTGGCCTGAGTTCTGAGCAATCTTAGCCTAAGTAGCTACTGAAGAAAAACTTTGAGAAAAAAAATCATTTCCAGGAAGAGAAGAAGAATATCTAGGGTGTTTTTTGGAATAGTCCTAGGTAATTTTACATTAATATTAAGCCTTGAAATATTACTGTTAATCAAGCAAGACCCTTTCAGTTTGGATTTGTTTATTTTCATACGCAGTGATAACTCAGGGCATATTGTAGCAATATGATATTTTGTATGTGTCTAACAACAGTCATCTCAGCTCTGAGGATGTAAGACAATTAGGCCTAATAGACTTGCTTGGTCACCTCATCTCGGGTGGTGAAAATCATTGGCGACTGTGTCCAAGAGTTTTGAATGCCAGAACTTTATTAAAGAGATTAGTTCATTAGTCCCCTGATAGTTTTTCCCCCCACATACAAAAAAATACCTTAGTACATAAGTTACAAGGACCTCTGGCTGATAAGTGATTTATACTAAAAACACTGAACATAGTCAGGAGAAAGCAATCCCTGCTATTTCCCCAGCTTGGAATTTGGATCCATTCCAGACATTTTTCTCTGAATCAGGAGCAAGGGTTTCCATCTGGGTACTAGCAAACTGATGAGATCTTCTGCCTCATAAAAATCCTATAACTTTACCAAAGCACAAGGAGAATGACCTTATCTTAAAGGTCTCTGAACAAGTTACTTATATTTTTTCCTAATTTAGTTGAAAATTTAAGGTTTCTTCTCCACTCCCATACATTTTGAAAGTGGTGGAGAATTTGTTTTCGTATAACCTCTAGCATTAAACTTCACACTCATCTACTTCTGCCAGAATTTATGACGTCTTACCGGACTTTCTGAAATAGGCTGGTGCCGCGTGATTAGATTCATGACTTGTTTGAACCAGGCTGGCTGATGTAATCAGCAATCTATCCAGTAATGCTTGTACAGACGCTGCCTGCCTTGTTAAATTCCTTGTAGAAACCTGTCTATGAGTGGGAATCTACTGCAGCCCCAGATGCTCACGCACTTCCTTGAATAATCAGGAATCACTATATTTAACGTGAAACAAATGGAGAAAATTTATTTGTGAAAGCTTACATTCTTGCTTTGTTTTCACAAAATTGCAAGGTTAGAAGTTTCAATAGGTCATTTCGTCCATCCCTCCTCTATCTCTAGAAGGCTCTTCATCTAACAGGACCAAGTGGGTGGTGGTCTAATCTACTTTTAAAAGGATGCAGAAAAAATTTTCACCCCTACCTTGGCAGTACTCTTGAACCTGCTGTTCATTCCCCAGCCAAATGTACTTTGCTATGATCCTCTTATTCCCCATTAAAGGCCATTTCTTCCTTTTCATTTTCATAGGAAGTGGATAACACTGTCAACCAGGAATATATTTTCTTTTCACTTTTTCTCTAGGGTGGGGTCTCATTCACTTCCATGAATAATTGCCAAACCAAAGAGGCACTCTTTTCTGGTGTCTACTCTGGTGAAATTAAATGATAAATGGTATTATCCATTTTGTATCTCATATTAGGTCTCCCCCGCCACACATACCCCAAGCTCAATAAATAATAAAGTAGTAAAGATAAAACTCAGAGGCATTAGTCATTTAAAATGTATATGTAATATTTTGGAACACAGGACACAACTTAATCTAAGTGAAAAAATAAAACATGTATGTAATATCTGTTTAGGGGAGGCAGGGAGTGATCCTGATTTTAAAATAATGTCTTCATTATTTTTTAAATGGAAAAATTTAAACAAAAACATGCAAAAAATAAAAATATCCATAATCCCACTACACAGACATAAACACTAACATCTTATGTATCTTTCCAAATTTTATATTTTTGATAATATTTTTCATTTCTGCAAACCTTGCTGCTAAATGAAAACACACTAAATTACAAAAAAAAATTCATTAATTTTAATGGGAAAAAACTGACATGTTCCATCTCAACTCAAGATACCAAAGGATTTTTTGCAGATAGCAAAATAGATCAAATCAATGATAAAATGTTTTTTTAAATAACAATAATTTAAAATTAAATAAATACAGTCTGAACATAAAATGTAATGTAATGAAGGTTTTGGACTTGCCAAAGATAAAAGAAGAAGTCTTGATAGTAGATGGGGAGGTCAAGGCTAAATTCAAAGGAGTCGTTTTCTGGAAGGTGGTGAGAGTCAGTGACCCATTTTCACATGAGGTAATATTTTTTGCATTCAATGTTATCTTGCTCATTTTGATGCAGTTAAAAACACTCCAAATTTTAATGGTTTAAAATGTCAAATATTTATTATTTCTCATGTTTCTATAAGTTAACTAGGCTGTTTTTTCAGTCCAGGCCAGCTTGGCTGATCCCTATTGTTGGCTAGTGGCTCACTTGGAACTGGTTGGTCTAAGAATGTGCTGGGTAAACTTTTTCTGTAAAGGACCACATAGTAAATATTTTTAGACTTTGTTGTCTGTTGCAACTATTCAATTGTGCTGTTGTAGTGTGAGAGCAGCCAGCACATGTAAACACATGGGTGTGATGGTGTTCCTTGTCTGCCCCTGTTCTGTGTAGGCCTGACTCCTGTGTTCAGCAATTGGCAGGATGGATGGTCTAGAGCGGTCTGGGACCCGCATTTGGGAATCATTGGTCAAGAGCATATAAGCCAGGATGGTTCATCTCTGCTTCATGTGTCTCTCATTCTCTAGGAGGCTAGCCTGGCCTTCTTCACATGGTAGTCTCAGGGTTCCAAAGAGCAGCAGAAAAGGGCAAGCCCCAGTGCTTTCCAAGCCTCTTGTTACTTCATATTTGCTACTATACCATTGGCCAAAGCAAGTCACAAAACTAGGCTGTCAGTGTGGAAGGAGACCCCCTACAGGGTGAGGCAAAGGAAATTTGAACAAGTCGGACACAATTACCACCACAAACTACCACACTGCACTAAAAGAGTTCTAGAACAGAAATATATCTTTAGAGCAAAATAAATGGAAGCACTAGAGGGCTTTGAAACACATGGAAATAGCTTACATGCACAATGGATGGGAAAATCATAGAAGATACTCCCTTTTGTCCCTTTCATTTGATCTATGTTTGCAAAGCAAAACATTTTGGGTTCATCAGCTCAGGGCACACAATTCAAATTTGTTCCATATGACATCTCTGATTAGAAACTGCTGTTGTCAAGTAAATTGGTGAACGGGTCTTTGCCTGAAATCATAATGTCATTACATGACTTCTTCCAGCATGCTTATTTAGTGGGCTTTGGGGTAAGAGTTGTTCTATTGAGAAAAAAAAATGACTGAAAACTAGACAAGTGGTATAACTTTCAAAAATTGTTTTAGCAAAAGGTTAACTGGCAATTATGTGATATGAGTCTGGGTATATTAAATATTTTCATGATTTCTAATAAAGAAAAAACGGAAGAAATAAGTTTTATTTTAGTTAAACTCACAAAATGTGTGTTCTAAAGATGACAAATGAAATTAATGGGTTCCATGTTGGCTCTGAGGGGCTTCTCTGGTGGGGCCTGGGGTAGGAACATGGACTGGAACCCTGAGGTACCCTCATTGTGTAATGAGAGTCAGCATATGGCTCGCCCCTGCCATTGACCTCTTCTTGGATTTCACAACAACTAGTTTTGTGACATCATGGCTTTGATTTTTAAAGGTGGACTGTCATGGTTCTATTTTCAGGAATCTGTCTCTAACTGAAACACTAACACTAAAATGAATGATGCCAAATCCAAATGGCTTACAATATGCCTAGTGTTATTTTTTATGAGACGCAGAAGTATTTACATATATCAGTGTAAGTTGAAGTACATTGAACTTTTTTCTACTTGAGTTTACTTTATTAGGGATTAGAAAAATTGGTTTTGTTTACATGACAGTGTGGCTCTGAAACTGATGACAGACCAAATGAGTCTATGAAGTGTATTCTCTACTAAACTAGGCAGAAAATTAAAATACAAGTTGGAGAATAAAATATGCTACCTATATGGAAATTCTGAGGGAGCTTCCAGATAAATTGAGAGTAAGCCACTATTTATGACTCTCAGCACTTGGTTAAATACAGAATAGAAAAGACATGAACCCTAACCTCAAAGGGCTCACATAACAGGTGAGGGACAGACAGACAAACATCCCATGAGCCAACAAACAAAATATTTATGAGACCAGAAAAGCAGCAGGTTGAAGACTGTGCTACAGGTTGGAAGGTGAAGAGGGTGAACAAAAAAAGTTCCACAGTTTTCCACAAGTACAGATAGAGAGATGATCCCATCAAATGTGTGCTGTTACCGTACTGGGTCTTATGAAAGCTATTATTTGGAGATGCTGGTCGGGCTAACAGAAAAGAAAGAAGCAATCTGAACTTGTCCATGGACCCTAAATCCTCTTCCTCTATCAATTCCACTTGCAAAAGAAACATAACCTCTAGATTCCTTGGAGGTTTCCAGAAAGATTGTCATAAGAGGAGTCTCAGCCAAGGTGCTTTGGATTCAGATTCTGAGTCAGTGGCCAGAGAACAGCATTGGTGTCCTCAATTTCCCTCCACCCACCAAGTGCTGTAAATGAACTGTTAAAAGATAAACTGAGGCACATTAAAATTTTGAAAAGTTTTTTTGATTAAACATAAATTCCAGTTGGGCAATGCCAAACCAAGAAATGGTTTTAAGTGCTCTACTGAAAGGAGCGTGGGGCAAAGTCCTTATAGAGAAGATGCTGAAGCAAAACAAAGCAATTACTTGATTGGCTATAGTTTAAGCAGTTGCATTATTTGGGAAAGCTTCTTTGGCTGTTTGTGATCGGTCATTCTTTAGCTTTATTTTTTGGGGTTTGATTGCAGTGACTCTGGCTTAGGTTTTGGTTTACTTATATAGGCTACCAAGGCATTAGAGTCACCCCAGTCTCATAGCCTCCTTGTTTAATGACTTCAACAAACCTCATCCCAGCATCACTACTGTCACCCTACATCTTCTCTGGGCTACTTTCTCTCACTGATACCTGAGGCCATCACACAGAATCATGGCTCATTGTGCTCTAGCTTTTCAACAAATCCTGTTTATGAACATGAACACTGACTTGTTGACACACTAAAATTCATGCTGGCAAGAAGGCTTTTACTTTATGAAACTTCTCAGATAAGACATGCTTTTTCTTAAAATGAATTGTGTTGTAAAATTTAAAACAAAATGGTATTCAATAATGGTCATAAGTAAAAAGTATTATGTTCCAATGCTTCAGTTTGATATGCCGTGACCTTTCAGTACTTAGCTTCTATGCTTTCTTCTTTCAAAGTATTCCTTAACAGAGGGGTATTCGGTGTAGCAGGATGAATTAGGAGATGGAACCCTGCAATGGAAATTCATGGAAGATCGGATCTTGCAGCTTGTTTTTTCAGTAAGTTCTAGAGACTTGTTAACTGCTTTGGGTGTCTCCAGGGTGTCATCAATTAATTGAACTCTGGCCTTGTAGAAGTTGATTGATATGCAGGTGATTGAAGCAGTGGCCATGTATCAATATTAATTACCCTTTCTGAAAACACCAACTTTTTCTCAGATCCTCCTCCAGAGAAATGTAGTGGTGAGAGAAATGGAAAGTCTGCTCTTTCATAGCTCATGTGTTACCTACTCATCACTTGGGAGGTAGTGCTTGTCAAGGACAAAATGGAAAAAGATGTAGGAAGAAAGAAATTTTAATGCTGTAGCACTAGTAGAAGGCTTGTCATTAACCCATCACCCCTAAGACATTGCTTTCTTTAGGAAAACAAGCCTCATGGGGTTTAGCTGGAGCCCGCATATGTGGAGGTGTTGAGATCTAAATGCAATTTGGCCCCTAACTTCCTTACTAATGGACAATCATTCATTAAGTATCTCTCTCATGTGGGGCACATACGTGTGTAGGCTTTCTATACATTTTTTTTTCTTAAATATATCTCACAACAGTCCCATTTAGCAGATAAGCAAACATATTTCCCATGGTCTCAGAGCTAGGAAAAGCAGAACTAAAATTCAAATGAATGTGTGCCTCACTTCAAAACCAATAGAAATTCTTGGTGGGTTATTGTATTGCTTTGCTTCTCTTCTTTACCTTAAAATATGTGTGAAAAGGGATAAGAGGAAGCAGTGGAAAATGAGACAGGGGGAACGGGGAATAATATGTAATTTTCTTGACATGATTTTCCTGAGCAAGAACTTTATAAAATATTGAGCAAGAAGCTCAGATGTGGGTCTGTGAGTGTGTGCATATAGTTTTCACACTTACAAATGCAAAAACCCCTCAGGCTAGGGGGAAAATGCATCTAAAGGAAATAGTCTCTTATAGTTTCCCACCTACTCCATGGTAGATACATAGCTATATTACGATCCAATCAAGGACAGAGGAAGGAGCTGCTATGAAGGAAGGAAAATATTGTATTTGCTTCTTTATTTATATGAGAAATTTTAAATCTAGGTTTCAAGATTGCTGAAATACTTTATGTACACACACACACACACACACACACACACACACATATAAAGATTTGCATCACAAAAGGTCTTACCACAGGTCTCTTCTCCATGCCATGTGGCTCTGCCCTTTGAAGGTGACACACATTTCTTTTGAGAGCTCTGGAGATTGCAAGCAAAAAGCAGCGTGCGCGCACACACACATCCCATCTTCACCCTCCATTAGCCACCTTCAGGAGGAGAGAGACTGGCTGTCCATGCAGAAATCATTCTTTGTCTTCCTTACCTGAGACATTAGGACCAACCCTAGAAGAGTGATTTTTGGAAATACCCACGTGTGGGGCAAATGATCCTACTGAAGCAGCCAAGGACAATAGTAGACCATTTCTTTTAAGGAAGTTGACTTTCTTTTAAGGAACATTAAGAAGGTGGTGTTATGTAGTGACTGAGAGTGGAGCCACCAGCATTCAATCAGGTGAGTTCGTATCCTATCTCCATCACTTGTTAACTATGCAAATCAAGATGACTTATTCAATCTCCCTATGCCTGGGTCTTCTTATTTATAAAAAAGAAATAATAATTAGGAAATTGTTGTGAAAATTAAATAAAATATTGCCTACAAAGCATTTAAGCCATTACCTGACCCTCAATAAATGTTACCTATCATTAATATTAATAAAGAATCCAAGGCATATCTATTTTTCCTTTCCATTATTTTCTTTTTTATTTCCCCAAAGTTGTTTTCTCTTTTTACTCTTTAATCATGAACCCTTAATTCTCTATCCACCTTCACATCATGGATGGATATATGTGACTGCCATATATTCTCTATTTAATCTTGGTCACAAATTAAGAACAAATAAATATTAATCCACACCAAAATGAATCATGTAGAGTATCACAATTTTTAAAATTTAAGTCAGAGCCAACATTTCTTTCTTTTCTTTTCAACAATACATCACATTCCTCCTCTAAAATTGGACGTTTTAAGAGTGTGATATAGTAAACTTAAATATAACAATATTTAAGGTGCATTATCAACTGGCACTTTTAGAAAACCTTTATCTGTCTTTTTCTCCCCCAGCTCCACACTATATTCTGGAGTCTGGCTGTACTCCAGAGATACTATGAAACACACTACCTGATGGATGGGTAGGTAGTGGGTAACCCACAGCAGTTTACTTTTCTAAATTTGAAATATTCAAAATAGACATATGTTAAGTCATCCACCAGAAATGTGGAATGCAATGACAGATATAACCAGGTGCCCTTTAACAAGATGCCACAGGGCAAACTTAGAAAGATGAAATGACTATACTTTTTGTTCCTTGTGCAATAAATATTACTTGTAACCTGAAGTTGTACTTGCATTTGTATACAATGTATTACTTTGCAAAAGACAAATCAAGAATCCTAGGAAAATATTCCATAACATTTGTAATGTGCACAAAAGACCTTAACACTATTCCAGTTTTTTTGTTTGTCTGGTTCTTGTTTTTAGGCATTTATAAAAGAAAGGAAAGGATTGTTTGATAAGTCCAAAAATTAATATTTGAAAGAAGAATCGTTCTTAGTTGCCATAGTAACAAACATTTTCTTGTGGTATTGCCTGGTGGATTTTGGTGACCGTTACTTTTTTAATGCATAACACACTTTATATTAACTCACCTTTGGGCAATGAGGAGAGTGACCAGAGGAACCCAGCATAGCGAAATCTTAACAAGCAAGGGAGAATATAAAATTGAACAATATCAAAATGAAAAAACTTTTCTTTTGAAACTGACAAACTTACTACAACTAAAACATACTTTTGAAACTTAATAGTGATTATTGCCATCATTAATATTTGTTGAATTAGATAATGCTTATAAAGTTCTCTGTAAAAGTGAGGTGATGGTGGTGGTCGGCAGTTAGTAGTAGAAGTTGTTTTACCTCCACCCACACAATACTCCAGTAAGGTCCTTTAAGAACTTATGAGGCCCTGAATTTTGGAATTAACTGTAGTCAAAAGAACAGCTAAAATTTCTGAATCCACAGGAGAATCTAACTGAGCCTTGGGGTAAGAGCAGTGGCTGAGGGCCCCCAGTGGTTGGGCTTGAGTAGGAATAAATCTTCTCTTCCTAATCTTTCCATTGTAAGCTCTCTGTGACTTGAAAGCCAGTCTTCTCACAGCCTAGTGTTCTTTTTTTTGACTGCCATGCCTCACACCTTGGCCTTGCCTTCCCTTTAGCTATTATTTGTTTACTTATTCACTCGTCAAACAGTTCTTGTCTTCCTATTTATCAGCACTTACTCCTGAAGGCAACATGGAATAGGGGTTCGAATTTCATTTTTGTCCTGACCTTGGGATAGTTAACGACTCTGCTGATAAAGCTTCTGTTTGTTCAAATATTAAAATGATATAGAAATAGTTACATAAAGGAAAATTATAAGAATTAAATAAATCAGGCATGTTCAGGGCTTGATACAGGGCTTGGCAAAAAGTATGTTTTCAATAAATGTTAGCTGCTAGTAATTTTACTATGTGCCACATTCTATCTTTCAAGGTCAAGTTCATGTCCCCATTCCTCCATGAATCTTTTCCCATTATGGCAGCCCTCACAGATCTCCTCCAAATCCTAAGCTCAGAAATTAGTACCCATTTTAATCACACACAACAGCAGTCATGACGATGAAACAAAAAAATATGATTTTATACTGCCCTGTGTTTTAGCATTTCTCCTTAACTAGAAAGCAAGGTTTTTGAGGTCAGACACCAGCTTTCACTATTTATTCATCTTCGATTTTAAAGCATGTTCTCTGTACATAAATATGTTCCCAAAACTATAGAGGGTGATCTAGGGGTGCACCTAGAGTGCACCACTGGGAGCATTGAGTCTAGTAAGAAATTTAAAACAAGTACATGAGGATCAATGGGGATAAGGCAATATAGAGAAACAGAAAGTGGCTTTGAGATCCAAAGAGAAAGAAGTCACTTCTGGGCTGATCAAAGAAAGCTTGAAAGAAAAGTCAGCTCTTCTCTTTCTATTTAAACTGAATATGGTAGGATGGGTAGGCAAAGGTTGGAAGAGTTGATGTACAGAAGTAAGTGGTAGGAAAAAATTTCAGCAGTGAAGGGAACAGTGCGGGCCTGGTAAAGAGGGAGCTGTCTAATTTGCCTGAAGTCAGCAACCTAGAAGGAAGCAGTAAGAGAGCTGAATGCAAAGAAAGACTAGGATTTGAGCCAGCTCAAAATAAAGCATAACTGGGACCTAAATTAAACCATGGTCCAAATGAGACCTTGGGAAAAAGATCGATAGAGGCCTTTCCATGTCTGACATTTTTATCCTAAGTAGTACAGCAAAACAGCAGTTGACAAAATCGCAAAATATTATATTTGTCCCAGCATTTCTTTATCTCCTCTTTGCATCTTTTACCAAGACTTTGTGATAGAGACCCACCCCTTCTCATTAATCCATTTCTCATTTGCCCCAAGAATACTTGCCTGCAGCTGCAGCATTTACCCCAAGATAACTCTCAGATTACAGTCCTAACCTTACCGCCAAAGTTTGCCATGAAATAGCTAGCTTTTATTATTATTTTCGCATCGCTCTAGTATATTGATAGCCTTTGGAAACAAATGACATCATTCTATTTATAGTATTCTGTTTTTAGTAGTGGTATTTCCATTTACAAAATATAGTAGTTCTCTCACTGAAAATATTAAATCCTAGAAAAGGTAGCATTCCTACAAGTGAAGTTAAATTAACACTGGCAGCAAGCTGCACATTTTTTTTTCTAAACAGGAAATGGGTTTAAAGTCACTCCCTCAAATGTGCCTTTCACGTTATGGTATAAATTAACTCCACAAAGTCTAAGACTTTTATGTCACCACGAAAGTATACTTGTTAAGGTAGGAGGATAAATATATTATGTGTTGATTTATTAACTTTATATTTTTTATATATTTAGATATACTGTATATGGACCTTCATTTGTAGTCTTGCTAGGGCCTCAGAAATGTCGGGGCAATCTTAGCATTGTGAACAGGTTTGCGAGTACTGATCCTGGGATAAAGGCTGCCTTCCCTCTACCTCAGTTTGCTGTTCCCTGCTTGCTTCCCATCAGACTGGCCACTGGGGTTCAGCCATCGAAGGAGAACACAGCTTCACAGTCATTTTGGATTGGAACAGAAATTATTGTTCATTCTTAGCTATATTAGCAGAATATACACTGGGACTTCAATAACCCAGAATTGAGTTGTAATTGTCACAATCTAGCTGTGGTCCCATTGAGCATCACAGCAAGAATGTTTTTCTAGCAAATGATGACTGTAATGAGGTGGAAAAAGAAGGAGAAGTTTCTGTGAGCCTTTTATCCACATATTTGCTGTTCCCAGTATGTCTTGCCTTACTACATACCTTTACTTTTATAGGAAAAGAATTATGTTGAAGCCATGAGTTTTATTATACCCAATAAATGAAGTTTCTGGGATATCTCTTAGACAGCTACAAGGTGAAGTATAAGAATGCTGGTTCTTGGAAAATACTCAAATGGATTTGGCAGCTTACTGTCTGAAAAATGGCCTCAAAATAAAGAAATCACTGACTCCTCCTCCTTACTACAAGACAGCCAGTTTCATGGGGGGAAATAAAAAGAAAGCACAGTTCTACTACAGGGCAGGAAATGAAGAATAGCTTTATAACAGAAATGATGTGGGAAATTCTTTATGTTGGCAACATGCAATTTCCTAAAATAGAAGCTGGCCAGAACCAGTTTAACTATTTGGGAATAAATACTATGGCATTTTTACTTACCCATGGTGGTCAGTGAAAACTCTTCAAGGCTGCAGAAAACAAATGTCAAAGAGCTTTTGTCCAAGCTGTGGAGTCTATTCCCATATGCCCAGGAGACAATGAAATTGACACCGGTTATTTAAAAAAATACTTTTTTCATATTATTGGAAAAATGAAATGTATGTCTTCACAGGTGTTAAGTATTGTACTTGAACAATTTGTTTACCTCGATTATGTTGAATTCTTTGGTTTAACATTCCAGACATCTGTAGGAACTTGATATATTTCATCTACTCCCTTTTCTTTATTTAAAATAATCCCTTTCTTAATGCCTATGGTATCAACATTAACCTAGATGCTGTATATGAAACAGAGAAACTGTGGTAATGATCAATCTCTTCCTTGACATTTTCAGTCTTTAAGTGAACTAACTCAAATTAAAAGTAATGTGCTGTCACTTTCTTACATATTGAGTACACAAAAAAAATTAATAATTTAACATAGTTTTTTATACACACACACACACACACACACACACACACATATGCATACACACAAACTCCTTTTTGGATTCTCTTGTGTCCATGAGAGTGAATTTGTGAGACACGAGATCCTGTCCCACTGTTAATGGACAAGCTAATTGTCGGAGGGGACATCTAATATGTGGTGTGGTTTCCCAGACACCTTGCTGAAAACATGGGCCTCACTTGCTATTTACTATTGAAATCAAGATGTTTATTCATTCATTGCAAAGTGAGTGCTGGCGAAAGTTAAGAACTTTACGCCCAATAGACACTGCTGATGTAATTATCAAGCTCCTTATCTTAGGAGAGAATGAGCTCCATGATTCGAGGGAAAGAAAATATTAAAAATTAGATATGAGATTATGTGTTGAGCTTTCTCTCTGAAGATAATTTTTAGATAACGACTTTAAAAAACAAAATAATATGTAAAAATATATAAAGCTAAAGTGGTAATGTAAGTTGCCCACTATTTTGGACTTTGCCAAAAAATACCATTCCCTTTATTTTTAAAAGAGGATTAAATTCAATCATTTTTCTGAATCACTAAATAATATTGTCAGCAAACAAAGACAATGTGAGGCCTGCATTTATGTCTTTTAATTATGAGAAACAAAAAGTATTAACCTTGAACTTGAGCTTTGAGGATAATCCCACTCCTGATATGCCAACATTTACCAGTTAATTTGGAAGCTTGGGAACAAATCACCATTTGATTTTTGGTGAAATGTTCACTCCCCAGCCTGTCAACAAACTCCTGAGATAGTGTCCTTTTAACTCTCACATTTAGCCCAGCTTTGTCTCAGCATAGAACATCTTGCATAGCCCAGGGTTTTGCAAGAAATCCAGGGAGCTGTGAATGTCAGGCATGTTTAAGTATGATCCTGAGCATAGGAGCTTTCGGCTTAGTCTTTTGTGCAGAGATAATGGTTTACGCTAGATTGATTATATGCAGACTGAGGAGTGTATCTTGTGCAACAACTCTGAGGCGTGCTGAAAGATAAAAATCCCATTTGCTGTATTTTATATTGGTGGTCTCTGACGTGGGCAACACAGGCCTGCATAGTCCTTGTAAATCACAGATATAATGAGGGCCAGATAGCAGCTCGCTTAACTGTTGAATGAAGTAAGTGTTTCTTTACTTCAGACTGAAGGATGGCATATTTGCTATCTAAAACCTTATGTTATCAGGTTGAAAGCAGTCTTTTATTTATATCTCTGAATGCAGACTAGATAGCTGGTTAGTTATGTGAACATGCTTGATGTTGCATAGCAAGGTTTTAAAGAAAGTTTTATTTATTCACTTTTATTTAATTTTTATAATGATCTCCCTGGAGGGACTTTAGTACCAAAAATTAGATGATTTTAAACTTCTTCTTCTGCCCTTTTGTCACCAGCCTTCTGGGCCAAGAACAAAAGTAACCCCCATGTTAGCTGATCAGCGTAATTCTTTAACTGGTGACTGGGTTCTCAGATGGAAAAGCAGTATAATTCCAGGAAGCAAGAACAAATCCAGACCCAATAATCCTGCCTGAGTGGAACATGAGCCTCACGAGTAAAAACACCTTGGCTTCTAATGTTTCATTTATCCCAGTTTTATAGGCAGCAGTTTATTTTATGTCTAATGGAACCATTTCCAAGTGTTTTATATTATGATGCATTTTGATATCTACAAGATAAATGATAATTGTGGTTTTGTAAGTGGAGAAACAAGAGCATGAAGAAATTATGAGGACCTTGGTATTAGAGTGACCAGCAGAGTTGTTTTCTGTCTGTGCCTTAATCACACATGTACATACACACACACAGTCACACAAGTACGTACACACATACACACATTCACCCACATGCACCCTCCCATAGAAATACTCATACACGTCCACATACATACTCACACAGATACACACACTCACAAGCATGAAGACCTAAAAGAAAATAACATCTCTGTATTATACTAGTTAGGAGAAAAATAATCCAAGTTATGAGACTTTTATAGCATAATACTGTTTAAATTTTTCTTTTTAAACACATTCAGTAACTTGAATAGGCCAAAAGAAGTCATTTATTTAATATATTTATTGCTTGGCAGAAATACTTAGGGGTTTGTTTTAATGAAGACTGAAACATATTTTAAATAATAGTTGTAAGTATTAAAAATTCAAGAAGCAACTCCCTAACCAAGGGTTTGGCATATAGTAGGCATCTAATAAATGTCTTGAATTTTCTTAAATGTCTATTGAAAAATATTGTAGACTTCAGGTTAAATATGATGGACTGAACACATATGTTAACTTCTGTTCTCTTCTGAAATTCCACTAAAATGAGAGTAAAACAAAAAATAAAAATAAAAATAAAATAAGGCATAACCCCTTAGGGACAAAGAAAACATCAGAGAAGACGAAAGCAAACACAGACATCAACAAAAATTGAATAATAGCAGAAGGAAGAGTGAAAACTGATTTAAGAGAGTGAAGAACTCAGAAGTGTAGGTTCCCCTAGGGGAGAAAGCCACCAATACATTTGCAATTCATGCCACTGAACTAGAACAGACCCAGGAATTGGAGGTTCAAGGAATCTATGGAAGCCGAGGTCAGGGGCAGAAATAAAAACAGGACGATTGGTTGAAAGTCTGTATGAGGCCCTTCCAAATCCCTGCTCCTCCTCAAAGGTGGAAATTTACTCTCTGGAAAAGCCTCTTACATGGAAGACAGAGATCTAAACAAACAAAAATAAACAAAGAATTGGAGGAAACGGAGAAATAGACAGAGCTGAGACTATTGTAAAACACTAACAGTTGTAGATAAGATAAAATATTACTGTCATGAAACAATAGAATGTTATTGAAAATAATGAGGATCATTCAGGGAATAAACTCATTGAAATTTAAAATATATTAAAATAGAGGTTTCAATAAAGGAGTTGGAAAGTAAAGTTGAGGAAATGCCCCAAAACTGAAAGAAAAAGACAAAGAGATGGAAAACAGGAAGCAAAGGATAAGAAAATAAGAGGTTTTATTCAGGGGGGCCAACATACAACTAATAGGTATTCTAGAAAAAAAAAATAACAGAAAAACTAGAAGAAAGTAAATAATCAATAATATATATAAGAAAACTTCTCCAGACTAAAAGATGTGATCTCCAGATTTAAAAAGGTCCACCAAGTATCCTGAACAATTATGAGAAAAATCCATATTCAGACATATCATCATGAAATATTAGATTAAGTAGGTATTGGGAGAAGATACTAAAAAACTCCAGAGGGGCAAAACAAAACTAAACTAAACAGAGAAAAAATAAACACTCATAAATGCAAACAGTTACATACAAAAAAGAGGACAAGGAATAGCATGAGAGTTCATTTAAAGAAACTCTACTCACTGGAAGATAACAGAAATGCTTTCAAATTCTAAGGAAAAAATTATCTTCAACCTATATTTCTATACACAGATAAATTATTAATCAAGTGAAGCTATAGAATAAAGATGACTTTTTAAATTATTTCCCTTATTCCCTTTTTGGGAGATCGTAATGATGATAATAACAAGCTCTTACATAATATTCACTGTTTGCCAGGCACAGTTCTAAGCATTTCATTTATAGTGAGTCACTTGATCCTTACAGAATTCCTGTAAAGTGGGAACTGTTATAAAGAAGTTGAGGCACAGAGAGGTTAAAATTCTTGCCCATGGTCACCCCAATAAATGGGAAGATAGGCTATGAATCCAGCAGCCTGGTTTCAGAGTTGCTGTTACATCCCTCCAAAACCCTAAGGAGATAAATTAGAGATAATCAAAGCATACTGTTTGGCTCAGTTGTGAGTAATAGTCATGTAGTCATAATAATGGAAAACTTGAATACTGATTTAACAAGTTATATAACTATTCGAGATTTGTAGAGTAGTGTGTGTGGGGGCGGGAGTAACTAGAGAGTCAAATTCTCATCTTTCATAGTACAAAGTGAATAGATAAGCTCTCAAACTGAAAAGTTAAGCTGATTTATCTCTGCCTAACACATAGAAGGGACCCAATACATGTTTGTGAATGAATAAATGAAGATTCCAGGTCTCAATCTCACATTCATTTGTACATTTACAAAACACTGCAATCAAAAAACTGAACAAATAGTTTTTATCTATCTCTGATGTGCTATGTGTGTCATGAAGAAATGTTTATGACAAATTTAAGTAAAATATAGCAAATTTGCAGAACAGCTTAATATTACAATTCTACCTTTTAAAGACTAGAATATGAGAATGTGTACATATATAATTATAAAACATGTAAGATTACATATGTAGAATAAAATCTCTGCAAGGATAAACTCTAAGGTGCTATCAGTAGAGAGTGGGATTGAGGAAAAGGGATTTTTTAAATTTGACATGCTACTGTATTTTCTAAAAATTTGCAATGAGTATTTGCTATTTTTTTTTCGTAATTAACAATTAAGGATTTAAAATATATTTAAATTTTCATCAATCACATTGTGATTATTTGCAAGGGTCAAAATTCTTGTTTTGTTCTTAAAACCTTGAGCTTATTTAAATTTTTCTTTCACTTTAAAAGTCTGTCAATCTCCAGCTGAGAATAGATTGAGTAAGGGGTTTCCTGGCCTTTAGGGACACACTTAGAGGCCCTGAAAATTGTGGAGTAAGGCTGAATTGCTGAGAGTCCGGGCACAAAAACTGGAAAACTGGGAAGCTGCCTAATATTGGCAGCTACAGACCCAATAAAATCTTGACATGTCGACATTTTCCCAGTTTCCAAACCAATAGCAGTCAGGTGAGAGCGTGCCAAGCAAAAAGGGCAATAAAATCCTGAATAGATCCCTTTGTATGTCATCTTGTGCTGCCAGTGTCCAATATGTAAGGCAACTGAAAGGTAGCAAACAGGCTATTTTATTCCCATTCAGAACATTTTACAAAGATTCCTGGACGCATACTCACATTGTATTGTCTAAAGTCCTGGGTGGGCTCCTTCACGAAAGAAGCATTTCACAGGGGTGGGGAAAGACCTTCCAAGGCTCTAAAACTTTCACTTCCTATATTTGTTTTTTAATGTATGTATTCCAGTTTTAAAGTAGGGTTTCACTCATTCCTTCCCTATCCCCCAAAAATTAATGGAGGAGAAAAGGTAAAGCCAATGAAACTTGCTCTCATACAGCGCTCATGTTGGGGTAGGAGTAAAGGGTTGTTTGGGAGCTTTTATTTAGGTAGTGTCTTAGACTAGGCATATGGTTGGTTATGTACACACAGAGTGTGGAAGTAAAAGCATCACTGATCCTTTAATGGGAAAAGTTTAAAGTAAACAGAGTTTTTCATCCTCGTTATGCCAAGAGCTGGAATAATAAATACAGATAGGAGGTAGCCTCATACTTCAAATAATTTGTTGAAACTACATTCACAAACTCAGCCTGTTTCTATTTGTGCAGTTGTTAACCATAAGGACAGTTGTAACCCTTGCTGGGCTTTGGACAAGTGCCTTGCCAGTCACTGCTCCCATCATCCCAGCCTCAGAAACTAAAATTAGTTGACACTGCCCAAGTGTCCAAACTATGATCAATTGTCTCAACTTTCAGGGCATACCCTCAAGGGTCTCAAAGTTTGATTGGCAGATCAAAACAGCAACTATCTGGTTGGAGGGGCAAAGGGCATGCTGTGTCTATATCTTATGATATAAACAATGCTGCCAAGAAAAGAACAGAGAAACCAAAATAATGATAAACTGGAAAAAATACCGAAACATAAAAGTCATTGCTTAAATTTAAGCATATAAGACATTTAATAAAACTGTCCTTCTAAAGTTTATATACTAATAATTCCTCATGTGTTGTTCTGCAAAATTTAAGAATGCTTCAAAATTATGTTTGTGTCTTCAGCTTTTGTTGTCAGTTCTTTTGGAAATGATCTAAGATGTATGATCTACAAGCCTGGGTTTGCCAACATCCAAGTTTTGTAGAAGTGAAATACGAATAAATCATGTTTGGAACACATAATGACTAACTCCTACATACAGAATTGTGTGAATACTGAGATGTTTGACAGTAGGTGGGGCAGAGTTTACAAATGTGTTTTATACTTTAACATTTTTCGAAAAACCAAAAATTTTTTTCCTCAGCAGAGTCCACTTTCCTCATCTCCTGTTCTTTCTTTAACCCACTCCCTTTGGTCTTTTATTTCTAACTTTTTCCTGAAATTGCATTTATCAAGGTCACAAATAAACACATCTTGCCAGAGTCAACATCAGTTTATCTTTTCTTAGCCTCTAGACAGTATTGGATGTAGTTCATCACTTCATCCTACTTGAAACATTTTGTGCTATAGCCTTACATGACACTGCAGTCGCTGGCTTTTCCTCCTACCTCACTGACCCTCCCTTTTGGTCTTTTTGCAGGCTTTTCTTCTGTTCTCAGAACTGTTAACCTGGGAATGCCCCAGGGATCTACTCTCTATCTTCTTCTCCTTGTAATTCTTTCCCTGGGTGTTCTCAACCAGTCTGTGACTTTCAATAGTATTTCTAAACCAGTGACTCTGAAGACCATATTTTCAGCTTGACCAATCTCTTAAGCTCTAGATCCATATATCCAACTGCTTCTTGACAACTCTGGTTGTCTAATTTTCATTGCATACTTAACATGGACCAAACTATGAGAATCGATGAAAACTATCAATTCTCATTTTTCTCCCCTAATTCACTATTCCTAAATCTTCTCCTTCTTGATAAATGACCCCATCTTGTTGCTCAGGCCAAAGCCCAGGAGTCACCCTTGATTCCTCTTTTCTACTCATCCCATCTCCAAACCATCAACTAGTTCTGTTAGCTCCACTTCTAACATACAGTTTGATTCTGACCACTCCTTGCCTTCTTTACCTTCTTCACTACTATCACTTTTGCCCAAGTTATTCTCATCTTTCAACACAACATCCTTGTACCCAGTTTTGCTGCCTCCACTCTTGCCCCCTACAGTGCATCTTTCTCATAAAGACCAAGTGTACTCTTAGAGCATAAACCAGACCTTGATATTCCCCAGTATTTTTGGTAATTATCATAAGCATTGTGCTATGAAAGGTCACGATTTAAGATAGGAAATGGACATGCACATAATCAGAGTGACAGATGCTAAACTAACAGCATGAACAAACATGAAGAGACTAATTTTGACTAGAGCAGTAATGGCTGACATGGAGCAGACTTGGTGATATTATTTGCTGGTCATTCATTCAACAATCATTCTTTGAGCACACACTATACCCTGAACTGAGCTTCACAAGGAAAATTATATTTGAGTTAAGCAGAATAAGCAGGACTTGAGAGAGATATTTTCTGCCGATGGACCAACATATGCTATACAAAAAAACAACGTACATGTTCTTATGAGAATCTTGAGTGATCTAGTGTGTAAGAACCAAAGCCATGTTTGAGGAAACCACAGGGACAGAGCACAGGAAGGTTGGAAGGCCAGAGAATCCAGAATTAACTCGAGGGCAACAGCAATCTTTAAAGGTGTTTTGTTTTATCTTTTTAACAATAAAGTAATATGATCAACTTTGTGTTTTAAAATTTTCACTCAGGAGCCAGGGTAAAGAATAGTTTATTGAGAACAAGATAGAAGTCAAGGAGAAGAGAACAGTTAAGAAGGCACTATAATATTTTAGACAAAAGATGGTGCAGACCTAAGGTGGAACAGGAACGGTAAGAAAGGAGAACAAGGATACTATTAGAAAAAATGTCATAGACAGCTTACGAATCTGACCTTTTCATAAATGTTTTGTTTCAACTATGCAATGTAAATTTGTTTTGCCTGAATTTGTTGCCAACATCCAGAGACATCACATAAAATCCAAATTTCCATCCTCTCTTTGGAAATCCAAGTTCTGCAGTACTGAGCCACATTCCCCAATCACGACACTTTGCCTGGCAGTTAGAAACACGTGCTCTCTTTGTTAGATAGCCGTGCCCTCTCACCTGGCCAACTCCTCTCTGGCCTGTTTTATTTGACCCACCACACTCCTATAGAGATATTTAAGATAATCTGAGAGAAACAACAGGCCCTAGTGGTTAATGGGTGTGGAGAGTGAGGAAGAGGGGCAGGTTCAGCTTCAGGAGCTGGCAACTAGAGATGCAACTACCTGAGATGACGACTACAAGAGAAGGAACAGGTCTGAGGAGTGTGATCATTAATTCAGTTTTGGACATGCTGAGTAAATCTATTATTAAATTAATCTATCTTCCAGTTAGGTGTTATTAAAGGAAAAACCATCTTCTATTATAAGCTTTTAAAAACAGGCGACTCTCTATTAAACCAACCTGCTAATTCTCTTTTATTCTGCCAAAAAAAAAAGTCTTTGATCCAAAACATATAAATGTATGATGTGCATAAAGAGATGTCATTTTAATCGAATTTATATTTGAAGTGTCACAAGGAATTTTTATTCTTCCTGTCATTATTTATGTAAAGGAAAGTATTGCCAAAATTAAAGGCAAAGGAAATTAGCTTTTCTAGTTAATGTCATAGGACATGAAATATTTTAACTCTGATAGATTGAAGAATTGGAAGATTTTTGAAAAACTCTACAGAGTTAATTTAATCTTACTAGAAAGGACTATAGAGCAAGATATTGAAGGCTGATTTTTTTCTCCTAATGAGGAAAAATGCCAAGATAAATTAGTTTTAACCCTAAAATTAGAAACAGATTGTTTATGGAGAGTTCATGGGTTATTCTACATTCCAGAATGTTCTTTCTCTCTCTTCCTTCCTCCTCATCACTCATAATACTTAGAGGTCCAGCCCCAGCCACACCTAGTTCATTGAGATGTCACGGAATTATCCAGTCCACATCCACCTCTTCTACAAACCCTTTCTTCTAGTTTCTGTAACTAAGAATTCAGCACTCTCCCTTTCCCCTAAGGGTTTCATTTGCCTTCATTTTACTACCCTAAATCAGTAAGTTCATTGAATAAAGAAAACAAAGCTATGCACAGAGTACTGTGCAGCCACACCTAGTTCATTGAGATGTCACGGAATTATCCAGTCCACATCCACCTCTTCTACAAACCCTTTCTTCTAGTTTCTGTAACTAAGAATTCAGCACTCTCCCTTTCCACTAAGGGTTTCATTTGCCTTCATTTTACTTCCTTAAATCAGTAAGTTCATTGAATAAAGAAAACAAAGCTATGCACAGAGTACTGGGCACGCACTGAATGCTTGCTAAATAATCTTGTCTGGTTGACAGACAAAATTAAGTATCAGTATAGCACCGATCCTGGAACCTGCCTGATCCCACCTCTTTCACTTATTAGCTGTACAATGTGGGCAAGTTATTTAATCCATCTGCAACAATCTCATCATTTGTTGAATGATAGAACCTGTGTCATTGTGCTGTTGATAAAAATAAGTTAAAATATGAATGTGCTTAGTGCCTGACATTTAGTAAACGCTCAATAAATATGTTATTATTATTATAAATCTAGGCTCTGGTACAAATTATCTGACCTGGAGTAAATTACTACATCTTCCTATGTCTCAGTTGTTTCCTCTGGAAAATAGGACACTAGTAGTACCTGTTGCTTAGGGTTTTCCAGTAATAAAGTAAAATGATGTATGTAAAGTACTCTTTGAATAATGCCTGGTACATAGGAGGAGCTCAACAAATGTCAGCCATTGCTATTATCACTATCATTATTTTAGTTATACCAAAGCAACTAGTCAACTGACAGGAGTCAGAGTCTCAGGGAAGTATACTGAAATGGAGAAAAAACAACCAAGATTTCTGACATCAGGTAGAAATGATCTCCGACAAGTTTCTTATATGTTTTTTAATAAATCCTTTGCCAAGGAAGAACCTTTGGTTTCTACAAGTTTCTTATATGTTTTTTTAATAAATCCTTTGCCAAGGAAGAACCTTTGGTTTCTACAATAAATGAAAAACTGGTCCCATGTGGATAATTCAGTTTGGCAAAGTGGTAAAAGCTTGATGATTTACTAGGCCACTAATCATCTGGACAAAGACAAGGCTGAGAATTATCACTGCAAATATATGGGGAGAGGTTTTGCTAAGCAAATTAATAGCACAGACAATGAAGTATCTAATTACTTTTTAAAACAAATTGAGTTTCAGCATTTTAGAAATACTTATTTATGCATAGGAAATTAATATTCTAATTCAAAATCGCCAATTTCTTACAGTATTTTGTTTTGAAATATGTTTACAATCTAATTTTAGTGACCATGCATCTTAAAAGTAATAAATTGTATTCTTTAAAAATTTAACAAACATATAAGTATTAGGATATTATTTTAAAATAATTATATTAACTCAACATAATACCATTCTAACACCAACTGTGTGAAGTTCTTTCCAAATTTTATTTCATTTAACCTAACAATATTCTTGCCAGTATGTATTGTAAACCCAGGTTTGAATAAGATTGAGCAACTTGACTTGGGTCACGCAGACCATGCAAGTGAGCTAGAACCAGAACCCACTGTGTCTATTCTAAAATACATGTTCTTTTCTACATTGTGAAAGTGTTTGATCCAAAAATGTACTGTCTGCCAAATATGCGTTTGACTAGCTCGTCATCCACTTTATTTAGTATATTTGGCTGATTGAATCCTGGCTGTTTCAAAAAGTTTAAATGTACCCTCATAGGGCAACAGTTTTCTTCTATGGAATACATTAAAAGAATGGACAATACAATGCCCATAGAATGGATCTCAAAAATGTTATATTGAGCAGAAAGAAGCCAGCACAAGAAAATGAAATAGATTATTCCATTTATATGAAGTTCTAAAATGAGTAAATTTAATCTATAGTGATATGAATCAGATAAAAGTTTGCTGAGGGCAGTGGAGTGGAGATATGGTGGGAAATGGATGATTGAAAAAGGGTATAAAAGAACTTTCTGGGGTGAAAGTAATGTTCTATATTTTAATTGGTATTGTTACATGAGCATATACAGTTTTCAAAACTCATCAAATAATACACTAGATTATAGAAAAATTTAAACGAAAACAGGAAAAAAGCTTGATATATAAAAACTAAGTAGAGAAATTTCCTAATTTCACAGCAATTATAATAAATATTAATGGTCAATACAGCCAAAAAAGAGCTGTGTTATTTTAATATAAAAAGTAGAGTTTAAGACAAGCATTATAAGGTAAAAAGGAAGATATTATGTATTAGGGAAAAAAAGAAATCAGTGATATAAAATATACCTACAAAATATAAAAGATAGTGTATATATGTATGTATATACACACGCATATATGTATGTATGTATTTAAGAGACAGAACTATGAAAACAATTCATTAATGATCTAGAGATTTGGATGTTTAACACATCCCTATCAAAATGTGATAGATCAAGCAAACGAATAAAATATAAGATACGTGTAGTATTATCAATAAATTTAACAATAAACAGAAAAACATTATTTTTGAGAATAAAACATTCACAAAATTGTACTAGGAAATACATTGTGCCTGAATAAATTATGAAGAATTGAGTTCATACAGTTCATGCAGACTATATTCTTTGACACTAATGCCACAAAATTAGAAATGAATAACAAAGGATCACTAAAATATTCCAGAAACTTAGAAAAATACCACAACATAAATTTTAGATTATAAAGGACATTTAAAAAAATATAAAATATGGAGAAGCAAAAGACAAGAAAGCACTACAAAACAAAACTTTTGAGAAACAGGAAATTTAAACATTCAAATGCTTTTATCACAAAATAAGAGTAAAATGATCAGTTCAAGCTCAATACAGACACTAAAAAAAGAACAATGTAGTAAACCAGCCTCCAAAAAGCCATCCTCCCCTCACACACACACACACACACCACATGGTGGCTAAGACATGAAAGCAACCGAAGTGCCCTATGATAGATGATTGGCTAAAGAAGCTGTGGTACATACATACAATGGAATATTAGCCATAAGAAGAGATGAAATACTGCCATTTGTGACAACATGGACGGACCTTGAGATAATCATGATAAGCGAAATAAACTAAACAGAAAAAGTTGAAAACCACATGATATCACTTGTATATGGGCTGTAATCCTAAAAGCAATAAATGAACAGGACAAACAAACAGAGATTCATGGACGTGGACAATAGACTAGTGGTTACCAGAGGGTAGGGAGTGGGGGGAAGGGAGAGATGGAGTAAAAGAGATGAAATATGTGGTGACAGAAAGATATCCAACTATGAGAGGTGAACACACAATGCAATATACACACATGCTTTACTATTGAATTGTACACCCAAAATATCGGATTTCATTAACCAATGACACCATAAATAAATAAATAGAAATAGTAATAATCAATGAAATTAACAACAAAAGATTAGTAAAACTGGTTCTAACAAAGATCAATATGATTAACTTCAAGACTGACCAATTGCAATAAAGAGCTGTAAATAAACATATGCATAATAAAAAGGAAAGTTAACTATATATAAACTTAAAAAAATTTTTTATGCTATGAGTCTGTTTCTGTTTTATTTGTTTTGTTCTTTAGATTTCACATGTAAGTGAAATCATATGGCATTTGTCTTTCTCTATCTGACTTACTCTACTGAGCATAATACCTTCTAGGTCCATCCATGTTGTTGCAGATGACAGAATTTCTTTCTTTTTTATGGCTGAGTAATATTCCATTGTATTTATGTGCCACAGCTTCTTTAGCCAATCATCTATCGTAGGACACTTTGGTTGCTTCCATGTCCTGGCCACCGTGAATAATGCTGCTATGAACATCAGTGTGCAAATATATTTTCAAATACGGGTTTTCAGGTCTTTGGGGTAAATATCCAGTAGAGGGATTGCTGGATCACAGCAACTGGTAGATCATTTCTTAGTTTTTTGAGGAACCTCCATACTGTTTTCCATAGTGGCTGTACCAATTTGCAGTACCACCAGCAGTATATGAGGGTTCTTTTTTCTTCACATCCTCTCCAGCATTCATTATTACTTGTCCTGTTGATTATAGCTATTCTAACAAATGTGAGATGGCATTTCATTGTGGTTTTGAGTTGCATTTCCCTAATAGCTGGCGAAGTTGAGCATCTTTTCATATATTTGTTGGTCATTTGTATGTCCTCTAGGGAGAAGTATCTGTTCAGGTCCTCTGCCATAAATAGAGATTTTTAAAATCACAAAAAAAATGTTATATAAATTACCATATGCTGATAAACATGAAAGCCCAGACAGAAATGGATAAATTTCGAAAAAAATAAATAAAATGTCATAATTGGCACAAGAAGAAAATTTAAAAATTAAATAGACAAATAATCTCTACAGACATAAAATGACTAAAAAAAATCCTTTCCCATCACCAATAGAGCCAATCCCAATTAGTTTAAAAGGTGAGTTCTATTGAACTTTTAAGAAACAAAAATGCTTATTTTATTCATGTTATTGTGAAAAAAAAAAATCTGCTTGATTTACCTTATAAAACTAGTAGAGATTGTATTCTTAAACTAAATCTTCATTCCCAATCAAGAAGAGAAAATATAAGCCAATTTTACTTGTGAGTTTAGGTGTAAGAATTCTAAATAAAATATTAGATAACTAAATCCAACAGTATATAAAAATAACTCTAATAATTGAGGATTTAACATGAGAAAATCTATCAAGATATTTGATACATTACTGGGGAAAGAAAGAAGAAATCGCATGATTATTTTAATAGATACAGAAAAATATTTAGTAAATCTCAGCATATATTTATAGTTTTTTTAAAACTCTCAAAAATAGAAATAGAATGGAATATTCTTAACATGGCAAAGGCAATCTACCTAAAAAAGTAGATCAAACAACATAAATAATAGAAATATAGAAATAATAGAAATTTTAGAAATATTGTCATTAAAATCGAGAATAATATATGATGCCTATTATTATTTTCTATAAACATAGAAACAAAAGAAGTCCTCACAAATACAATAAGACAAGAAAAAAGAATATTAGCAATTTGCAGACATATAGATATTAACTCTACATAGGACTCTGAATAAAACCAACAGGCATTAGGAGACCATCTAAGAATACCAGGTGCTGTAGGCAAACAAACAAACAAACAAAAACCCAACAGGCATTAAATTAACATTAGAATTCAATAATGTTGTCAGTTATATGTAAGATCAACTTGCAAAAATATACCTTTATAGTGGCAACGAGCAACTGGAACATATATATGCAACAAAATTTATAAAATATCTAGGAAATTTAAAATTTTTTATTTACAGTAAAAATTTTTTTAACTCTATTGAAGCATATAAAAGAAATCTGGAAATAAAGAAAAGATATACCATGTTCGTGGATGACCTCATTTAGCAGTCAGATCAGTTAATTCTATATGATTTTAATTTAAAACCTTTTCCAGATTCAAAGTTGCTCTCATACACTGTTGGTGAGAATGTAAAATGGTACCACCCCTTTTCCATCAGTTTGGCAGTTTTAAGAAAGTTACACATACATGTACCATATGACCCAAACATTCCACTTCTAATTGTCTACCCAAGAGAAATGAAAGCATATGTCCATACAGAGATTTTATTTGCAAAAGCCAAAAACTTAAAACAACTTGATTGTTCTTCACTGGTGGTATATCTTACACGATTGAATACTATCCAGCAATAAAAAGGAATGAACTACTGATATACACAACAGCATGGAGAAATCTCAAAGTAATTATGCTGAGTGATAAAACTCATCAAAAAAAAGAGTGTATACTGGACTTCTTTCCTGTTTTAAAAAATTCTAGAAAACACGAAGTAACCAAAAGAGATAAAAACATACCAGTAATCACCCGGAAGTCGATGGGATCACAGGGAGCAATGGGAGAGAGTGATAGTAAGAGGGCACAAGGAAACTTTGGGAATGATGGATACATTTATTGCTTTGATTTGGGGTGATAGTTATATACCACCCTTTATACAAATGTAAAAAAATTGTCAAAAGGTGTACCTAAAGCATGTGCAGTTATGATATGCCAGTTATATCTCAATAAAAATGTAAAATAAAAAGTCGTTGCTAGTTTTTTTGTTTGTTTGTTTTGTTTGTTTTTTTTTGCAAGAGAACTCAACAAAGGGATTCTAAAATTCATGGAAAGTTTTTGAGGTAAAGAAGAGATTCATCCTACCAGATATTAAGACACCTTCTAAAGTAATAATAATAAATACAATATACTATTGGCATAAGAACAAATTCATACAAAATTAAACTCAATAAATAACTCATAATTAACACAAAGATAAGAAATCGTTAACAGACTGAGAGAAGAAACTTGTATCTTTTAAAACTAACTAGGATTGATTTGGGATATGCAAGAAACATCTATTAGTTAATAAGAATAGCAAGAAATTATTTTTAAATGGTAGAAAACGTCTAATCTGGCTGGTTGACAAATACAAGAACCTCATACTTAATCAGAGAAATTCATATAAAAACAACAAATTTTACCATTTTACACCCAGCAGATTTGCAAAAATTAGAAAGCCTGACAATACCTAGTTTGGCAAGAGTTTAGGGTACTGAGAAAGCTCATGTGCTGTGGTGAAATATAGACTAGAGTAGCCACTTAGTTCTCAGTGAAATTATCTTTGCAAACTCCCAGTGACAACGATTTTATTCCTGAATGTGCTCTTAAGAAACTCTCACAGATACACAAGAAGACATTTTTGAGAGTATAAACATCATACTGTTGTTTGTGGTGACAAGTCAGTGAGAACAACATTCATGTTCCTCAGTAGACAGACGTAAGAATGAAATATATGCATGTTTTAATGAGCCAGCAAAAATGAATAGAATGGGCTAGAGAGTTTTAAATGTTTAGAGAATGTGAGAAAGCATGAACCTAAGAGTTGAAAAACCTCAGCTCAAATGCAGTTGTACCACTTCAAGCAGTGTGACCATATCATCTCTCAAAAGTTCAGTTTTATAATACACACAAACTCCTCACTCACTGGATTTTTATAAAATATCAAGCAATTTGATAAAATGTATAATGTTTGATTAATTTATTGAGTTTGTGATCTGACCTGGGGTAGGTCACATCATTACTCTAAGGCTGTTTCATCTTTAGAATAAGCACATAATAAATATACCTGTTCTCCCTCTCACTGGATTCTTAAAAATATCATGCAATTGAATATAACATCTGGTATTTAATTAATGTTACAAGGCTTACAAAGCAGTTTCAAACCAACTATCTCATTTTAATCCTGAAAACTTCACTGTGAGGTTAATGTTATTATACATATTTTTTTCTATTACTCATTTGCCCCTAAATCGTAAGTTTTATGGGAGGCTGAATTTTGCCTTGTGTATTACTGTATCCCCAGAACCTAACGGACTACCTGAAACATTGGGAGCACTTAGCTTAAACAAAAATTTAAAAATTAAGGCTCAGAAATGTTGTGACTTGTTCAACCTAGGACCACTGGAAGACTTTTTTTACTTGACATATAACACAGAATAATATTATGGTCTAATGACTTTTATAAGGAATTAGAAAGGAAGCTATCTCATTTATTCCAGCCAAAACTGATTTGGATAATCTACAATCGAGTAGATAATGCTAGAAGATCTATTAATACTCTTTAATAAAATCACTTTGGGAATTATGTATGGAAAAGAAAAATGTTTATTCAGAGATTTTTCCCTTTAAAATATATTTAGAAGACACAGTTCCCAGGCTTAACCAACAAAAGCTGTCATTTTTAATGGTGTTTTTGAAAGTTTAGAGTACTATTGAAAACAGAAACTCTGATGTTCCCTTACAAGTGAATAAATAGAGAGAAAGTAGCAAAATCTGAAAGCAGAGGCTGAGCAGAAAAATGTCCTTACATAAAAAAATTGAGAAGCAATAGATGTCATAACAGAAAGGAAAAATTGCTGGAGAAGTTTTAATTTTAAAGCTAAAAACAACTTGTGAGTAATCTAAGCTTAACCTGCCTATAGGTAAGCCCGAGTTCATACTTATTTTGTAAATTATCTTGAGAGGAAAAGAGGAAACCAGAATAAATTTAGTGGTAATTGTACAAGTTGCGTAAGAGTTAACATATTATGCCTAAATATTATGTTTTTTAAAAATCTTGCTGTAGACTCCTCTGTGTTTATTTCATCCCTTACCAACATATCTAATTTGTAGGAACATATTAATGAGTAGTCTAATTTTTCCAAAAAATAATAGCCGGGCTCAGTTACCTTACCTAGAATTAACCAAATTGCAGGGGCTCATTTGTTAACCTGGTGGAAATGCCTGGAATTGCAGGAATAGTTTTCAGAGGAGCAAACCTCTCTAACACATAGCTAAAGGAAACCCAGGTGTCTATTCACGTGTTCAACAAATAGTTGTTAGATACTAAAAAAGGTGAGATGTTAGAATATAAAGATGAATTTCACTGGCAGCAAAGTTTTAAAAGGTTTAAAAATACATTATACACTGTTGTAGCAAAGAGTTTAAATGCAACTGTGAGGTACCTAGCATATAACACTCAATTATTCAATTCAGAGTGCTATGATCTAATTGTTTGCTCTAGTTGCACATCTCTCAACACTTTAATTAAAACCATATGTCTTAGAACAGGATTCCAGTTCCTATGAGATGAATTTTGCCCAATATGGATCTCAGAAAGATCACTTGTCTCCTCCCATTTGTGTTGGTCCAATTTGAGTACTTGTTGCAAGTGATAGTTGCGAAAATAAATAAATAAATAAAAAGTAAGAGTAAAAGAAAAAATTATATGTCCTGATGAGCAATTTAATACAGAATGAACATTATTCGTTTTTCTTGGATATTGCTCAATTTTACCATTCCTCAGGGAAGGAAAAACCTAAAGTTGTTTTATTTTGCAACAACATAATCTGAAACACTCTAACCTGTGAACTGAAATGCCTCTTTTAAAACTTGTTGAAATCTATGACTTTGCTGACTAGTTCAAAACAGTTGCAAATGCATAGTCTATAATTTAGGGCCTGAGCAAATTAAAACTATTTCCTGACCTGCCCAAGGCCACAGAAGTTCCTATAATAGATTCTAGTTTTCAAGGGAACTAGTGGATGCATGAAGACTTTAATATATATGTTTTCTTTTGTTTCCGTATCACTCAGGGATACAGAATGAGCAAACAGCTCATACACAGAACTGCATCTCTTGATTAGGATGCGAACATTTGATTCAGAGATGCTTTTCTCTCTTTGGATCCAACTCTGATCTTGAAATAGGAGGCACTGAAGTGCATGTCCATGTGTCATCTGCCCTTGACTAAGGTGGTGAAATGGAAACACCGAAAATCCACTTTGCAAACTGTCCATTCGAACAGCCCCAGGCAAACTCACCCACTAAGAACATAGACATAGACATTAATAAAATGTAGATCTATATCAATTTTTCAGATTTTTCAATATTTTTTTTATTCAAACACTTGTTGAGCATATACCAGGTACCAGACACTTGGTCAGTTCTTGGAATACAATGAAAATGAAAATTGTGTTCAAAGAGCTTACTGTCTAACAGCCAAAATCCTAAATTTTATTCTTGCTGAGCTCGTGAACACTGTCCTTGGATCCCTCCATAAATGCCCTCGGAAGCACACTGTTTAGGCAATATTTTGCTTGGCTTCCAAAAGGTGTATAAAAATTCAGACCTTCGATCAGTGGCAGAAGCCTTGCTCAGGGGAAAGATTTCACTCACTCTATCCTATTTCAAGCTCAACTTTATAGAAGAAGAATAGAGGGGAGTTGTTAGAGGAAAGCATGTTGACACCAAAATAGGGAACAGAATAGAGAAAAACCCCCTCAACGAGACGTAAAGGGAAAGGATGGTTTTGCCAAATCGTTCTTTCAGGGCAAAGTGATCCCACTTTAGGAGACAAATCTTTGGGACACATGTGCTCTAGTTTCCTCAGTACTCAGCAAACACTTTACCTCAGCTTCCTTGGAGCTGAGCTAGTTCTCTGGGTAAAAATGGTGGGTTCCAGCCAATAGATGAGAAGGAGAAAAATCAAGAGAAAGGAGATAGAATGTTATGAAGTTAAAGAAGAAATAAGGTGGAGAGGAAGGGGCGGTGGGGAGAAGAAGAGCTCAAGACAGGGATAATTCTGTATCCCTGAGTGATACGGAAACAAAAGAAACAAGAGAACAGCAGTTTGGACAAAAGGAAAGGAAGAGCACACATGTGAACAAATAATAAAGTACCAAAATTAACTGCCTTGGATGCCCTACTGGAACACCCACATTCAGATCAGTATCCTGTGATTTACTCTCTTCAGAGTATTGGTTTACTGTTGCCGAGATATAGTCTATACATGAATAAGCCTTTGAACAAGCACTACAGAAATATCATCTCTTCTGTGAAGTCTTCCTCAGCCTCCAAGGACTAAGTCTGACTCACCTGTGCTCCAATAGCACTAGGCTCAGGTTTGTTATAAGATGAAATTTTTCCTGTTGTCATATTGTCCCTATTGTAACTAGAGTCCACATCTCAGGAAAAATAGGTCTCAGTACCATAAATCCTAGGGAATCATTGGGATTGAAGGCAGATACCACACACCTCTCATAATGAGAGACCCCAGAACTGATCAAACACAAACGCTGCCACCAGTACCACCACCACTCGGTAAATCTAAGGGAGGTCTGGGAACACAGGGGAGGGTCTTCGAAAGGATTTCAATATTCATGAAGAGAGAACAGTACCTCTCCCCAAGGGAGGGGAGGATGGAGCCTCAAAGAGTCATTTTTAAAGTTTAATGATGCTTATAGAAAAATCAGAGTAGTATTTTGCTTCCTCATTAAACATATGATGCTGACCCCGTACCACTGGGACGGAAGAAAAGGGAGAGAAAGGAAAGACGGTCATTCGGGTAAAGGGTTGCTCAGTGGAGGGGCACACAGGGCGCTTTCTTAACATTCTGCGTTAAAGGCAATAGGTCCTGTGTGGGCTTAAAGACCCAGCAGTCGGCGTTTATGGAAAAACAAAATTTGAAATGGTCTTTCTGGGATTGCCAAAGGATGAGGAGAGTGTTTGGGGGACAAATAAGGGCATATAATGAAGGCATGTAGTGGGATTCCATCACCTGGGTGTTGGCTGAAAGCTGTAGCCCAAACTCAGAAGGGACCAGCTGACACACATATAAAGTTGCATGAGATAAAGGGCAGCACATCAGCTCTGCTCCTTTTCGTATCAAACTCAGAGACCTTCAAGGAGAACAGCAGTTTACCACCAAACGAGGAGAGAACTGCAGTCTTGCCCTGTGAAATGATAAAAGGTTTTCTCCTCTCCCTCTTCCACAGCTCACACCAGAGGAGTGAGAGCCCAGAAGAGGGGAGGTATAAGTGGAGGAACCGGACTGCACTCACCTCCACTTCACATTGCTGGAACCCGAGCTTGAGCCTGCACTGGGGACATGGGAGAAGAGCTTTAACTCAGACAGGAGATGATTGTTCTAAAATGAACAGGGCTGAGTATTAATTATCATACAAGACCATTCTTATCATTTCAGAAGGATGCCAAAGGAGACAGTCGGGCCAATTTGTCTTCCAGGAAGTAGATACACAGCAGGACAGATAGGTTGGAAAGAGTACAGTTTAGTGATGCGCTATTAAAAGAAACAAGTTTATGTTTTTATCTCCAACAAGTTGAGAGTCCTCAATAAACTGGTTTCTTATCGCAATGACAAGACTTATTGGGTCTGACTTGGACATGACTCGCTGCCCTACCACAATGTCAGTTCCTTGAGGAGAAAGACTATTTCTTAGTTGTCTTTATATTTCTACCGTCAAGCCCAGTGGCTTGTACTCAACAGGTATTCGATACCTATTAAGTCGAAACTAAACTAGGTTATCTAAGAATTTTTTTCATATCCTGTAATTCAACAATTTCTCCTCTTAGCCCCATTTGAGAAAGTCTATTAAAGCAGTCGGGACTAAAAGTACACATTAATTTGATGTTACCACTTTATTATCTTTCACCAGGTATGGCAGACTGTTTTAGTAATGTCCCCCGATTCATTCACACCTCTTTGTATCCACTCCTAGGTAGTCCCCTCCCACACTGACTCGGGACTTTGGTCAATGCGAGAATAGCAATTGTGATGCAAGTAGAAACTTAAAAAAGCACTTGCCAATTGGCACCTGCCTTTCTCCCTGCTCTTGGAACCTTGCAGGCTCCATAAGAAGAAGCCTGAGCTAGCCTACTGGATGATTAGGAAAATATAATTCAGTCATGACTTTCATCTCAACCAACAAACAGCCAACTGTCACACATGTGTATGAGGCCATACTAGATCATCTAGTCACCAGTCAGCCTGCCAGCTGACTGCAGAAGCAGAAGAGAATTCAGCTGAGATTAGTTCAGCTACCGAGACCAGAAAAGCTGCCTAACTGACCCACAAAAAATTTTTAAAACTCCATTTGGAAGCATTTATGCATTTTCCCTAAAGCCTTCATTTCTGAAGCAATAGGAGTAGGGAAGTGCTGTAGGAACACAGAGAGCCAATTATTATTCTGTTATGTGCAAAGAGAAAAATCTCTCTTTTAATAAAATATGCAGGAATTTGTAACCTTGGATGAATTTTGGATCCACCTCACCCTATCTTTTAATTCCATTAAATAAATATATTTTGGAGGGGTAACAAAAACTTTAACAGCTATTTTTAGGACTATCCTCTTTTTTTGTACACTTGGCTCTCAATATCTTCTGGAACTGCCTTCAACATAATATACTTCTTATTTGTTACTTAAATGTTCTTGTTTCTTCAAACAAAACCTAAAAGTAAAGAAGTTTGATCAGCAGGGCAGATTTGCTCATTACAAAAGTGCCAAACAACACACAATCTTGAAATCAGATACCCCCAAATCTTTTCTTACCCTCACCCTGAAGTGAACCATTTTGGGGGCCCAGCTGCCTGGAGAGTGAATGAGAACTGAAAGAATCAGAGTTGGCAAGAAAAAGTTCTCTCCCTCTGAAGCTTCCAGCTGCACATTCAGTAAAGACAGGACATTTGAAGTAAGAGCATAATCTACCTGTCAGAAACATTTTGATTTTGCTTAAATACCAGGCAAACTGACAACTACTTTCCCACAACTGAGAAGAATCTCCTAACATGAGAGGCACTTGAAGACGTGTTAAAACTTTTGCAGCTATTAACACATTCCTAAAAAAAATACTGCTGGAGACACAAGAAAGCCAAGGATAACAATCTCTTCTTTCCAACGAAAACGTTCCGTCTGTTTGATTAAAGGAAGATAAATGAAGGGGCTAGGGCCAACTCACCTCACAATCTGTGCTGCAGTTTGGTTTCCTTGAGACCAAGTTCTGTAGCTTAGGAAAAATGTAGCCTGTCTTCCAGTCTCTGCATTCTTGGAGCAAGAGATCTGATGACGAGCCACTTATCATTCAGTGGAAGAGCCTAGCTAGCTCTGAAGGACCTCATTCTCTGCAACCTTTACCAGAGGCAGGCAGAATTAAGAAGGCAGGTCAGAGCTATAAGTGTATGTGTTCTTCCTACACTTATTCCTATCCCAAGGAATTCAAAGAGAGGCGGATATCATCCTGAGAGAAAAACATAACCCTCCGGATCAGGAGACTTGACTCTGGTTCTAGCTCTGCAATCACTCTGTGACTGTGTGTGTTTGTATATTGATGTGCATGTGCATTTGTGTCTTTATCTCACCTAATACAGGGCATATCCACATAGCCATCGTTGAAGTACAATGTGACTGACTATAGTAAAACAAAACAATACAAACAGTGGCCTTCAACATCGGTGTAATCAATTTCCAGAAAAACATCCTGAATACCTTGGAGTTGTGTTTGCCTGATGCATAGGAGGAAGAAATGAGAGGGTCCCACATGTATTGCTATAGTCATTGCTATAGTAACCACCAGGAATGCTTCTTGGGAGATTCACACTACACCACGGAAGTAGTTGTAGAAGCAAGTTACATGGTCTTTTGACTTAAATACATTTGAAGGACGAGTATAAACCTACAAAAGCATTAAATTTGCTTAGTTTATTCAATGTTTCTTTTTTTGTACCTATCACTTTGCCTATGGCACAGTAGACATTCAGTAAATATTTGTTGGTGTCCTATGTGATTTTGCTAGCCTGGGGGAATCTTCTATCTCAGTAGTTTGGCCCTTTCATCCCTCCTAATGAATGAAGGACAGGAATAACTGTGATATCCACCCCACTGGCCAGAATCTAGTCACATATTGCCAACCTAACATAGAGAGGCTTATTATAAGCATGGATATTTGATGAGAACTGTTTGCCTCTGTTAACTTTGTCATTCTCTCCTTCTTAAAACACTTTATTAACTTGGCTTTCAGAATTCAACACTCTTTTAGTTTTCTTTTTAGCTCACTTGCGTGTTCTAGGTATCTTTTCTGATTCCTTTTGCTCTGTGTCTGTCTTTTACAAATAGCATATAGCTCAGTTTTTCAGCTCATTTACATTTATTATCTTCATTGATATATTTAAATGAGCTCCTATAAATCTTACTTTTAGGTTTCTATTTGTTCCACTTTTTTTGTTTTAACATGAGTTCCCCCCGCGCACCCCCCCCGCCCCCAACCCCGGCCCCAACACACACATTTTACTTTTCTCTCTCTCTGGCTTTGAGATTTATATATTCTTTTCAGTGGCTGTAGCAGCTCCTAAGAGGCAACTGTGCCCATCTCTTCCCAACTGCAAATTCAATGATTTCATATTGATAGATTAAAATCGACTATGCTGGGAGGTAATATATACATCACAGAAGTTGGCAAATGCCACAAATTGGGACTTTGTATTCAGAGAAAAAAATGTTACACATTTACCAGCTCACCACTGAGTATATTTTTCTTTTAGCAGTTCTCCTTGAAATTTTACTAGGCATAATTAACAACAAAATCTAAAATTAAGAATCTTGATCTCCTTCTGAGCAATATAAAACTTTAGAATAACTAGTCTCCTACTGAACTTATAAACTATTTTTATCCAATATTTTAGTCCTGTCTTTTTTGCAACACCATAAATTACAGAGTTTATTTTATATAATGTTTAGATTTACCTACTTTTTATATTTCAATTCCTTGTTTGTTTGTTTTGTTTTCAGGACATCTTTCTTGTATCTCAGGACATCTTTCTGAGATCATTCTTTTTCTTGAAATATGTCCTTTATGAGTTCCTTTAGAGCAGTAAATTCTCTTACTTTTTTTTCTTGTTGTTTGCAAAAGACAGATAAACATTTTGCCCTCATTTTTGAAAGATAGACTTTGGGGGTGGGGGTGGGAGAAAGAGGCAGAATTATACATTAATAGTTGTCACCTATCAGTATTGTAAAAACAACATTCCACAGTCCTCTGGCTTCCATTGTTGCTGTTGAGAAGACTGATGTCACTCTAATTGTTGTTCTTATATAAGTGATCTGTTTTTACTCTCTAGCTACTTTCTATATCTTGGTGTTCTAAAGTTTTACTAATATATGTTTAAGATTTATTTTTATTTATCCTTTTTGGGCTATGTCGTGGTCCTAGGAAATGCATAGTCATAATTTTTATTAGTTTTGAAAAATTTACACCCATTACTTGTTATATATTGCTTCTCCTCCATTTCTCTAGTCTCTCATTTTAAACTCCTATTAAACATGTATAAGACCTTCCATTTCTGTCTTCTGCATTTCTGAATTCTGTTAACACATTTTATATCACTATATTTCTGCTGCATTCTACACAGATTTTTCACAAAATTTCAGTACACAAATTCTTTTTTCAGTTGTGTCTAATCTGTTGTTTTACAATCCATTGAGATTTTTTTCAAAATTACAACATGTGTATTTATTATTTCTAGAAGTTATTTTTTTTCAATTTTTACTTTTTGGGGGGTTTTTACTGTATGCTCATCTTTGTAATTACGCTACCCTTTTTTTTTTTTTTTTTAACATTTCAAATTTAGCAGTCCATGGAGATCCAAATCTGTTGTTTGTTCTTTCTACCTACTCTCATTCACAGTGGCCTTACTTCCACTGCTTTTGGTAATCTTTGCATGTGAACTCATGGCCTGATATAATTCTGTGGAACTCCTACAACCCTATCTTTCTCCAGAGAAAGTTTGGTTCTGCCTCAAATAATCATCAATGGACACCTATGACCTGAAACTACTTCAACCTTTCAAAAGAGTTTTATCGCAGAGTCAGAGACCCAGATTCAACTTCTCCTCACTTCTATTCTGATGCTTAGTATCCTCACACAGTGTTGCTATAGTAACACAATCTCAAAGATATAGGAATTCATCCCTCCAAGCTACCTGCAGGATCTAGTATACTCTCTACTGCTCTAACATCCTGATGTTCCAACTCCCCTATTGCTCTGTCACCAGTGTCCACCTCTGCAATCTTGATCTCAGTCACCCATTCTCAGCACCTAAACCAAGACCAGGGATGCTCACGCCATGTGTTTCAGGGAAAGCAAACAAATTAGAATACAAGGGGAAATGTGCTAAATTGGGACAAAGAGCAACTCCCTCTACCTAAAATTGTCTCCTTCTCCCACTCCATCTCTGACTCTTGTCTACCTGGAAAGCACCCACCTACTTTTCAACAGTCAAGTTAAACATCATTTCTAGGAAGGTTTTGATGACCATATTCTATTTGTGCACCTACATACTCCAAGAGGATTTAGGACTGACTCTCTCTTTGCTTCTAGATAATTTCCTTTAAAATTTTTTTAAATTTGTTTTAAAAGAGGAAATGCTCAAACAAATGTGAGCAACTATACCTAGGACTAATGACAAATTTGAAAAATTGCTCTCATGTGTGACAAAATTACCAATATATTAAAAAGCAGTAATTGAGAATATTAATTTCTGACCAATTCATTGTTTTACTAAGTATGCACTTAATTCATTTTCAACCAAAAAGTTTTTGACCAAATTATCACCTATTCCTTTAAGACCCTACTAGATTTCACATGTATTTTTATTATGGCATCTCCAAGATTTTATTTCTGTATTAGTTTCCCAGACTACTAAATTATAAATTCCTTAGAAGCAGTAACAATTTACCTCTATTTTTTCCAGCACATAGTAGAATGCTTAGTATTTATTAGTCACTTAATGTGATTAAAGGAATGCATGAATAATACCCAGAATGATCTCTTTCTGTCTGAATTGAGTATGCTAACTCTATTAGCAAACAGTATACGTTTTGTACACAACTGTTGGTGATTTATAAAGCTGGGTACTTGTGTCAATGTTAAATAATTGCATGTGTATTAAAGGCTTTAGAATCGTTGTGAAACGATTATGTGAAATTTAAGACCATGATCATCTGCTTGGTCCAGTTTTACATAAGGGAGCTCTCAATAGAGAGAAAGTTGATTTCTGCTTCACCCAGATTTGCCCTCCCAGAGATGACAATCCACCTAATTATTTATTACAAAAATATCTAGACTCCACCAACTATTGGACCTTGGTAAGATGAACCTAAGGGTGACTAGTCAAACTCCAAAAAAGATTAAAATTAATTCTAAGGCTTAGAATTTATCACATTTCAGTTGCTTTTCCAAATCCTCCTTAGTTCATATGTTGCCGGTCAAATTTCTTAAATAAATGATTTTTGGGGGTTGAGGAAATAGGGGAGGCTATTATTTTTCCCAGAATTGTACATCAATATTTACTGAATTGAATATCAATCTTCATTCATGTTGATTCTATTGATTTACTGCATGAAACAATTTAATCCATGCATTCTATTAAAAGCCATTAAAAGATAAACCTAATAAATAAGACTCTCCATATATCATCTATCACATCCAATAGTGATGAATTTGGATTCACAATTCCACAGAGTTTCTATATTTGATGTTAACATCTTAATAAACATTGCTAATGACCATTCTGAGCATATTTCTTTAAAAGATGTATAACCATTTCTGCACTGAAATGTCCAAATCGTCGAGCAGAAGAAATTTAATTTCATTATCATTGATCTTATTTTTAAAAATAAGTAAAGTGGTCCAACAAATTTTGAAGTCAAAACTGAAGCAATCTCAGGTTGTGTACTAACGTTAGCAAAGATGACAGAACATTTAGATACAAATCCATTCTGGAAGCAGCAGCCAAACATTTTTTTTACTTAATTGCTTTTTTTATTTTGAAAGCTCAGGTTCCATTTTGATGTTCTATAGCAGGGAGCAGAGTGATGAGTAAAATAGTGAGACAGATTTTGTGAGATCTAATGGGTTTGTCACACTTCCTGCAGATTCTCATCTGGAGTCAGAGGAAAGGGGTGGGAGGTGATGAAGGAATGCTTATCAGATTGATCTATGGAGGGGTTTCCCCCCCACACACAATATACCTGCTGGACCCCAAGAAAATATTACCATGGAACATGCAAGAAAAATGGTTTATATCTCCACCTCTATGTCTGAGAATTTCTTAAGTTTAAAATCTAAGTTATCCTAGGTAATATTTCAAGTACACTCCACATTTTAAAAGCTCCAAGAAAAACTGATATGCAAATGAATAGCCTTGGATATAAAGTTTCCATACTATATACTATATATACGGTATAATAGCAGCTTTTCCCACAACTAACTCTACCAAATAACCTGTATAACTTGATAGTCATTTTTTTGTGTCTAATAGCACCCAAACTTCTCTTTTATAGAAATCGCATTGGCCAATGTGTATACTTAAATTAGTGATGTTTTGCTCACATAGTGTTAATTATGTACTAGGCACTATACTAACTGCTTTGCATTTATGAGATGATTTAACTTCACAACATCTCTGTGAAGTAAGTACTACTATTGCCCTCTTTTTACAGACAAAGAAACTGAAATTCAGAGGGATTATGGGACCTTCCCAACGTCTCAAAGCCAGGAAGTGTAAGAACCTGGATGTGCACTTGCAAATTTAGCACGAAGTTTCTTTCATAAGAATGTGATAACAGGAACCATGTTATTATTTTTTTTTTCTGTTTCTATAAAACCAAAAGAGCTATCTAAGAATGTCAGATGAAAAAGGTAATAATTCAGGTCATTTTAAAGACAAGGAAGTCAAAGCCCAGGAGAATTTGTTATGTGCACTATCGACTTTCCTTGATTTCCCTTCTTTATACAGTGTCTTCTATTCTCTACTTATAATAAGAATAGGAAAGCTGGAAAAATCAATACAAAGTTAAAAACAAAGCACATATGCCCTGTTGAAGGCTGGGATGAAATCAGTTCTTTCCTCTCATTCTTATTTCCACAGAGCTTTTTCAGAATGGTCCCTGAATGACTGCATGATGAATAGCATGCAGTTTCCCCAGTGGATAATGAGCTGGACATCCAATCGTCACACCCTTGTTCTAAGTTCTTTCTCTTCGTAGAAAGTCATAGGATATGTAGTGTGGGTGGACAGTTTGCCTTTGCCCAGAAGCTGTCCCCCGTGCTAGGCATGAGATTTTCTTGCTAACCTCCTCCTGTTAACGGTTTTTATTGTTGTCCATAGTGCAGGAGCCATTAACATAATTGCAGATATACTTTAGGATTTTCAGAGATGAACCACTCTATTTCCATTCAGTTGGATATTAGCTTCCACCCACCAGATAAAACTCTATCTCATGATAGTTTTATGTGAGAAGAAAGAGGAAAGAGACAGGGTAGGGCTTATTAAGAATAATTTCAGTATATTCAAATACTATGAAGTTATGATACATATATATACACACACACATATATACAGATATATATATATATCTGTATCTACACAGCTATATAGATGTAAATATAAATATAGATATAGATATAGATACATTTTTAACCAAATATAATCATTATTATTGCTATTGTTATTAGCTTTGCCCTCTTCTTTCTCCATCTAGTGTGAACATGAAATGCTCTGGTTGACTGGAAAAGAAAGGATAGGATTGATGACACAAAATCACTTACTTTCAATAAGTGTGGACCTATATTACTAAATTTTGGAAGACAGTAGCACAAAAATCACCATAATAGGCAATAAGTGTGAACAGTGCCTGGGAAACAACCTGGAATACTGAATTTCTGTGTTGGTCAAAAGTTACAGTCAAGATGAAAAAGCTATAAAGAAAAAATCTTTATGGATCTCAGCCATTGATGGATCATGAGGGTGGGAGGAAAGACAAGTACTCTTTAGATGAGACAAAAGGTAATGGAAAAGTATTCCTAAGTCAACAATGTTTTGGGAGAGTTGAGCTTAGAAAACAGACTTCTAATGGGCTAGCATTTGGGTCAGCCAAACAATCGACAAGAGGTAATCTGGGGAGGCCACTTCGTCCTTCATTCTGTTGGAGGCAAAACCGTGTTGATGTATAAATGTTCCTCCTGGTTTCCAGTTGTTGTTCTCACACAGCAATGAGGCGTGAAGCCTGGGAAACCACAGATATTTGGATCTAAGAAAGCATTTTATTTCCCCTCTCCAGGGCTGTAGAATGGAAAATACACAAGGGCACTTTATCTTAGTCTTGTGAGTTCTCATAGACCTATAAACCCTCTTCCTCTGAGCTTCAAGCTCATTAACTTAACCTGTACATAGTTTTATTATTAAAAAATGTCTCCCTGGCACACACGAGCTAGGCCAGAAGGAAGATGGGTGGGTTTCTTCCCTTCTCACGGGCCACACTCTGTACCTTCTAGCTTTCAGTTGCCAGAGACAGACCATCTTAAAGCAAAGCAGCAACAATCTCTTTGCCTGGTTATTTAGCCTCCATATGCTTTATTTGAGTTTTTTACTAAAAAAGAGAAAAATGGTCTTCACTTTGCCACACACACACACACACACACACGCACACAAGTACACTTTTTCCCTGAAATCTCTGTATCATCTTAATTCCCTCAGGACGAAGTCAATCTCAATCTCTTTTATCAGGGAAGAATAAAAAGACAGAGCAATGAATTCAGGGCTTTCCAGCATGGCCTTTACTTTCCAGATTCCTGAGTGACCTCCCTCCACAACTTTTTCCCAGCTGTACTTGGAATCTGTAACAGATCCAGAGACCATTTTAGAACCTCATTTGTATTGTCCTGACACTTAAGAATCCAGTTTCTGTTACAGGGATGTCATCAAAGTTGGTGGGCTCAAAACATGACCTACTTTTTAAAGCCCATCTGTTAAGAGCCTATAGATTTTCTCAGTTTGTTTGTTTCTGACTGTCTACAGAAAGGGCAAAAGCAACGTTCTCACTTTCCAAGCCCACTCCCCAAATAGCAATCAACTGAATGCTCACCACAAGGAAACTGAAAGCCTTCCAAATGTGCAGCAGGCCAAAAACAAAACAAAACGAAACGAAACAACAAAACAAAACAAAAACGGTGATTTTCTTTAATCTGGAGAGAGGGCAGGAAGTAGTGTTCAGTTTAGTTTATGCACATCCAGGCTATTTCCCATTGAAAACTTACTCCAGACTAAAGAGCAGCATTAGAAAATGGAACACAATATCTACCAGTTGACTTGCCAAGCTTTGGCCACTGTGCGACAACAGTTCCCCCTCTAACAGTGAGGTTCCTAATATCACGCAGCCAAAGAAGCAGAATTTAGGGACTGCAAATTGAAGTTAATGAACACTTTGAAATAAGCCACTGTTGCCCAGGATAGTAGCTCTTCAATGTGTCCTCTCCATTGATTTTTACCCTTGTTCGATGGCGAAATGTGCACATGCATGCACATACGTGCACACACTCATTTACACACACACACGCACACACACGCGATGAAAGCTCTACGTTCCCCAAAATTGATCATTCATGGAATGAAATAGAGCTATAAATAAAGAGGGTGAAAAGGAAGGAGGGAGGGGGAGAGGAAGAGTGGGTGGGAGAGAGAAGAGAAGGGGAAAAGCAAGAAGGAAAACGAGGACATTCATATGTGATGACTATTCAGCTAAATTGTTACTCTTTACTTAAAAGCCAGATTCTAGATTCTATTAACATTTAATTTACCATCAAGTAGATCCTGACCAGTGTTAGTCACTGATTTAGTAGTTCACTGCAATATGAGTTAATTTAGAGTTTTTTGATTAAAGCCCAGCTCCACATTCCTGCCTTCAATCTCCAGTATATAGAGAAACTTCCTTCCCTACAACCAACCCCACAATCCACTTTACTCTGACCACTCTTACGCTTAAACCTGTCAGTGGCTCTGCCTGGCCCACTGGAAATTGTCCAGAGTTCATAGCCTGACATACAAGGCCCTCTGCATCTGGCTTAAATCTTCAACTTTCAACTCATCTTTACTGTGCCTTGATTTTGATGCTCACAGAATGACTTTTCCACTTTTAGGATTATATCTATATTTTAAAGTGAGAAGAAAAGTGGAGAGGAATAAGTAAAAGGTTGTACCTGTACCAGAAAAGTGAAAACTTTTCAAAAAATCCTTAAAGCGTATGAATTTATATCTATTGGCCTGAAGTGTTCACAGAGTCACCAGAAGCTGCAAGGGAATCTAGGAAGGCAAATAATTTCCCAAACAAAATTGAATTTCTGATAGTAAGGAAGAAAAAAATAATGGTTTTTGGATAGGCAGCTTGCAGTGTCTCCCAAAGAGACCAAATTCAGCAATATAAAAAGGTTACAGTATATTTTGATAACGGAAATTAGATAAATACATCAATGGTTCAGGGCTACACTCTGCCTAGTAGCCTATGAAGGTATGTAGGATTTTGTTATAACAAAACAACTCTAGACAAGTAGGATATGAAATATCTCAAATTTTTATTACATCCAGATATAAATATCTTTTATAATCTTTTTGTTCTCCTTTCTGAGTTCTGAGGCCAAATTATGAATTGCTAAGAAACAGGTGATACACCATATGGGTCAAGTTACCAGAGCATTAACTACTCAACTATTCTGATTAAAAGAAACCTATTCCAGGGATAAAAATGAATATCAAAGTTACCCAGCATTTTAGCAAGTAGCTTGTATTGATTCAAGCAAAAGTTACCTAACAGCATCAGTCTGAAGGGGCTAAAATAAATTAGTTTCTACATGAGAACTTGCATTAACATGGAAAATAAATGCAAGTATGTTTAAAAAAAAAAAATTACCCATGGCCACTTCCAGACAAGTCAACTCAAGGGCGAGGATGAGAAGGAGTGATTGTCTTTGTGACCCAGCCTCCAACCTCTAGTGAGTCACATACCCTAAGAACTCTGGCAAACGATGCTGAACTGTTGCATGCTGAACTGTTGCTGGGAGAAAGAGATGGAGTTTTTTTTCCATAACCACAGTGAACTGTGTGGAAGCGTTTCTTAGAGGAACTAAGGAGAAACCTTTCTTGGGCTTGGCACAGAAAGTTCCAGTCCTTTTCCACTTTGTCACCAGTATCTATTGATTTGGGCAGGTCTAGCTTTTTGGTATTCTTATTTTTGGCTTCTACACTATCTTCTCTTTAAAATATAAGCTCCCAGAGATCTGTGCTTTTTTTTTGTTTCAATTTTAGCACAATTCTAATCCAACACCAAAGATAAGTGTTCCATGCCCAAATCTGAAGAAACCCAGGCACAGCTCAGGTACTCAGCCTTCCGAGCTATATATTGCAACTAACTCGCCATGTGAGTTTCAAGCAGTTCATCTCTATCCTTCCGAATTCATCTCTGAAGTGAGAGTAATAGCAGCCATCCTCACTTGTGGTACTGTTTCCTTTGTTATTAAATATTTATTAAGCATCCACAGGCATGACACAAAGTTGGAGTTGTACAGGCTAAACCAGACGGACGCTGTCCCAAGCTTTAGAAAGTTTTTGTAATGCAAAAGACAGGCAGATTCTGGGCACATAAGTACAGGATAAGAGTGTGCAGATGTGTGTGTGTGTGTGTGTGTGTGTGCTGAAGAACAAAGGCTGGCACCATATCTCATTTGCCATATTTTTAACTACATGCATTAGCCTTGATTTTAGGTTATCTTTAGCCATTAATAAATAGAAATGTATTTGAATTTCCAAAACATTAGATTTCACACTAGAACATAATTAAATTCTGCTGTCTTTTCTATTTGCACAAAGGGGTATTCACTAGCCTATGCCCAGAAGGTATTCACATAACAGGTACACCACAGAAGAATAAGGAGCTAGGTGCATAATACCACTAGGGCATTATGCTTTATGGTAGAAGTCAAAATGAGACTAAATTATGATGTTTTTTCCTGCTAAGAAAATACTTTCTCTGGGCACAAGAGGGCATTTAGAGAAAGGTAACCAAGAGGGTATAGAATGGAAGATACTGTGTTAATTTGTCTCCAGCTATGACGCTCTAGCCCTTCGCATTAACCTTATGTCAATCTGTATTATTAAGAGACAGCCAATTATGAGAGATACATTATAATTTTTTTAAGCAAGTAATAGTTGGAAGTTTTCATCTGGGCCTTAGCTGCCTTTCCCTTGTTTGCTTAATCTAGGCTTTCTGTCTTCCTGAAAGATGAAAGCCTACCATTTTAGCTTTAATGCCTCATAATATGTGCATTAAACTCACCACTGCCTCATTATTTATTAATGTCAAGTTATTATACTTCAGTGGAGGATAGAGGCCGAAGCCGCAATGGTGACAGATGTTCCAACAGATCAGCTTATATAATGAGAAGTTGGGCCAAATCTGTCGAAAAGGGTGTTTTTTAAAAAAACACACTGACTTCAAAGAAATGACTTGTGGCATCTGTAACATCTACAGAGCAGTGCCAGTGGAGGCGAGCGGGTCTGCAGCCGAGCGCGCAACTCATGCGATTATTGGAGCTTGCAGCGCAGTGACTGGAACAACATCTGGGCTGCAGCAAGCCGGCCAGGACATTTTAAAAGAGCTCCTGCGGTGCCTCAGACTTTGATTTTACAGAGCGGTGGGGAAAGAAACAGGCTGCATTCAAGAGTTCATGTGTTTTGGCTCACACATTTTGTCTTCGGTCACTGTGGAGGGCCCCACTCAGCTGGGGAATCTGAGGGATGCTCTTGGACAGTCATTCTCCATCCACTGTGCTAGCTCAGTGGGTTTATGCTGCTGCGATCTGGGCAGGTGATTCCTGAAAAGGGTATGAGATAAGAAATACCTCTCTCCAATCCATGAAAATTACACTTATTCTTTCTCAGCAG